>NC_092704.1:29436267-30036267 GCF_964275005.1 Diadema setosum | reverse complement strand
TTCCAGCCAGCATTAAAGCCCCCCCCCCCCCCTTTCTCGTGGTGAGAGTGCAGTGTATAAATTTGCTGACCTACTTTCTGCTATTAAAAGCATGCATGAGATTGATTAATTGTACAGTGCATGGGTTTGATTTGAATATTCCATCATATTTTGCAGGGTGCTGAATACTGGGTGCATGTCCACAGCCTGTCCAGTCAGAACGAGGGCGGAATACTGGACGTCGATGATGTCGTGTGTGATGTCGTAGACGATCGGGAAAAGGTAAGAGCCCAGAGCAACTTAGGCTTTACCAGAATTGAAGCAGTTTGAGCTGCAGGAATTAAGAGATGACTTGGAGTCCGGGAGGTTGATTTCAGAATCAACTTCTCCCTCCATGCCCTTGACCTTTTCTTATCATTATTTCCCTTCCCTGTCATTCTCTCATGGATTTGGTGGAATGGCTTAACTCAAATGACTTCTGTGTTTGGTTTTAATTCACATCGCCCAACACTGGTCTGCGACCCAATCCTCCACTTTATATTCATCTGTGGTTCAATTTCTCTCTCAAAGCAAATAATCATCGTCATCATCAACATCAACATCAACACCCACATCAGTGCCAACACCAACACCAACACCAATACCAACACCAATACCAACACCATCATCTTTAGTATAATTTTCACCATTGCTGTCAAATGTCATAGTGTCACCATCATCATTGTGAGTTTAATTGGTGTGATCATTATCTCATCATCATCATCATCATGATTTAGGTGCAATATTTATCGTGTTTCATCCCTTTGATAGTAATATCTGTTTCAGGCCTCGAAATAGGATTTTGGAGGGGCAAGGCCATTTAGAAAAGGGCACTTTTTCCAAGAGGCCAGGGCACGTAGGTCAGTCAGAGGGGCACCAAGGCCACGTTGGAAAGGGCATGTTGGGTGTTTATACGTGATGTGAATGCCCCATAGAGCTGTATGCTATCGACCGTGCTGCTACACTCCAGCAGCGCACGCACGCATAAGATCTCTCCGCAGCAGACGACGTTAGGCAGTAGGCCATACGCGATACGATGTAGGTTCTGTAATACAGTACGTTCTCAACGCGTACGCCGCGCTCGCTTTGGAGCACTTCCGGCGCCATTTTGCTTTGAGTATGTGGGCATGAATGCAGAGCGAGAGAGATGGCAATGCTCGCAGCCGTCCTACAGGCCTGGCATTTTTTTAGCATGGCTTGCGACCACTTGCTCCGGCCCGCCGCTGCCTAGCTAGTAACTCTATGGCCGCTGCACTGCGGAGGCAGTCGGGATGGTAAAAGCCGGTCTGGCGTACATGTACGTAGACTTCTACACGTCGTCTTGTATCTTGGAAAGATACTTTGAGTTTGAATCAGATATATTGGGATGCGAGTGAACTGAAGGTATGATATTTGAGATCAGGAAAGATGTTCAAGCTTACTTAAGTGTAGACTTTGAGAAAGGGCATATTATACGTCATAAATAATAACTTTCATTCTACAAGGGCACCACGGCCACAAGAAAAAGGGCACATTTTTTTTGATCAAGGAAAAAAAGGCATTGCGGCCAACGAGAGGGGCACCGACGGCCATCGGTGGCCGTCGGTTAATTCGAGGCCTGCTATTTGCGTAATTGACAATTCACTGATAGTTGATATGTGTGGTTCTTATCAATGATTTCATCACTGCACTGCATGGGAGAGGTGCTCTTCTAGTGAGGAAGGAGTTGAGGAGCTAAAGTGGGTACCCTCATTGAATCGCAGACTAGGCGGCAACCTGGTGGCGACTGAAGTCTTGCTGGTTGCAGAGATGTCTCGGCAACCTCTCCTGGAGACTTCCTGGGTCTCGTGGGAGTTGTGGGAGAATCAAATTTGTTCGAATTTATGCAGAGACTTTTCCTAGACTCCAGCTGGTCTCAGAGACATCTCTGACATCTCTGTGACATCCCCTCATAGTTTTGGCGGCATTGTGGAGACTGGTGTCAGCGATGACTCTGAGACACGTTTGCAACCTTGCGTAGACGCCATGGCTCGCTATTGGCACTGATGTGGAAACGTTGCGGATATGTGCTCGCCACTGTTGTTCGTAGGAAGATGTCTTGGAGATGTCACGGTGACACCCCTGCGATTTCCGGGCAAATAAGTTTTCACCTTGTTGAGAGACGTCTCGGATGTCCCCCTGGAGTCGCTTTCTTGGTGAGAGCGCAAGCCATGTTTTGATCTTTCGAGTTGCACGAGTGGCGGCAAGTGATCAGCCATGGCAGTTGCGGCAACATCTTCTCCAGTGAGATAGGCCTTTAACTTTCTGTGCTGTGCAGGTACCAAGTGCAGTCACACAGGGAAAATGATCTTCACAGTATAAAACCACCTTCTCTCTGGCTATTTATTACCCACCGCCTACCATGGCTGTCATTACACATAGAGGTACCACACCCTCCTAATTGTTGCCCTGAACTTCTTCATCTTGCAGAAATTCTCAGTCATGGCTCCTTAACCCATTGGGGATGGTTTGATTTTGCTACAACACGCATTTCCCATTGACGCTGGCCGGAGTATACTCCGGACTCGTCCTCAACGGGTTCAATAAACCAGCGGCAGGGAGAGACTGCATTTATTCCTTGTTTTTGTGTATACTGCATTCCTTGTTTTTGTTTATACTGCATTCTTTTTCTGTTCTTTTGTATCATTTTGTTTTGCGTTGGTCTATATCCTTCAACAAGGTCTGTACTGCTCCCTGGAGATCAGTCAATGAGCCGTTACATTTCGCTTGTGATCAATCATAAGTCTAAAAGCATCATTTGCTGTTGAGTCGTGACTGCCTGAGCTCCCTAAAATGCCGCCAGCAATCTTAAAAAAAAAAAAAAAAATGTATTCCCCATTTTTTAAGCCTATTTACAGTTACAATGGAAAATTAAAAAAAAAATTATTAGAAATCATGCCCCTTTTATCTTTCCTAGTGCGGGAATATTTTTGTAACAAAGTATAGGAATAAAAGATGGTAAATTCTTCTTGAAATAAGAAATGTGAAAATCAATGTTGTTGCAGCTCCAAGATCATAACTATCAATGTACATAAACACAGACATAAATGACGTGTGCAATGAGTTCACTTCTCTACACATACCACCAAGACATTTTTGATTGGAGGTTAACCCAAGGCAACTGTACAAAGTGTTCAAAAGCCCCGCCCGTATCATAGTACAGAGCAGTTTACTCCGATTAAGTGGTATAATTTGTCAAAATGTTTGCCCTCTGAAGAAAAGGCCTAGTTCGCAGTAATTTATGGTGCAGTTAGTAGTCTCTGGACGAGCTATCAGATACCCCAAGTGATGTCATTTTCAGGGCAATGAAGTAATGTTTCTGTCATCATATTGTAAACTGAAAGAAAAAAGCCACGGCATGAGATAATTTGAGAAGCAGTGATTAATGGTGTATTCTTGGTGTAGAAACTTTTGTGGCTTTTCATTTTTACTATTTCGTATGAAATCAAGTTGTCTGTGATACTAAAGATACATGATATATCTCCCATGATGTGCTGTTTGAAATAGGGTTGGATCACAGAAAGTAATAATGTCATGGCACTTAAAAACATGATATATTTTCTCCCATGTTCCTGAATGGGTATCAGCTATTAAGGGGCTGTATTTTTATTAGGCAAGTGTCAATTAATTTTATGTGAGTGACAGTAGCTCTACGTGCCCTCAACTAGTGGTCTAGTGGTTTTGAAGCACCAAGAATGTATGAATTTGCCCACATGAGGACCCTACAGACATTGTTTCCTAATGACTGACTATTCAGACATGGTGATCAGGTCGGATGAATGTCATTCTCTATAGGGCTTTTTACACTTGTGTTTCTTAACCCCGGACTTTCTCTGACCCAGGACTATCGTTAGTCCCGTACCAATTTTTTCAGCTTTTTACACTCGCCAATTAGTCCCGTACTATCTCTTGTCCGGGGCTAAGGAGAAAACTGACCTTTTTACACTCGTCTTTCTTAGCCCCGGACTTTCCAAACCACATGAATATTCATAATTACGCTGTGTACTGTACACGTACACGCACGCACCGGCAGCACTTGATTACCTCGTTTCTGATTGGTCAGTGAGGGTCGCACTTCGTCTCCGTCGCTTAGCCCAGGATTATTTTTTCGTTCTGTTTACACTCACTTGCTTGGCACCGCAATTGCGGTGCTAGCACCGCAATTGCGGTGCTAACCCCTGCTATTTTGCAGGGCCAGATAGTACCGTACTATCGGTGGGGCTAGCCCACTTTGGCAAAAACGAGTGTAAACAGAAAGTGGGCTAAGGATAGTCCCGTACTATCGGTGGGGCTAAGGCCCCCCCTTAGCCCCACCGATAGTCCGGGGCTAAGCAAAAATTTACAAGTGTAAAAAGCCCTTATGGAGAAGTGATATTTGCTGTTTTTGCAAAGATTTAATTAATCATGGCAATGAAGATGGAAAAAAAAAATCATGGCCATCCAAACACAAAAAGGAAAGAAACTGATTTTTGTACAGGGATACAGTGCTTGGTAGTTTTAGATAAACTTAATAGCAGTGATGAAGCTATAAAAGTGACTCTTGGTGATGCTATCAAAATGAGATGAGAAGGGGGGAGGGGAAGATGGAGAAATATCCCGCTGTATAGTGCTGTAAATAAATGAATGGAGATCAACTCATGGCCCGTCGTAATTGGGGTCATTGCCGGTAATTGGGCTCATTATGCCCTCAGAGGAATCCTTCATTGGTGCGCTCCATATTCCATTCATTAAACCCTCCCTGGTTCAGATGCTCCGTCATGGGCAAACTAGTGGCAGGAATTCCTGCTCCTATCAGGGGGAGAGTCTGGGGCAAGTTCGTAAATCAATAAAATCTTCCAGGATCGCATCCCTACCACTCTGCCAGCCTGCCAGCCAGCCAGCCAGCTTGCCGACCATTTAAGCGGTCCGCCCCTGTCTGGCCCGAAATTTGGTTCAAATTGACAGATTCATTTCCTACCTGGGTTCACCTGTCTCCGCCCTGATTTTTAAGTAAGTCAGCATATCCCTCATTTTCTATTCTTTCACTCATTGCCAGCAGGGATATGGGGCGGGGGGTGGGGGGGGGGGGGGGTGGGGTGTTGGATTATTCATGTTCAAAAGTATATCGAGGGATTGTGGAATTCGGTAGAGATTGGGTTAAGGAGCTGCCTTTATTATTGCATAGCACTTCCTGTTGGGAATATAACGTGAAGGCATATCAATTGATGCAAAAGTTGAGCAGTCCTGGTTGTAGTGTGAGAATGCTTCCTCTCTTGAGGATAGTTGAAAAGTACTCATGCTATTTACATACGTATGTGGAGTTGCCTGTTTAAGATATGTGTCTGTCTATAAACTCTGTATGCAGCCATTTTGTTGTGATTAGGAGCACAGGGTGCACCACTGGACCACTGGATGAACTGAGTACTTTTGTCGAGAGTGGATGATGATGCTCAGTGGTGTTGGTGTAACTTTTTAAGCCCTCCTCAAGAGTATCTGCTCCATAATGTTAAAGTAGACATTCAAAGAGATCATTAAATTCTGCAATTTAGGCATCAGTAGAAAGCTCAGAAGACATAGAAGGCAATGGAATTTTGTTACCTCGCTTTCGCGTTGCTAGAAAGAAGTAAACGCTCACGAAAAACTGCGGTTTTCTGGAGCCTGATAAGGGCCAATTCGTCAGGAAAGATGCCCGTTTCGCCTGACGTCACGCACTGGATTTGCGGACTCTGCCCGATGAATGTGTGTTCAATGTTAACGGAGGTACAACCTGATTCTTTTGCATTTTATTTCCTTATGTAAAAGTCGAATTGAACGAAATATAACTTTTCATGGTTTAATAGTAATGAAGAAACATTTCTCTCTCGATTTTTTTGTAATTCTTACAGATATTTTTGTCAATATTCAGGAATTCAAGCTACTTAGGTAATCTTATTTTTCTTACGTTTGTAACGTTAGCACGTTCAAGTTTCGCTAGTCACATGAGGCGTTTGATTGGAAATCATGAGGATGTCCATGACAGGATTGGTAATCTAAGACATGGTGATGTTGACAATAACAAGCAGACTTACGAAAAATGGCGAAATATCAAAATAGGAGAGATTTTAAACGAGGATCGAGATAACAACTTGTGCAGCCCAGTCTCGTAGCTCGCGATTGCTCGCATGCAGTATGTACTTGTATTAATCCGCGGTGAAGTGGCTCTACTGCTCCGATCCGCATTGTAGCCGCTCGCCGCACCACCATCCTCACTGCCTGCGTGCCTGGCCTGTTACGTGATTAGCGAAGTCGTGGAAGTACTTTCATTGGCGTAGGAACAATTGCATAACCACGTGTGTTTGTTTACATTCGCGCCCGATACGATGTACTGTAATACTGTACGACTATACGAGATTCTAACCAGGGAGGTGGGAAGAGGAGTGGAATCTTCGACATCGACAAGGTTCGGTGTTTTCGCAATTGCATCACTGCTTCACCAGTGTGCACACGCTCGTAAAACTTCCGTAAATGACATCTGCTATGATAGCTATCACGCCATTGCGCCTGACTAGTTGCTGGCCTCAAACCGGTCAGACCAAGGAGGTACAATACTAGGCTAGCAAGGTCTAATAGCAGGGCGAACATAAGCACTTCCCGATTGCTCGGGCAAGTGAAAATCAAAGTCGTACAAGTGTTCTGAACAAGGAGAGAAATGCTTACCCGAATCGGGCAGGCAAATGAAGCCACCTTCTTTCTCCACATTTTCCCTTCAACAAACCCATGAAATCATGCACACGCAAGCCCAAAACTAACAACTGTTTAGCGATGTCACGATTTCGACAACTGTCGAAACACTGACTTTACCTGTATAAGCCCGGGTATTGCATTGCGATACCACATCAACGCTCATCGATATCGAACAAGGTTTTTATTCCAGTACGATGTATTAGCCTATTTTGGCAGTAGAAAATAGCGGTAGCAGAAAAAACTGCCATTTCTGCTCGCCGTTAGCTGCCTACAGGTGAGTCGGGTAGTCACTGCCACTGGTTGTGCGTGCTCCATGTGGATACCGAGCACAGTGCGCGATTCAAGATAAAAATAACACAAATCAATAACGCGCGGTCAAAAGTGAACACCAAGTTTACCAAGAAACAATAAAAATTCCACGATGGCAAGGTGCCTGACTTGGGGATGGGGTGGGGTGGGGGGGGGGGGGTAGAGGAGAGAGACCATTTGACAAAAAAGAAACCGCGCGTACTGGCGCATTCTTGGCGGTCATGAACAGTCTGGGGCCTGGAGGAATGAACAGGGAAAATATTTGACAAGTCGAAGACCCAGCCAGGATTACAAACGTAATGATTCTTTATTTCTCTCATTTAATTTGCCTATAATAGGGCTCTCTCTCTCTCTCTCTCTTTCTCTCTCCCTTTCTCTCTATTTCCTTTTCTATTTCTTGTAAGAATTGTTTGTACTTACCGATAAAGAAAAATGAAATAAATAAACAGTGTTAAACTTGAAATGCCTTATTTTCCTGCTTTAAAATACTTCTCCATTTTGTACATTATTTCTATTCTGAGTTATGAAAAAAAGAGAAAACATGTTGCTGATTGTTACTCTAAAAGTTGTTTATTCCGAAGGTTCGCTAATCTAAAACGTAAGAAATAAGAAATTTAATCTGGGAACAAATTCAATTCATTTTCAGATTACCAAGCCTTTTCCCCATTTTCACATTAACCAAACTACAGAATAATGCTACAAAAAATGTTTGGATTAACAAACCCTCATATTTTCGGAAGAAAAACATTGGCACAGGGATTTTGCGTGTTTCAGATTTGGAATAACGAATTATAGAATACGTACAAATGTATCTCATGTCTTCTTCTTCTTCTTTTTTCATTATTTTAGGAATAATGAATACCGGACAAACAAAAAATTAAAGATGTCAAACTACGACAGAAACATATGAGAGAGAGAGAGAGGGGGGGGGGGGGGAAGAAAGGTTACTGGTCGTTACTTTAAAAGATCGTCACTCCCGAGGGTTCAATTATCCAAAAACTGGGAAAAAAGCGTTCTTAAATCGAAAAGAGAAAAAGATGAAAATTAAGTTTCGTTATTTTGAAGTCCTGTTCACTCAAAAACATTCCATATTCTGAATGTTCGTTTATCCGAAAACGAAATAAGTAATTTCTTGCGGCGTAATTCAATTTCAGATAAACGAACTTTTCGAACCACAAATCAAATTAAACAAACCATGATTAAATTTGTCGGATTAACAAATATCCGCACATGCAATATGCGTGTTTCGAAATAACTACCATCGGGATAGTGAATCTTATTCTTTTTCGGAATAACGAGCACCACGCAAACAGACGCGATGCCAAACTAAAATTCAAACCTATTTTTTCTCCTTTTTTTACCACCCGTCTATACACGTTTTCTGAACATTTCCTTATGCCCGACTAAAAAAATAATATTTGCACGTTACTGTGAAAGTTCGTTTATCCGAAAATGAAACAAGCTAGCTCGAGAGTCGATACTCTGAAGGTTTGCTAATTCGACAATGAAAAAAGGAAAAAAAATGTTAATCTGAACGTAACATTAGCTTTGATTTTCTGATGGTTCGTTAATAATAATAATGATAATAATAAAGAGGTTTTGTAATTCCTTTTTTAGATTCATGTCCGGATAAACGCAGCTATGGAATCACAAACATTCTTGCATTTTTTTTTGTTTTTTTTTTGTTTTTGTTTGTTTGTTTGTTTTTTTTTTTTGGGGGGGGGGGACGAATCATATTTCATTGTTACACTTGCGAGCATCTACATTCATTAGACAGGGCTCGACACTAACTGTGGCCCGGTGGCCCGGGGCCACCAAAAAACGCACGTCGGGCCGACAATATTTCAGAAATGAAGATTTTGGTGGCCCGATCGGGCCACCAAAAAAGTCGGATGTTTGCTTTTACTGTTGGAAATGAACAGCGGTAACAATCGGCTCCGTAAGATGCTAAAATAATTGGAAATGAATATCGGTAAGATTCAGCTCCTTACGATGCAAAAATTAATGTCAGATATTTGATTTTGCGTTCGGAAATGAATAAGAATAACATTCGGCTCAGGAAGATGCTAAAAGTAAATGTCGAATGATCCCTTGTAACGTTCGGAAATGAATAACAATGATATTCAACTCCGTACGATGATTAGATAAATGTTGGATGTTTGTTTTTACTTTCGAAAGTAAATAGCAATAACATTCGGCTCCGGAAGATGCTAAAATAAATGTCAGATGATTGCTTTTACGTTCGGAAGTGAATAGCAGTAATATTCTGTTCCATACCATGCTAAAATAACTGTCGGGTGTTTGCTTGAAGATTTCGAAATGAATAACAGTAATGTTTAGCTGCGTTCGATGGTAAAATAGTTATTAATGTTTTATGTTTGCTTTGACGCTTGGAAATGAATAACAATTATAGTATTCAACTCCGTACGATGATAAAATAAATGCCGGATGATTGCTTTTACATTCGAAAGTAAATAGCAATAATATCAGCTCCGGAAGATGCTAAAATAAATGTCGAATGATCCCTTTGACGTTCGAAAATGAATAACAATAATTTTCAACTCCATACGATGATTAAATAAATGTCGGATGTTTGCTTTAACTTTCGAAAGTAAATAGGAATAACGTTCGGCTCCAGAAGATGCCAAAATAAATGTCAGATGATTGCTTTTACGTTTGGAAGTGAATAGCAGCAACATTCTGCTCCATATGATGCTAAAATAAATGTCGGATATTTGCTATAACATTTCGAAATGAATAACAGTAATATTCAGCTGCGTTTGATGGTAAAGTAAATGTTTTATGTCTGCCTTGACGTTAAAAAAAAAGAAAAACAGTATAACATACGGCTCAGTACGATTTAGAGTCTCGACGATCAGTATGTACGATGAATGACGGCGGCGGTTTAGACAAAAATGTGGAAAAAGAAGTACTTCCTCACGGCTCATTCTTCCACCTCTGTAAGTAGCAATTCGCTTCGTAGAACAGTATACGAAATACACAGATTACGTGTGGCGAACATTACTCGTACAGTATTGAGTTTATGTTCATCCATTATTATTACAAACAAAAACATGCACAGAGAGCGAGTGATCAGCTGCAGCATGGACCTTTTTGCTAGGTCCATGGCTGCAGGAAGTCTTGCGTCGAACGTCGAGGGGCCAGGGCATGGAGCTGGCGCACATGTTCGAAGTACACCGTACGTACAATAGTAAATGTTCCCATACACACACGTGTTTACGCACAGCTCTCACTAGACCGAGGAAGAAATCAGAGCACGAACACTAATATATTTACACACACGCAAACACACACAACGCAGTGCGAACCACACACCAGCACAGTGCATTCAAGAACAGCCGATGCAGACCAGCTGAGAGCGAGACGTACCATCCAGCTTGCTGTGACCGGATCTACTTTTTGAAGGCACGGAACCGACATGCGGACAAAAACGTCTGAAAGAAATCTCTTTTATGCGCCGCTAGCATTCACAAATTTCATACTTTATGAGGATGAAATGTAAGGAAAAACTGTGAACTCCAAGGAGACATGCAAGAAAAATCCTGATAAACTAAATAATTGGACTTGCTAGGCTCCTAAACACAACACTGAAAACAATTCACGGTAGTAGTCTATGGAGCGAACGTGTACTTTCAGAGTACGAATCCAGTGCGTGACGTCATCGGGAAGGGGTATCGGCAGACCGTTCATCGGGGCATTTCGGGTTCACTTTTTCATCCGATTTCAAGAATTAATAAAAAATAGTTGGGATTGTTCTTTTCTCTCGATATTTTGTGTACATCTAGGACAGATGTTCAAATTCAATATTTTCTTATCAAATTTGTGTTTCGTTCTCTTTGAATTTCTACTTTAAAGTTTTCCTTGTAGAAGGGCAGTCCTTGCTCTATGAGACATGCTCTTATCTCATAGCAACATTTGTTATCTTTGTTTTCAGAGATGGAGAAAGAATCTATGCCATGAGAAGACTTGACTGATGCAAACTTTGAATAGTAAACATAAATTTACTTATATCAGTTCTGTAGGGTGCCCAAGTTATGATGTTTGATAGGGCCACATAGAGTTGTATGCAGCTGCCATTTTGCTTTACGGTGTGTGCCTTCTTGAATTAACAAGAAAAGAATAAAGACAAATGAAACAAACATAAATGATAATTTTGCACATATACACTTAGTATACAGTGTATTTTGAGATCTGTAGTGTTGTATACTTTATCATTGATTACAATGGCTTTGAAAGAAAGGCTTTGACCAGAGGTATATCAGTGGAGGAGAATCACATTTCTGTACTTCTCATTGGCTGTACAAACTATGGTGCAGAGAAGAGCAACCCCTGTTTTCTTTTCTTTTTTTTTCTTTTTTTTTGGTGGCACAGCCAATGTATATTTTTATAAAAAAGGAGGGGAAAAAATGGAAGAAGACCTTGTTAAGTGAAGATTGGTGACTTGAGGTCTTTATGATTACTCCCTAGGGGCATGTTTACCAGTTCAGGGTGTGTTGACTTGTGATAGCCTCTCTACCCTGTGACATGCAGCATTGTTGCAAATTTGTGCCCAAGGTGTGTATAGAAACATGATCCTCATAGGTGTGGCTGGAAGATGAGGGAGGATTCTTCTTTAACCCTTGACCTTTGCTTGACCTCGGCTGCTCCCTGACCAATCAGAGTCTCCTGGGAGACCAATTAATCCCTCAACCCCAGTGAAGTGTTGTTATGGCAATCGTAAATGTTGGTAAATTGGGAGTGCTCAGATTCTAACAAGTCGCTGAATTCAGTGACACGCATCTCTGCCAAGTTTGTGTCACTCAAAAAAAAAAAAAAAAAAACTGGAGGAACACACAACTCAAGCATTCAAACAAAAACTAAAGATACAGCAGTCACCCTCTTTCCTGCAGAGGCATTACAAAAGGTTTAACTTTTTCTCTTGCTCTATGTACTTCCGTTCTCTGTACTGTGTGAATCTAGATAGTAATTCGAGGAAACTAGTGAGGGAAAAAAGTGATTGAAAAGTCTTAATTTGTAGGGAATGTGAGGAGAAAGTGAGTTGCATTTGATTTGAAAAGATGCAAGGGTGGGTGTTCAAATCGCAGAAAGATATTTTTCTTTTCCAGCTCATTTAAATTTAAACTCTGTAATCTTGTGAATGCAGATGTACACTCGGCATTCTTATCACAATTGAATAAGAATGGATCTCATGATTTTAATGCATTCTCAGCACTCAACCATACAAATGGATCTGTAAAATCCATTGTTTCTTGCAATAGAGCACCACGCACAGCTTGCACTAACTGTAACATGTGCCTGCAACTTCTGAGCCAATACCAGATAACAGTGCCAAAGAGGCTTTTGTGTGTATGGGGAATGATAATACACACAAGGGCTTTACGCTACAGTTGTACCTGGTGTGAATGTTGCAATGCACTCAGATCTGGTTAGGAAATACATAGGAACCTACAGTCTTTCTGTTCATATCCCATCATTGTGACATGTGACAAGGCAAGAATTAAGGGTGTGTACAGTTCTGGTCGAGGTGGGGATTTAGCTTTTAACATTTTGCGAGATATTCAGAAACCTCTCTCTGAGATGTCAAAGAGCATGCAGTTCTAAGGGGGTATCAAAAGTTTATTCGATGAAAATCGGTTTTGAAATGGCTGGGATATCCAAAAACAAGGTGAAACAAAGAGATCTTAATAAAGTTGTGGCATGTCGGCTTTTATTATTAGCACTTTTTTGGATATCTCAGCCATTTGAAAACCAATTTTCATCAAATAAACGTTGAATCCTTCTTAAAATTACATGCTCTTTCATATTTCACAAGAGGCTTTTCATTATCTCACTTAGGAATGTTCAAAACATGAATCCCCACTTCAACCAATACTGTACAGTCCGTTTAAAGGTAGATGAAAGGAATTGATAAGGGAAGAAAACAAATATTGGTAGGGACCTGTTGATTGTGTGACTGACTTTCTGGTGATACGGAATGCCATTTTCTGTCTGGAGAGAATAATTTCTATCCTATTCTTCTCCCCCCCCCCCCAATCTAGTGGTTTTGAGAGTGTGTATAATGTGAGCTGTCTCCAGTGACAGGGTAGCTGCCTGTGTTTTGATACAGGCTGCCAACATACTGTCATCACCACTTCTTGGTGTCCCCCAGGCCAGCCGCCACGGAGGGCTTGCAGATGACCCCAAGTGGCCCCACTTATACCAAACCGGGGGACCTCGCCCCGAAAATGCCTCTTTCGCTGGCCGCTTGGTGGTAAACAGTCATCGATTTGCATGCTTCAAGCTCCACATGCTCTTCAACAGCCCTCTTTTCCTTGAAGGTGGGGGGGGGGGTGGGACTGGTAGGTGTAAACTATTATGCATGCAGTGTTTACTGTGATGGGCAAACATTTATGAAAAGCTACATGTACAATGTAGGCTTACAACCTGTATTGTAAAAATTTATGTACACCTGTTCCTCATTAACATTCCAATTTCGTTCACGTACACCATGATCTTAGATAATATGTGTGGCGCTCCGTCGGAATGAGTCAAAAGTCGCAAAAAATGAAATCGTAGTTATGCCTATAAGTGAATTCTACAGACTCTAAGCTTTACACTGATATGTAATACAACTCATTTCGACATCCCTATAGATCATAAAAACGAATATTAACCACGTTTGTTATGTCAGTTGATTTTCTAAATAACGGAGAAAATCGCTCTCAAAGTTCAGGCTATGTTCATGCTCACAACCTGTTTCTTTCACGGGACGAAACAATACAACTGTCCTGCTTAGCGACGGCGTTTACGCTCCATCGCACGCACTACCGTATAAGGCGATAGCTTGGGTATGTAAGATAATCAACCAATCGCAGGACAGGTCTATCATTAACGATTCTGACCAATACGGCAGCCCGAATGTAAACTTCGGCGCGTTTGTGTCCGTGCCGCAGCCGCCGCATGAATGAGTCGGTACGCGTTGTGTGTCGGCTGCGTTGTGGTTTGCCGCAATTTTTAACTCACAAACAATAGGAAACAGTAGAAAGAAAAGAAGGCACGCAATGCGTCTTACGAGAAGCGTCTTTTAGCGAGGGCGTTGATCGCTTCCATTCTCCTCCCATACATGTTGTTGTCAATGGAAACTAAAGAGGATGCGTTTAGCAAGTACCAATACCTAAATAGAACCTGAGAACCTATTGTAGGCGGGCACGCAATGCGTCTTACGAGAAGCGTCTTTTAGCGAGGGCGTTCATCGCTTCCATTCTCCTCCCATGTTGTTGTCAATGGAAACTAAAGAGGATGCGTTTAGCAAGTACCAATACCTATTAAATAGAACCTGAGAACCTATAACAAGCGGGGGTTCAAAAGACAGCATCGGTAGAAAAAGTCAATGAAGTTGATTAACGATAGTCGTCTTTTGAGATCGTGTTCTTTGCGTGTACTTAAAACCCTAAAATTACGCACATGGTCGTAATGTTGCAGAGCATCAAAAACTGCTTTCGCGTCTTTTCTGCTGCAGCTGTATACAGCCGTAACATTATGAATTCCCGCCATATTAAAGGCACATTTCCTTTATAGGCGTTGCGTGCACAGTAATTATCGCTTATCAGAAGTATCAGAAGCAAAGGTTGATGTAGGCTTGACAGCTTCACGTTGGGTTTACAATGATTCTCAGTCACTTTTCTAATAGCATAGCATATAAAAGACAATTAACTTGTAGCTTAAGCGGATTTTTTTTTTTTTTTACATCACATGTGCAGTTACAATCTTTCTGCGTTTGAGAAGTGGATCATAAATAATAATACTGAAAAATATTCGGAATTAATACTTAGGCCTTCTTCACTTCGTTTTGTATTCACAAACCTTATCAGAAAAAAAAAATGATTGCTTGATTACTTTCGGGTAAAGGAACTACCGGAAAGGAACCGCATTTAATTTTCTTGTTAACGAACCTAAGCTAATAGCAAACCATATTTCATTGTGTGATTAACGAACCTTCAGAATAATCAATTGTATTACCCGCCTCCCCCAAGGAAAAAAAAAGCATTTCAATGTCATGCGTTGTCAATAGCGATAAAAGGCCCGTTTTTATTTCGTAGTGTGTCTCAGTACTCCTGTGCTTATTTCTAAGGATGTGCCTCTCGTAATGATTGCGATTGATGTTCAACTATTTCTTTCACGCGAGCTTGAACAGGAAGAAGCTAAAATTCAGGCAAGGAGACGAGTTTTCTTCCATGAGATGCAATCATTAAGACACATCTATTCACGAAAGTTGTGTGATTACTTATGTGCTAAAGAATTGTGTCCATTACATGAATCAGGCACTATACAAAACGGTTGAAATCTACTGAAAGTCGAACTTCGTTTTGTTTTTTGTTTTTTGTTCAATTTCATTTCAATTTTAAGCGGGGATAGATAGAAATTAGTTTGTCTATACTGGCAGGAGACATTACAGTTTTCCAGTACATGCTCCGCATTTAAACAGTCGCCATTTGTTCGTGGTCAGAATCAGATAATGGACACGTGATATATTATAAAAATGAAAATAGAAAACAACGAACACGCCATATGTACAAACATTATGAACTTCAATGAATTAAACTTACCTGTGATATTCTGCATAAAAAACAAGCACGCCGATTAAATGATTTAATATAATTAATAGAGCACACAGCGATATCATGCATGGCAGATCAAATCAAGTTCAATTGGTGAGAAAGCTAAATGAAGTTAAAAAGTTGACTTCTTTTCGTTTCTCTTTCAATTCATGAAAACAGAATTACATTGTATATCTATTGAAGAGGATTGTCTCTGCTGCGAACGATCGCCATATATAGCACTGTTAGTCTCCTGCGCAAATCCGAATCCCTAAATACTTTAATTTTTGCTTGATAATGTAATAACCCTGCTCATAATTTCATAAAGGACTCGCAAATTCAAAGTTTCAAACCGTATACTAAAACATTATATTGTATACGGTGTATTTCAAAAAACATTTTGAATGCGTTGCGTGTTAGCATGTTAATAGCACCAGTCTGCCTTTTATTTTCCGTATACGTAAAGCGCACAGAAACGTAACCAAATTTTACAAAATACAGTGAAATGCATTGTACGGCGTGGTACTATCATTAGAAGTATATCCCATTCCTTTTTACTTTTATTTGCTTGAACCAAACCATGTGTCATTTTCGTAGCGACATCACTAGGAATTAGAATGTATGAAGATAATCGTTACTCATTTTTTTTCGCTACTATTATAGCATTTACATTTTCCAACTTTTATTGACATGCAGTACTATGTTACTGTATTGTTACGATTACGAATGTTGATTATGAATTCAAGACTGGTTTATTAATCGAACTACAAAGGTAATAGCTGTTTTGAAAGTAGTTCGATACAAGTTCAAAACGCGATCGAAGTCATTGTCATAGGGGGAACTGATAGCTCTAGAAAACTTGTTTAGGCTAGTAAAGATTGCCGTATAGGCAATCTTTGTAGAAAGTTTTGACTTAGGCCGTCTATTGAGTATTTTGAGAAATTTAATAAAGAATTATTTGTTTTGATTATGTCAAGAATTAGTTTGAACTATGAGAATAAAAAGGCGCGGTTACCCAAGCAATGTCGTAGTTCGATTAGACAGTCATGATGGGTAAAGTGAATTCATGACTTGACTAATCCTTACTGAATTGATGATCACTTCTGTAAACCATCAGTTATGTCTTGTAATCGTAGTCAAAATTCTTTTGAGCGATGAGACGAAAACCAACAAACAAAATGCCGTGTATCATCGCTCGAGATTCCAACATTTGGCGTCACCCGACCAACAATAAGTGACAAATCAAATGGAATATTATGTTGTGGGATAGCAGACTGTGTTACGATTTTTATATGTTTCGAGCAATTGTTTAAAAAAAAGAGAGAAAATGAGGCAAAGTTCAAGAAATTAGAAAAAAGCACGTAAATGCAGGCGATCATGTTTGATAATCATAGTAAGAGATTACACTCGGGCCGTGCGGATGTATATGATTGCCTTATTTACATGTCTGATTTCTGTAAAATATGTGATATTTAAATTCAAGTTCCCTTCCCTCCTATAGGAGTTTTGTTGGGTTTTCGCTATAGGCATTTATTAGGAAACGCTGTAAAAACGACAACAAATGCCTACTATACATCAAGAGATGACCTATACATACATGAAACACAAAAAAATCTCTACGTTCTGATATAAATCAACTGCTTGTTTGTTTGTTTGTTTGTTTGTTTATTTGTTTGTTTGTTTTGAATTACCATGGTCTTTGTCGGGGGAAAGATGAAGAAAAGTAGTAGAGTGTATCACTCTCAAATCCGGATGATTGCGATAAGTGTGTATCCCCGCCCTTTCTATACAGGTAAACGATTTAAGCTTGGTATGCTATTATAAAAGCCTGCATGTGTCACGCGGAAGAACTGATTCCGTGATCACTTTTAGCCTTTCATAAAATTCACGTTTTAAGATGGTAACGATAGCTTGTAGGAGATAGAGTAAGTTAGTGTTACTGACTGTGGTTCTGAACACAAAAGGAGACTGAAAAATTCCTTTACAAATTAGCAGACATAATGCCGATCCTCCAACACTGTTGCTCCATTCCGTCATTGATTCTGCTATCAATGGCGAAGAAAGAATACTGGTTGCGTGATTATCCACCCCTTGATAGCAGGAAGTTTACCTTTCATTGTTTAAGGCTTCGTTGATGCGGGGTTTACTCGGATACAAGGCGTGAACATTGCCGTCCGAGTTCTTTCATTCGAAATTCCTCAGAATACGCAATTCAATGGGCAATTAGCGCTGCTACTTGGCAAAGCTGTTAGCCAACCCAATTGTCCCAATTCTTTGCAGATTTGACCTCTCACATGTCAGCTACACGCAATACACGGCAAACAGCTTTCATTACAAACATTCTGATTAAAAAACAAAACAAAATGAAGAAGCACACTTTTGAGTAGCGACACAGCTTTCTGTCCCTTTCTCAAATAGGTCCTACTTCTAAAAAAAATACACAGATGACTAGAGTCAGAATATCCTCCAAAGGGAACACGAGCTATCTGGGCATTAATAATGTTTGTCTTCCTATTTCTCTCCATGCCCTCACGGCCCAAACCATCATAAGTAATAAGGCAATAAGTTTCATTAACCAGGGAAATAATAGTACGCATTACATACATTTGGCGAATTATCACACAAATTGTCGACTTTGTAAAAACGAGAATAATTGACAACTTAGGCCCCACTATATCTCCAGAGATGAACTTAAAACAGCAAGTCACATACCAGGGAACGAAAGTTATGATTATTTGAACAAATTCATTAATGAGGCCAATTAATAACCGTTGTAAAAGTACACACACGCATAAAAAAGGTTTCGAGTTCGATATGTGATCATTGTATTAGCTCATAGATAAAGTATCATAAATTTTGCGTGATCGTTCGTTGGAATTATTTTTTTCAGTGCGATTTGTGCGTCATGTTAATCACCACTCATTGAAATGGAGTGCATGTATCAAACGAAACTCGCTGGTCATGCAATCAATAGCCTTGGTCAGCTCACTATTATTGCGTAATTCTATAGCCCTCGCCGCTTGGCCGCCGACGCCGCCGCGCGCACCATGCTTTGTTTTGTCTTCAAAGGGGTCAAGAGCAATGCCTCATTAGCATACACCCTAGCAACGGAGGCGGAGTCTCGATCTGGCAAGAACAATAGGTGCGAAACGCAACGCAAAGGCGAGCGTTCGAAAAAAATGTAACCGAAAAAAAATTGTCTCAGAAAAACGGTGATTTGGGACACTTGTACTCATTTTCACACGCTGAAATTTTCTGTACAAACAGATAAAACATAAATGAATCAAAATCCGTCATAAAAGAATTTCGACCCGAGTAGTGCTTCCCCTTCATTTTCGGCTCATTACGGGAAAACTCCCCGTGCGACTTATGACTCATTTTGTCGGAGCGCCACACATATTGGTAAATGATTGAATTGTACTTGGTAGGATTGTTGATTTTTACTTTATTGTACTTTTTATATCTAATTATTTTTATTTTATGCAGTTATTCATATTTTGTATTTAGTTGCTTGATTATTTATTTATCTTTCCTTGGAAAAATATTCCCAAAGTGAAGAGCATTTTCCACTCATTAATATTGCACCGATACTCATAGAAGTCTATCCAGGGTTGGCCTGATTTCTCCAATTAGAGAAACATGGAACATCAGTTCTTGTTTTTGCAGATGTTCCCCCAAACTGATCATACCCCCTCCCACCTTGTGGGTGGGTGGGATTGGGAAACCAACCCTAAATGTCTACCAATTACTCTGAACCATAGCATTTTCTGGACCATGAATGTCAAGACATACAGGTTGTCTTCCAGTTAGAGTAGGAACAAGGAATCAACCCATAGGGAATGTCCTACTTTGTATAAATTGTGCCCTCATGCACACTGTATACCTGCCACATATGGCATTATTGACTGAGCAAATATTTGATCAAGTGGCCCCCAAAACCATAGGTATGCCACATATTAGCCCAGGAGTGAACTCTTGGGTTTACTACTCCCAAGCGATGCGCAAGCTGTATCTAGACTTTTCGGTAATCGTGTAGAAATGCACACCTACCGTTCGCTTCGCTGTTTGTCAATCAAATTTTGTGCAGCTATTGGAGATGCTAAATTGAACCATATCAGAGAGTTTTCATGGAATGAGAAAGCCGAAAAGGTAAGAAAAATGAGAAATCGGAGTTGAAAAGTACGTCGGTCGCGAACATAGTCTCCGACGTAACTAGTGCACCGATTTCGCAGAGAACGATGTCAACGATTATAATCGATTCTGGTAGTCTCTAATTAGCCGCTTACTAACAATATCGAACTCGACTCGTGCAATACGTGTAGCCCCAAGGCCCTCCTTTCTTTTTCGTATTTTTTTTTTCCTTATTGTTAGCTCACCCGAGTCGAAGCAGGGAGGCGTGGGACCACCTCCCTGGTCGAAGGCTCAAGTGAGCTATTGTGATACAATTGTAGTTCTTTGTTTTCATTGCCACTATCATGATAACCACTATTCAAATTATTGATACGATTATTCATACCAGGATTAAGACATCGATCCTTTCTTTAAAAATTGTGGCAAGTATTGATTTTATCATGAAAAAAAGTTGATAATAATTTAGATTAAATTATTTAATTTGAATAGTATTGAAGGGAATAGAATGTGGTTGAAGGAAAAGTGGAAGAAAAAGGTTGGGCTATTAGGGAGAGAGAAAGAGAGAGAAAAGAAGATGAGAAGGAAGTTGAATTCAAAGGGGATTTGTTTCGAGTAATTTTCATCATTCATAGGCCTAATTTAATTAATTAATGAGAATAGTATTACAAAAAGTGTATGTTATACAATCATGTATTAATAAAGTGCTCATTTTACCTAAAAAGAAACAGAATATTGAAATTGAAATGGTAATATGTTTTCGATTGATAAGTTCAACTTACAGTAGAAAATAATTGTTTTTATGATAGTATTTATTTTTCCATTTCATTTTCATTATGTATACAAAAACAGCAACCCAGTATTTGCTTTTGTTTTGAAGTAAAAATCCATTTTATTGTGCAATATTCATGATGGATAATTCCCATTTTTTCATATATCTTTTACTGTTTTGTACACATATTATCCGTCCATCATTTAGTCAGCAAAAAATGTTGACAGATATACAGTCACATGCAGGAGAAAATTAACGAAAACGAAAAAAAAAACAAAAAACAGACGCATCAAGATCACTTTCTTTTTTTCCACATTATACTGTCGAGCCGACGTAATTATTGTGGTTAAACACCAAACAAGCGGCTGTATTACAGACTACAACGATCGATTATTCTCGTTATATCGCTCTCCCACATAATCGATCATCCATCATGCTGCGCTGAGACAGTCGTCGATCGCGATCGGCGTACTTTCGAGTCAAAATTAGCTACTTTTCTTCTGTAATTGACTATGAAATTTCATGAAACCGTCATATATGGTCCATCTAGACATTTCTGATAACCAAAAGAAGTTTTCATTGACAAATTAAGGAAGGAAATGGTAGGTGTGCATGGTGTGCATTTCTACACGATTACCGACTTTTCAACCATAGGTGGTGGTCCTACACTACTCAATCGTGTTTCACCTCTAGTGGCCTATTAATGCATTGCAGGACTGACATTCATGTGCCCAGTACATGATGTGTCTTCGCCAGGCAGGGCATGCTCATTTGTGCCACAAATTGCAACATCTCCTGTTCCCTGGTTAGTCCAGTTGGGTGGAAGGTCACATGTGGAACTGGGAAACACTCCATCTGTTCCTATCCTGTTACATCGAATTAAAGCGCTGCCCGCCTTGTACATAACATGATATTCCTGTCGATGGGCAATTTGTCTTTTTTAAATAGGACTGTGAAGGGTCTGATCCAAAAATAGTGTTCACTTGGACTAAATTTTCATATTGACACTTGTATTTCATGTTATATATCATATAAAAGCTGAGAATCTGCAGTTTTCAGAAAAGTTCGTGTCTAATATATTTGACGTCAGACTTTTCCGTAAATTAGCCGTAAAACATGAAAAGCGCCCTCTTCGCGCGACGGGACGGACTTTACTTTTTCAAGTAATTTGCACAAAAACTACAAAAGTAGGGGAAACATCAATTCTTATAATAGAGTACCCTTCCTAGGAGCAATTCATATCTGTTATTCATTTTTTTCATTATAGTTAAATTTTGGGTCAAAATCTTCATTTTTTCTTGAAAAAACATGTTTTTCAGTACTTTGACACAAAATTATTATTTTTTCTGTATGATAGACTTGAGTTTGGTCACTCATATTCCATAATGTATCAATGAATTAGTGGGGCTCTATATCCATGACACTAAATTAAATAATTCTCTATTCATAAGAAAATTATAATTGTCCAACATAATGTCCGTCCCGTCGCGCGACGGGACGGACTTTACATAATGGTAGGCGCGACGGGACGGACTGCACATGTAAACAATGGTAGGTGCGACGGGACGGAATTTTTATACCATAATGGGATAGAAAAAGAGTGTCCCTAACTTGGAACAGAATAAAAAGACTACAATGTAATTGGCAAACTTGTGAAAAGAGTAACCATTGTATGTGGTCAAAGGAAGGTATCAGTGTAAAAGCTCAATCTTCATCTCAACCAATACTGTACTCTCCCTTAAAGTTTGATGTTCTGCTGATTTGTAGTTGCATTCATTTTACATGTACATGAATAGCCTTTTACTGTTTGGAGTAATGTACTAAGATCTATGCTTACTTTTTGTTTCATATTTGTCCATGATGTAATTCACCAACTTATTTTTAGTAAGGCAATTCCCATTTAGACATAGAAAAAAAATAATTGTAAATTACAAATGCACAGTCTACTCTGGTAGTCAATACTGCATTAGATAAGCCTGAGTCTCTTGTTCATGTGTTCTAACTGTATTTTTTTTTTTTTAAATTGAGATTAATATTTATCAACATGCACACTCTTACCATGTCTGAGAAATGGGGAAGAAAAATTGCCACAAAAAGTTTATGAGAAAAATGGGAAAAAGCATTCTTAGACAATTGTTTGCATTTCAATACTGAAACATTGATTTTGAGCATCCCCATGTTGGAATGCACATGGGACATTGACAATTCAAAATTCTTCATCTAAAAAATACATAAACCTGTTTCAATTCTTAGACACTTCTGACATACAAGTTTAAAAATACAATTTATGTAAAAAAGAAATGTCCACAATATTACTGCAACTCAAAAAAGAGGTGAAGTTTTAAAACTGAAAAACTACAGCATGGTTGTCAAAAACTGTGATCCTAATATATGATGCTCAACCCCTTGTGGATGGAAATTGAAAAAAAAAAAACCAGCATCTGGATACTAAGATTATCACAAAATTACTTCCCCAAAATGATTTGCCACTACTCTGAGTGGCGTTGTTGCTGCTGAAAACTTGTATAGACTTTATAGCAGTCAGTCAAATCGTGGAGGTAGAATCAAAGTTTGTGCAAATGACGTGCAACATATGAGTCTCATTTTCACTCATAACAAAAAAATATATATGTTTCTGGGAAAAATATAATCAAGGATTACTATACCATAAGTGTAAGGATTTTTGTGTGATGAAAATCTTTAACTATAATAGTGATAACTGTTACTGAAATTTTCCATCATTTCTCAGTAGTTTAAATCTTGGTACTCTACACTAAAATGTTATAAAACTGTGTTAACCACAGGCTTGAACACATTTTGATGAAAATTAGTCAGTGTTGAAAATTTCCCATTCGTTTTGTACATAGTACATATCGTTTCGTCCCGTTGCGCTATGGGATGGAATTCAACACCTTTCGAGGAAATTACTTAAAAACTATAATATATTAGATCTGTATGTTAGCTATTTTGTTGAAGTAATGTAGGGAATAGTAGCAAATAATGCCACATACAATTTGTAGCATGGCAAGTCTGGCTCGTCAACGTTGATACAATTCCCCTTTGAATTTTGTTTAAAAAAACAGTGATTTTTTATGCCTCCGCCACGAAGTGGTGCCGGAGGCATTATGTTTTCGGGTTGTCCGTCCGTCCGTACGTACGTCCGTACGTACGTCCGTACGTCCGTACGTCCGTCCGCTTTCGTTTACGCGATAACTTGAGTAATATTTACTGGAATTTTACCAAACTTGGTCCAAGTATGAAGTATGATGGGGCAACGATTTGATAAGATTTTGGGTGAAATCGGCTAAAGGTCAAAGGTCAAAGGTCAAGGTCAAATCATGAAATTGTATCCGTTTACGCGATAACTCAAGACTGTATGAAGCAAATTTCACCAAACTTTGTCCGAGGATGATGTATGATGGGACGATTACTTGATTAGTTTTTCAGTGAAATCGGACAGAGGTCAAAGGTCAAAGATCAAGGTCAAATCCTAAATTTTATCTGTTTATGTGATAACTCAAAACTGGATGAAGCAGCTTTCACCAAACTTGGTCCAAGGATGATGTATGATGGGACAATTAGTTGAGTAGATTCTAGTGACATTGACAAGAGGTCAAAGGTCAAAAGGTCAAGGTCAAATGCTAAAAATGTTGCTATTTCCCCCATATCTATGCAATGCCCGCAGTTATTTTCTTGAAACTTAGTGTAGACATGTACTACTGCGTAAGGATTCTCCAGAGAGAGTTTCATGTCATAAGGTCAAAGGTCAAAAGGTCAAAGGTTAGGTGAAAATGTTGCAATATCACTTTTCTCGCAAATGGTTCAATGTATCTTCATGGAACATGGTACATATGCATGTACTGACTGGCAGGGATTATCTAGGGAATTTAGGGGTCATGGGTCAATAGTCAGGGGTTCAAAGGTCAAGGTCAACTCCTCAAAATGTTACTACTGTATTTCCCTCATACATGTATACTAGTATATGCAATGATTGCATTATTAGTTTTAAAAGTGTTTAATATATGTACATGTATTACTTGATGGAGATTCTCTTGGAAATTTCCAGCCAGAAGGTCAAAGGTCAAAGGTTAAGGGTCAAAGGTCAGGTTTAAATGATAAAAAAATATTTTGTACTGTAATTACACTCTTTCTTCATACCTTGAAAATTATACTCAATGCATAAACTTATAATAAGGTCGGTCAGAAGTCAAGTAAAAATTTTCAATTCCCCAAATATGTGTACCTGCACTCTTTAATAGACAATTATAGCAAACCCAGTTCGTGGAAAGTGAACATTCAAGATATTTCTGACAAACCTGTTATTTCGATATTTTGCCAGTTACTGTATGTGAAACTGTCATCACACATTGTCAAGACATTGTACTATACACCTATTGGGAGAATCATGCATTATGGCGGAGGCATCAGTCGCCGTAGCGACATTTCTAGTTTTAAATTCCGTCTCGTCACGCCAGTAAAATTTTTGGTTCCATGGAAACAAAACAAATGTCTGCCTTGTTTATAGTGCACTTTCATGTAAGCTTGATACATATGGCTGCTATAATGCTAACATTTCTTTTTGTGAGCAAAAAATTCTCTTAAATTCCGTCTCATCGCTGTCCCTTGATTTTTTGGATCAAACTCAGAGGCACATTTTTGTTTTTCTCGCTGGAAATTGGAAAAAAAAATGGAAGAGAAAATGAAGAGTATCCACAGTTGCCAAGATTGTCATTAAAGACAGCCTTTGCATTGTTGGATCAAATCTTGGTGGAAAGATTCAATCTTTGGGCAAATGAAATGCCATTGCAACATTATCATTCATGAAAAGTAATTTTCCTCGAGAAAGAAAATCAAGGATTACCGTACCAAAAGTGTAAGAATTCTTGTAAAATGAGAATTTTTGGCCTTATGATAATAATTGTTGATCAAATTTTTCAGCATTCATTAGTAGTTTGAATCTTTGTGTGCTTAATCTACACTAAGATGTTATAAAACTGTGTTTTCCAAAGTTTAAATACATTTTGATGAAAATTAGCCGATTCTCTAGAATATCCCATTCGTTTTGTACATAGTTCATTTTTGTCCGTCCCGTCGCGTGACGGGACGGACTTCAACAGCTTTTGAGAAAATTACCTAAAAAATAAAATCTATTAGATCTAGATGTTTCTCTATTTGTGGAAGTAATGTTTGGAACATTGACAAACAAACACCACATGACATGGTCTGTATTGCTCATTAACTTTGAATTAATTCTCCTTTGAATTTTCTTCACAAAAACCAGTGATTTTTTCAGTCCGTCCCGTCGCGCTAATAAAATTTGTTGTTGCCATGGAAACAAAACAGATGCCGATCTTGTCCATAGTGCAGTGTGATGTCTTGATGTAAGCTTAACACATTTGTAGTACTAAATGGCTGCTAACACTTAAACTTTTTTTGTTTTAAATAAAAAACCCATTCAAATTCCGTCCTGTCGCGCTCCCTTGATTTTTGGATCAGACCCTGAACCAATTCTGGCCCCATATTATGTGAATCATGGATTCCAGATGGACCCATTTCCTGAGTAGATGTTGTTTGAAGTAGAGAATGAGTCCTACAACCCCTTTCCTTCCCCCATCAAGGCCACATTATTTGACATGATGTTAAACTGCTTGTCCCCAAGAAGAACAGTCTGTTCCTGTTTTGTACAAATCATACATATGTCCAATAACCGTAAGTATGAAAAATCATCTTAATTTATAAAATGGTGTGTTTTCCTCAGCCGTAATACTGCTAATGAGCAGTAAAAATGCATAAATTTACAAAATTAGACTCAAATCATGAGTGTATGACAGTGTTGAAAAAAAAAAGAAGAGATGAAGTTTCCTCTCGGTTCATTAGAATACCACAAGTGATTTCATGAACACCTCATAGCATCTTCTCAAAACTATCTCACCTATGTAGCCTCCCCCTCCCTCCCCCCCCCCCCCCCCCGCCCCCCCGGCCCACTTGTACACCTGCCTGTTTCATCTGAGGTGACTTATACCCCTTTCATAAACTCATCCTCCTATTATCCGCATAAGAATAATGCGGACAATTCAATAAAAAATGCGTTCACAAACTCTAAAAATAATCCGCATTATTTTTACGAGCGCCCGTCCTGAAAAAGGCGGATAATCGTCATGGTGACTGCACACGCCCCTCCTGCGGGAAAGACAGGTGACGTTTGACCGCACCCCGGCAATTATCCGCATTATTTGGGTTTGCGTTCATAAACTCAAAATCTGGTCCCGATGCTGCTATTATGCGGATAATAGAAGGGTCGAAATAATGCGCATTATTCTTTCCCCGCTCCGATTTTACGACCAAATGTTGCGGATATTATCCGCATTATTGAGTTTATGAAAGGGGTATTATAGGCTCTTTGTTATTTTATGAAGCAGTTGAAGATTGGAATGGAATGACTGGTAACCTCACGTTGACTTTGATGTGAAAAATCTAAAGCTCACCGAGTCAATACACTGGCACTATTTTGGGCAAGTACAGTACATTGTATGTACTTCTTTCTTTCAGGTCAGTAAAAGATATCACTCTACTCACCCAGTACGCAAGAGGAGGGAACAGTTGAATTTGGCACTAGTTACTGATCAAGATTCACACTTCTTGAGATGTGAAATGTACATTCTTGATACTATTACTGGCCCAATGTTTGTCACATTTTGAATGAGGCTTCACTATTTCATATGTTATTGTCATCTTGAACCTGTGGGTACAGTTTCCCTTTAAAGGACCAGCAGGATGACTATTCTGTCTCCTCAACCCAATGCAAAGAAAGAAAAAAAAAAAAGATTTACATCACGTGCATTGACTTTTTTTTTTTTGCCTGGGGAAAGCAATTGACTTAGTGCCTGAATAATTGGAGTAATTGAAATGACCAGGGAGCAAATTGCTGCTTGCTGTACAGGAGGGAGGTAAAGCCGACTGCTTCTTGCGGGCTGACTTGCGAGATATGCAGAGCTCAGCCAGTTGTACATTTCTACACGTTGGCTTGCTGCAAGTATCGCAGGGGCATACTGTCATTTGGGAGAAATTAACTAGGTCAATTTTGTGTGTGTATGTGTGTGTGTGTTTGGTTGTTTTATTATTGTTGTTGTTGACAGGGTCAGAAATAGATGGGTCACCCACTTTGTGTTTGTGTGCCTCTGTAAGGACACAGAGGCATCTGCTTTAATAATGATACAATGGTGATCAAAGGCCAAAATGGTTTTGAGTAATGGAAATGAAGCAGTGCTTTAATATGTAGGAGCAATCTAATCCAATGATTTTACAGGCCATCTCCAGTCAATTCATCTTAATAAGAAAGACTGTCTTCAAATTGATAATTTATAGTCTATGTGGTGAACTTGTCATTTCAACAGTCAAATTCTATTTCTAGCTTTAAACATTGCAGAAAGATGATCACAAAGTAAGGTTTGTTGTACTTATGTCCTAATATGGCTGTCTTTCTGTCCCCCCCCCCCCCAGCCATTTACAAGAGGCTCATCTTTCCGTAATGTTTTTAACAGATATGTTTTAAAAAGCAAACCCTGAACCATGTAGGGAGTTGTTTTCTTGGATGAATTATTCCACTCTGAAGACATGTAATTGTCTCCAAATAATGCTAACCAGAGAGATGTATCAACTTTTGTCACTAGGCATCTCCCCTTTCCAGGTAAAAGCCTGGTTGTGATGCAAGTCTTAAAATAATCAATGAGCAAAAATGACTCAAGACCTTCTGAGCATTACTCGGAAAGAAACAAATGATGTAGGCTAAATGCTGTGAATGATATGAATGTCAATTTTGCAAATTATGTCATTTAAAGTGATGATGACACCAGAAACTGGATTGAAGCCTTTCAGAGATTACATGAAAAATACAGACAAATTGAAATCAATAACATCATTTCTGTCAGTGGGATGAAGTCCACAAACATTCATGAATGTAGGTAATTGATTGGTAATGACAACTTGTTGTTACAGGTGTAGTGTCATGGGGGGGGGGGGGATGGGGGGCATTGATTTGGGCACATTGCAACCCGCTGTGTTGAATGTTCGGGGATAAGATTTGAATGGCAAAGAAAGACTGGATGACTTGCAAAGGGGTGCACCACAAACCTCTAGCTCTTGCAGCATTGGCTCGTCCCAAGTATGAGGTCCTGCTTCACAATGTGGGAAAATTACAGTGGTTTTGCAGAGACGAATACACAAACACACCATCATGGGGTGACATGACGCTAAAACATTGCGAGGGAACTTTGTCAGCATCAATGTTGGGAGCTGATTGATAGTCAAAACAGTGATCTGCACTGGCTCTCTCTCAACTCCCCTATCCAAATATACAGGACAGCCTTCTGTTATTTCTTTTTTCTTATCTTTCATACAGAAAAAGGGCAAGGGTATCGGTGGAAATCAATAGTGAATGAAGATAGGGATAGGGAGAAGGAGAGGAAGTGGAGGAGAAGGAGGAGACTGAAGGGGAAAAGCAGGAGGAAGAAGTGAAATGTTCTTTTACTCATTCTGTTTGACAAAACAACAACAACAACAACAAAACAACTGTTCAGGCTTTGTGGCTTGACTGAAATATCCCATTTCTTGCATCATGTTACACAGACATGATGTCAATAATATGATACTAGTATTTGATGTAATAGTAATTAGTAATGATAATAGTGATGGTGATAATGATAATGATAATGATACAATAGTGATGATGGTGATAATAATGATAACAGTGGTTTTCATTTTATTATTAAAGTACCCAAAGTACTTTGGGTTGTACCAAATTTCAAGTTTTTGACAAAATCTCTCACAGTTTCCTTCTGTGGAGGTTTCTGCAGGAATTTCGTGCCTTTTTTATGACCTATGAAAGCCACCCACACACAAAAAAAAAACCCAAAACAAAAACAAAAAAAAACAACCCAGTAATATCTGAGAAGATGTCAGTGATGTGTGGAAAATGAAACTTTGTTATCCTGATATATACAATACTATTCCTCTCTGTGAGTGTACGTTTGTGTGCGTGTGTGTATCCCCCTTGTGCATCTGTGTATCGTGTCTGTCTCTGGCAGGAAATTTACAGGCAGGTGAGTGATTAGAGAGGTGCCTGTCTTTTGGCAGGTGTGCATTGTTAGGCTGCAGTGAATTATTACTGTCTCTTCACCTGCAACAGAAAAGAACCATTCCAGGTGAAAGAAAAGAGGATTCTTTTTCAAGGTGCAACCTGTATTATTTTTTTCTCTAGGAGAAAAGGAGAATTTAAAGGACAAGTTCACCTTCATAGACATGTGGGTTGAGTGAATGTAGCAATATTAGTAGAACACATCAGTGAGAGTTTGGGGAAAATCGGACAATCCGTTCAAAAAGTTATGAATTTTTGAAGTTTCTGCTCACTCACGCTGGATGAGAAGACTGCTATAGCTTGTGATGTCACATGTGTATGACGATATAAAGAAAGAATGAAGAAAATTCAACATATTTTCACTTTTCTTGCATAACAACAGAACACTTGCATTCTCTCTCTCAGAAGGCAGGGGGAATAATATTACCCTTAACATATGTCAGTAACAAGTCAAAGAAATTTGCACTTTATTCAAAAAGTGAAGTTTTGTGAAATTCTCTTTTTATTTTCTTTATATCGTTGTACGCATATGACATAGTCTTCTCATCCAGCAGTGCCTGTACAAATACTCTAAAAATTTGTAACTTTTGAACGGATTGTCCGATTTTCCCAAAACTTTCACGGATATGTTCTACTAATATTGTTGCATTCACTCAATCCACATGTTTATGAAGGTGGACTTGTCCTTTAAGTACCCATACCCCAATAGCTATAGAAGATGGTGACCTCTAAATTACAGACATGCAACCGGTTTTTGTATCCAGGGAAACAACAATGTTGCCATATATATCCTTATCATTGATGATATATCCACGCTAGTCAACGGGGCAAAATACCTTTGGACAAAGAATTGGGCCAGAAAGCAGCTCGAGGGGGAATCTCTATTTTGTTTTGTTCTTTATTTTTGTGTATGAGCAGTGGAGTGGCAAGCATCCCTATTTTGTAGGTCATGGAAATGTCAAGTTTGAATGGCAACTGCGTGCTTTCGAAGGAGTAATACATAAGGTACGAGTAGTGTGTCCACGACAGTGACTTCAAATGTCATAGCCTTTTCATTAGTAAGGTTACCTCTGTATTGAAGTATATCTCTCTTCTGTTCTCTTTCTCTTCCTCCTCTTTATTCGTTAAATATCTCTTCTTTCTACATGTATCTCTCTTCCTCCTCACTTGTGATCCATATATTTCAGTACTTTGTAAATTATACTTATACCATAGTACTGTATATATGACATTATAATATAGTATATATCATTATATATACATTGTATTGTCTTGTATTATATTATATTAAATCATATCATGTAGTATATATGTAATATTCTAATTATATAATAAGGAGGGTCATTTGACCAAAACCTTGAATTTTAATAAGGGAGTAATTAGATCCTACATCATTGTCCAAGAGATAGCAGGACTACTAAGCAATTTAACACCAAAGACTGAGTAGAGTGAGTTTCAAACATGCGCTTCAGAAATAGGTTTTCATTCTTTGCATGGAATGTATGGATACTCACCTAGCAACTCTCAACAAAAGTTCAGAATGTGAGGAACCACAAAAACAACAAAAACAAAGCAAAACAAATTGAGATTTCATTTTTGGCTGACAAATGTAAACGTCGCCTCACGTCCTTGAATGGAATAATGAAGGGCAAGAAAAGTCGTCCGATTTGACAGTAATTGTTACCTCTTGGCGCTCTGGGGGTATGGCAATAGAATGTCCTCTGAACTTCCCTCTCTTTACTGTCACTGGCTATTTTTACATACCCCAGTTGTTTGTATGTGTGTGAGCGATAAGTGATGAGTTGAATCTTGTCAAGATACGAGGTGATAATAGACACTGCCCAAGTGCGCTGTGATATGTCAATGGGGTTTCAAGTAACCCAAAGAATAACAAAAACAGAGATGAACCCTGTAGGACAATTGCTGTAAGAATGAACAAAAATGAAAAAGTTTTATGTGCAATTAAAGTAGTGATGTATTGATAAAAAGAGGGACAGCTATGTTATTCAATGGGACAAATGTGCCAAAAAGTTGATGACACTTTAATTTCTTAAACTCCATGGATCCAGAAAGAGGCCTCTTGCCGTGCCAGTGTTTACTCTTTTAAATGCAGAAATTGCATTCTATTCTGCATGAATGGAGTTGAATCGATGTGTACTGATGAAATGATATTGCACAGCAGGGCAATACAAAGGATGATATGGACCAGGCAAAGACATAGGCCCTACTTAAAGGTCTTGTTTACCTTTGGGAACAGTGATTTAAAATTTTTTTTCAAGATATGACATTTAATGCATATGTGTAGGTTTGTTGTACAACAAAATATCCTATCATATAAAATTTTCGCGATAAAGCCTGAAATAAAAGGAGATTCTCAATAAACCATAATTGTAGACGGTTCAGTCCGGAAACATTTTTTATTAAAACTATTGTTTACATTTTGTATATTTAACAATACTTAACATCGATTTTTACCAATTAAAATTTTACAGCTCTGGTTGTTTCAATATGATTCTTAACTGACATTTTAGAACTATTTTACAGCACTAATGCTGGGTTTTTGTTTCATCTGCAAATGGCAAATTATGCCTTTAAGTTTTTACACAAGTCACTCCCACAAGCGCATCCCCACTGCTTTGTACACACACACACACACACACAAGGGCAGCCATGGACGGTTTTTAGGGACTAGAGGGCTGAGTACCTATAGACATTTCTTGATGATAGACTGTATCTTGATGAGATATTGGGTGCATTCGTCAACTTACTTCCTGCTCAAGAATTAAGGTTACCAGACAACTTTCAAGGAGTTTGGGCAGATGATAAGAAGTCTAGGCTGTTTTGATTGTGGGGTTAGAAGTGTGTTTCTGAAATGCTGAAAATGCAATCGCAAACGCATTTGAGCCAGAAAGGCATTTCTGTAGAGTTGATATACTCAAATATTGTTTTGAAATGCGTTTATAGCTCGGACTTGCCCACACCAACCACTGCCATACCAATCTCAAATACTCCTGAGAACACTGAGCAAGAGTACGTGGACTGTGCAAAGCGAAGAGACGAGAAGGAGTCTCCCCCACGTGGCGGCTTAAGTTTTGAGCCAAAATTTCATCACATTCTTGTTTATTTTTCAGGACTCTTCACAAATCGGGCTCTGCCACTGGCCCCTCCCCCTCCCATATAGTCCCCCACCCCATCTCTCGGAGGATTGCAAGTTTAGCCTGATGATGACAGAAAGCCTTGTGCAGAGTTTACAATAGCATTTTTTTTAAACTGTGTTTTAGCCAAGACTGCATCCAGACACATCCATAACTACTGTAAAGTCAGAAAACATTCGTGCCATGAAACGTAGTGATTTGGAGCCGAAGGCCTTTTTCGCGGCATGAAACTTTCATGAATTTCCGCTGGCATTCAGTGCAATGTGAGAGAAACACTTTCGTGTGCATTATACTTTCGCGATTCTTGGCTCCTCGAGAAATTCTGGAAGTTTCATGTACGTGAAAATTTCTTGTTTTGCAGTATCAGGGAATTCTACAATTGTACTGTACATGAGCGGGTTTTAAGATTTTGATGTTCTTTTGTTTTCTTCTGTAGGGTCGTAGGTTAAAGGCAAATATGAAATTTGTATTTTATGATTAAATATGTGTTCAGATAGGTTGTACTCGGCAGTGAGGAAATGTATCATATGCTGCCCAACATAGCAAGAACTAATGAATGCAAACTGAAAATCCTGAGTATTAACATGAATATTATAATGCCTTTTTTTTGGGGGGGGGGGGGGGTTACTTGTAGGTTTGAAGGGTGGATTCAATTGTGCAAGAGTGTTACACGATTGCTTCAGTTCAAGGAACAATGCCCCCCCCCCCCCCAAAAAAAAAAAAATAAAAAAATAAATAAATAAAATCCTCCAAAAGGCAAAGTCAAGAATCTGATCTCCTTGGCCTTGAGGTCGCATAACAATGTGCCTTGTCAGTCACACAATGACCAATTTGGAGTGAATTATTTCAGTCTCAAATGGCAAGGGGGGGGGGGAGGGGGAGAAGAATTACAACTTTTACAAGGTACACTGTTAAATGTAGGTACACACAGGAGCTGGACATAAGCTGTTGGAAGATGCTGTTGTATACAAGGTCGCAACAAAGCTGAAAGTATGTGTGAATTGCACTTGAAATGCTGCTCTTTATAGTCTATCCCAGCTTACTTGTGAAAAATGTGATTCTTCTTCAGGGATAATGTTGCATTTTTTTATCTGTATTTTTTGTGTCAGGGTATTACAACCCCATTTGCTTGAGGGCAACTAATTCCCATTGATGGGCCAGTACTAAGACCGAGTACTTGCCCTTTAAGAAAATATGCAGTCCCTGCCCAAAGGACCATATTGATCGATTTTGTTGCATCATAGTATGAATTTATGGAGCAAATCTACCCATTTGGTTTAGTGCTATCATTTAAATGAACAATCGCTGGAATGCCACCTGTTGTTTCCATCAATCTTTGGCAATTGTAAGTAACTCTTCAAGGTTAGGTTATGGCATTTTTTAAATGTTATGCTTTTTTTTAATAGCCTCAACAGCAGAATGTGGCTCGTAAGATTTATGACATTCAAGTATAAAAAGTCATGTTTGGTATGTGATATCAACGTGGACAAACAAAATGCAAAGGTGGTTTGAAAAAGCAGTTGTACTGTAAAGGTCTGTAATGTCCTTTAAATATTTTTTTTTTTTTTTTCAGTGGCCTGCTGATAAACAAATTTAGGAGAATAAGTCAATGAATTGAAAGCTGTAATACCTTCAGAAGTATGAATTAAAATCAAATATTTTGTATCAGAAGGCTGAGAGGAAGATTACAAGGTATAGTGGTTTACATTCAATGAAGCACTAATGATAAGAAAAACAAAAGAATAGTGGGGAACTTGCATGTATACATGTACATCTTCACCTAAAAAAAAAAAATGGCAATTTGTTGACAAGAAAATGAGATGGATCTTTTTTTTTATGAACCTTTTTATTTTATTTATTTATTTATTTTTTCGAAGGCTGGGAAATGTAGGGCTCTTGCCTTGAAGAGTCAGGGCGAGAGGAAGAGGTCCAAATGTTGCCTGATGGAACGTACCGATAAGACATTGTTTGCTGCAGGTGATGAATAATGAACACATTGTACATTGCAGGGGAGGGATGCCTGAAATAGAATGGTGTATCTTTCAGCTGGCTGCCTAATTTATTGTGTCAACTGAAGAGAAGGGAGGGGGATGGAGATGGGGGGGGGGGGGGGGGGGGGGGGGAGGGGGAACTTTGGGGTGTAATACGGGGGTTCGGGGGAGAGCTGCTTGAGGGAATCGATTTCTTCCACCGTGGGTATGAGAACGTGTTGAAAATTGGGCGCTCCAGCATCGACATTCCGACGTTGGGTTTAGTGACAAATTTGTGACGAATTTCAACCCCACAGAGAGATAAGAGCCTCCCTGGCAACGTGGATGGAGATTGGGCATTTTGAGATGAAATACAGGAGTATGACATCTTGAATGGCCTCTCCATCCTGATATTATTGCTTCTACACTGACAAGTGAGGACAGAAGTGATGCCCACTATTTTTTGAAAGCCTTTGGATTTTGTAACATGAAAAAGAAACATATTTGTGTTTTAAAAGAGCTGTGAGGTGACGTGTGAGTTAATTTCTTTGGCAAACTGACAATAAATGCGACACACTTTGGTTTACTACCTCCCGTCCGCCCAACCCACCCCTCGCCTCCTTCCCATTCCCCGTCACCATTAGCTGATCAAATTTCTCCGTGGTAATAGGGTCATCAATCAAAACAATAGGGAATGTTAACTACGCATGGAACTGTACCAACTCCGGAAGGTGGGTGAAGGGAGAGAAGCGTCGTTTAGTTCTCCGCTAAAATGTCACATCTCCCCCCCCCCCCCAACCAGTGCTGAAGAAATATCCACGCTGGTTGTTATGTCATTGTCTGCATCTCCCTGTGTGACGCCTTCATTCATTAGACTGGATAATTATGAGGTATCCATTTTCTCGTACGCCTTGCATGTCTTACATAGTGTCTTTGTGTGCAGACTGTGTTAGTCACTGCTTCAGTAACACCCTGATATGGGTAGTCTCCATTTCAGACTCGCAGTATCTCCCTACTCACTCAAAGTGAGACAGGCCTTTTGGTTGAGGGTATACAAACACCTTGAAGTCAGACTAATCATTCACTTTAATAGATTTCTGAATGTATCCACGTGTGGGTTCATGCTTTCATCTTTCAATGCAGAATTTAAATCTAGTGAGTTTCAACTATCATCACTTTTCCTTTGTGTGTTTTCTCTCCCTCAGTTGACAGCACATTTTGACGAGCAAGATCCCTCCAGGGCCCATGTTGTTAGCAACCATTTCCATGGCGACGGCACCAGTACCTGCGCCAGCTCGGTGGGCACCGCCAGCCCCATCAACTTCTCGGACATGAACCACATCAACAACAGCAACAACAAAACGCACCACATGCACCACCACCACCTGGGGCACACCAACAACAATGGAGTACTCGACGAGGACAACGAAATGGATGTCGTAGTCACTGGCGAAGAATCTCGTGAGTACAAATTACAGTTACAGTGGTAGCCTTGTGTTCCAGGCTCTTTTTCTTTGCTTTGAAAAATTGTCTTTTAATACTGTAACAAATTTTTCCTTCAGTTTGATCAGTGATTGTGGACCATGTAAAGGGTGATGTTTAATGAGAACTTTTCGACTTCATTGAGTGATTTTTTTTTCCAGCTGATTTGTTTCCCCACCCCCTCTCCCAACAAGAGCAACAAACTTATGTTAGGTATGAAGAACTTTGTTGTACTATGAGAATGAGAGCATCTTCTAATGGAATGCCGTCTTGGCTCAAGTGGTGATGCTGTCATGCCATATGCGACATTCTACTAAGATTTTCACTGATCTAAAGCTCTTCTAGTGCGCCTTATATTAAAAGAAATAACTCTGCTCCTCGTGGTAAATCCCCTTCCATAACAAGAGCTGTCACCAAGCATTATAGTGATGACCTGTGCTGGCAAAACCTGTGACGTGTGAACACATTAAGACACTTTTTTGTATTGACCCGTAGATCAAAGATGTTAAGCCCTTGACTTGATTAGACGGGACATCCAAACTATCATGGCCTATTGCAACATGACTTCAAACGACTTTCTCTTTTGATACCACCACCATGAAAACGCATCAGCTCAAGCTGTCTAAAGTCGCTTTCCAGTCGTCGCATCAGCGCGAGAGCATTACCTCGTTACGAGGCCTTCCATTTTACCCGAGGATGATAAATGGCAACATTAACGCGACTTCAAATACTTCCCTCTCACGTGATGGTACTTCCGCTCCAGCTCTCCTTCATTTCCCAGCAACACCATCTCTATGGTATCGGTTATGTCATCACGGAGAATAGTGCTGCAACCCCCGTCACGGTATAAATTCACAGTCCCCTAGAATAGGGGCGCAGCTTTTGTCACTTATGCCATTTTCGTCCAGAATATGTTTTGTCCTCGAAAGCAATGAATAGAATGAATGAGAGCACTTTCATACATAGGACTGTATCCATGCAACCAGAGCAGTAACACTTAGAGAAACATAAGTGTGGAAATTGCAAACTTTTGATGACATGTGAACATGGAAAAGAGGTCTACAACTCATCTTCCAAGGTCACTGTATCTGTCGAAAGACCAGTGATACTAAGTTTTTGTTCTGTCAGCTTAGAAGACAGAGGACCTTCTTCTGCAATGCACTAATCAATCTATATTTTCTGGCTAATATCTTCAAGGCGATTTTGTGATACCAGAGATCTAGTCATGATTTTGCATGGAATCCTGTGTGATGGTGTTAATTCATTCGGTATGAGCTTGTCGTGGCAATTATTCCCCACTTATTTATCGCTATTTTTCCTTTTGGCCGAAATGTGGACAGCGTTCTTGGAACTTGTTCGAGCTGGCGGAAGCTATGTCATGGCTTGTTGCATTTCAGTGTGGTGAAGCATGAATATAGCACCTCTAGAAACACCTTCATTTGCCCTCCACCTCTTCTATCTTCTTGTCCCCTCCTATCCCCCCCCCCCCATCTCTCTCTTACTCTCTCTGTTTTGCTATCTGCTGTCAGACTGCTAATTTGTCTTCTCTTTGTTATTTAGGCTGCGTTTTAGCTATTAAACGTGAGAGAGAGAATCGTGTTTCAAAATGCATTTGGAATGGTGTTTGTGAACGTGGAACAGAGTGCAGCGTTTATCTAACCATCATACAATTGCAATTGAAGTGTTGTTACTGTGCAGCTGCTTTGCACTGTTCGACCTGGGAAGTAAAGGTCAACTGTATACCACCGAACATGCCTCATCATTCACACACAAATAATGGGTAGAAAACACAACCAGAAAACATGGTTGCATTTATCTAACCCCCGAAAATGCCTTAAATGTGTAAATCGTGATTCTGCCTTTATTGTTTCTGAAATGTATTTTTGATCAAGCGTAGAATCGGGACTGGAAACCATCATTGATGAAACATGATTTATGCTGAAATGAGTTTGGAGGAGATACTGAATTCCAGTTTGCCTTTGGACTTCAGATTAGGTACAAAGCATGTCTGACAGATTTAAAAAGTGCACCTATACAGGTTTTCAAACGAGTCCCTTAAATCAGTGTGAAAGGGATCCATCTCCTTCTCATGCTCTCTTATCTGTCTGGGAGTGATCAAAATGTGCTCTGTAGGTGTGAGATGTTAAACAGGATGACTTCCAAAGTCATCCTCAGTGCCAAGAGGAGGACCCCACCAGACAGGCTTTGATGTCTGTTTGTTTGTTGCTCTTTGCCTGCTGGAGGTGAGGAAAACAGGTGACAGTAATTGCGGTTTACCATGCAGGCTTTAGAGAATCTCGGAGCTGTCGGAGCTGCCAGATCTACGATATGGTCTGGGTGATCGTTGCCTTTTAAAAAGCAATCTTGTGAATCTGCAGAGCTTCAGACATAATCTAGACATGGACTCACACCGCTCCGTGATATCTGACATCACCTGGCCGACTTCTTCTCAAAACTCCAAAAGTCGTCTTTGACACTTGCAAGATTGCCAAATCTGAATATCTGAACACGAGCGGCCGCACACATTTACCCCCCCCCCCCCCCGCCATTTTGTTCCTTTTTTTTTTTCATTGTTAGCGTTAGCTCATCAAGCTGGCTGTATGCCACAGGTTGTGATGTACAGACTTAGATGTTTATTATAACTACCTCCAACAACACTGAACAAATTTTAGTCGCTTTATACCTTATGTCCCCCCCCCCCCCAAAAAAAAAAAATTACAACGGGACCCTCCGTAATGATAACTTTAAAAGTAGTGTATCAATTCAAATACAATTTCAGGGTATGAAACTATAACTCATTGCTCACATCTTACCAAAAACCCCATCCGATTTGCTTCAAAGAGAAATGATCAAAGAGAAATGATCAAAGAGAAATGAGGAGTTTTGTAAAGCATGTAAAAATTGTTGTGATTATGGGGTTGGAAATGCCTTTTTGAAGTGCTGAAAAAAAGTGCAATCTCAAATGCATTTGAGCCAGAGACGTGTTTCTGTAGAGACGATAAATGCAAAGTCATTTTGAAATGAGTTTATAGCTGGCACCTACCCATGCCAACTGCACAATCTCTGCTCCTCAAGTCAAACAGCGCATTGGAGCTGCGCAATGACAAGGAGTTCCTCTTGACTCGGAGAGATGATAAATGCAACAACTAGGGAAATGCGAGCTGAAAAAGGCCTTTTGCAAACGCATTTTGAATGATAGTGGGCACTGAAACTTGTTTCAAACATTGGAAAGATGATAAACATAGCCCTTGAAGATTTTTTTTTAATGTCTTTGTTGATTTTCATAACAAGTCCATAACAGAAATAAACACGATCAGAAATCACAGATTTCTATAATAATACTGTAAAAAGGGAGGGGAGAGAAAAAAAGACACTGTGCCCACTTTACAGAAAACATTGTCATCTCATCTTCCTTACAGGTTTGGCTGAACATAAACTTATATTTGGTGTTATTTGAAAAGGAATGTGTGGCAAGGTTAAAGGTTGAACTTTCATGCCTATAAATACAGGAAGACTGACCATCTTGGGAATTTTTCATGTTTTTTTTCTGTTTGTGTTTTTTTTTTTTCTTTGTTAAACAGCCAGCTTGCAGTACCATAAATCAACTGTATTTTGTCCCAGAAGAAATGCATTGAAATTGGTGGTCAGTGGCTCAATATGGTTGATACAACCCAAGCTGTTTATAAGCATCCAAACAAATTATCCAAGGGGGTAAGGAGTAACAGCTTTGCTTGAAGGTTATTCTGTAATGGAGGCAAAAGCTTTGCAGCAATAACAGCTGGGGCAAAGAATAAAGGATTGTTTATTAAACACAGTCTGCTGTGGCGTTGTTTGTAGCCGTCTAATGTTTTACACTCAAATTTGATACAAAGTTGGCAAGAACTCTTACAAGCTGTAGCTGAAGGAATGTGTATGTTGTCTGGCCTATTTTTTTTTTTTTTATTTTATTTTTTTTAATTTGTACCATGGACCTACTCGAGGTCCATGGTTGTACCTAATGGCATTGTGACTGGCATCTTGGAGCCCTTTCAGATTTGCAGAAACATGTCTGGAAACCTGCATGAAATGCATTTTATGCTAATCAGAAGAATTCTGTAACTCTCCAGGAAATCATGAATCCTGTTTCTCTGTGATTGCAATTCTTGGAACTTGGTTCTCAAGTCACATCCAGCCACTAGTTTTCATTTTCTGGAGGGACATTTATGACTGTATCTCGAATCAATTTTTCACTGGATTTGTGGTGTACCACAGAAAGCTGAAAGGTTTGATAACTAAATCATGTTTCGGAGGCGAAGTGTAAAAGCTCGACCTAAATGCACTTCACCGCTTGAGATGTGCATGTGTACATTATGACATCAATGTGTAATGGGGAAGCTGTTTATTCAATTGTCGGACGATGATGTGTGCTGCAGGGCTGATGTTTATGGAATGTTGTCAGCGTCAGCAGTTTTAAAGAATCTTTTCGCAGGAAGTGATTTTGCAGTTTGAATGTTTCCTATGTCTGGAGACAATTAGAATTACAGTTCTGAAACAGTGATGATGATAAAAAAGAATATTTGTTTTTCTAGTAGTGTGAAAGTCATGAAAGGTCTAACCCCTGTCAGACTAGCCAATTTTTATTTGAAAAACCAGGTCCACCTTCAGGCCGATATATACGTAGCAAAAATTTCGCAGTAATGAATAGAGCTGATTGGAGACTCTGGTAGCGAAACTGAATGCTTTACAACTTTTACAACTTGCAACTTTAAGACTTTTCTAATCAATGTTTTGCAACTTTTCTAATCTGTCTCGTACTGTTCCTCTCGTATGGCCATCCCCGCTAGATTCCAAGTTGCAAGTTCGAAGAGGGAGTGACCCGATCATCAACATGTCCAAGCCAGGTATGACGGACGGCGGCCAAAATGCGGTCATCGACAAGAATGCCAACACGTTGCCTGCCAAGGTAAGTTTAGTGGTTTATTGCCACTTTGTCTACTATCAGATGGTCTACTTCCCAGTTCGTCCAACACCACTACAGCTAAACTCAGGTGGTCTACTATCAATTTCGTCTAATGCCCATTTGGTCTACTTCTCACTTGGTTTGGCTACTCATCGTTTCGTGTAATGACCAGATGGTCTAATTGCAGTTTTGTCTCCTTGGACTTTTTTTCCATTTTCTCTAATAAACTGTGGGTATTAGACGAAGTGGGCATAGCCCATCTGGAAGTAGACCAACTGGTAATAAAGCTATTCTAAAGTGGCAATTGGACTAAATGGTCATTAGACGAACTGGTTGTAGACGAAACAGGAGTAGACCATATGGGTTGAGACTAAATGACTATTAGATGAAGTGGGAGTAGACGAAGTGATAGATCACCAGTTTAGTCACAGCATGACAACGCTTGGCAGAGCTGAATGATCGTTCTGCAGACACTCCGTTTGCAGGTTTGCAGATATCGGTTCCTGCCTAATATGAGCTGCTGTGGAGTAGCAGATCAAAGTTTCATTTCTCACTCCCAGAGACAACAGAGGAGCGTAAAGATCCACATAAATGCAGCGCCACAACTCCAGTGTTTATTGGGTAATGTGCTGAGGGAGATCACGCTGTTTTTAGAATGACCCCAGGGTGCTTTGCAAAAGCGCTGGAGTGTCTGGTGTCGGGGATGCAAGAGTAGGGCTATTCTTGGCACGCTTGCTGTACTCGTGCATGGATGTAACGCTGGACCATTGAGAGCCTGTACCCCAAATACTGCCTCCCCCCCACCCCCACCCCACCCCACCCCAACCCGCCAGTAATCTGACCCTGGCCAGGTGATTGTGATGATGTTAGGTATGTTGGCAAAAGCGAATGTAGCCTCAACTCCAGTCAGGTGGTTTAGATACTTTTTATGGCATAAATGTGCCCACAACTGCACCCTCCGGCTCGCGTCAGCTCATCACCTCATATTGTGATAAGCCAGTAGCCTATCTATAGTGATGCACAATTATTTTGAACCTTGTCTAGACTTGTGTGTAGCCAGAATTGCACGTTTACTATAAAAGCGCCCACTTTTATAAAGCATTAATGGCTAGTTTACTCATTCATTTGATTTACAATTATGTTGATGTTTATGAATCAAATTTTTGATGGTATTGACATGTGTTGTTACATTTTCTGTCAATAGAAAGGCATGCTCACAACACATGATGTGGCCTGATTTATAAAATCATGTGACCCAATTCTATTATAATGAAACTGTTTTTTTATGTGCTTTTAGCATACGGTGACCTAGGCTTGAATTGTATTCTGCATTGCCCAAAATTCTATACCTCAGCCACATAGAGAATTGGATAATGACTAAACAAGGGTATGATGTACAGGACAACATAAAGGTATTTGGAAAGGTCTTGTATTTCATTCTTGAAATTGATATTTTGATTTACAACCTTATGTACGAGTTTACCATCAGGACCTATATTATAAATCCATTGTATTCAACTTCGTTTGTTGTTCAAAAGTTCGCAGATGTTGCTGTTAATTCATGCTTACTGTTGCAAACACAGTTGCCCTCATTATGACCTGAAAAAAAAAAATTGCATAAATTTTCATGGTATAGAACTAATGCTAGATGTAACATACATTGTATGTGGGAGATATGTATGAGTCCAGGGGCATGAAGATTTTACAATTTCGTAGAATGCCCATGGTTTATTGTTTACCACTGTAGTACAGCCTGAACATCTGTATACAGTGAGAATATGCCTTATGTCCTCATTTTCTTGAAACATTGGTCATGTTACTTGAAGTCTTGTGGAATGTTGCCCTGAACAGGGTCTGTGTATAGCAGCGGAATCATGTCATGTGTCCCGTTGATTCCTGATGTCATAATTACTGCAATCCAGAAAAAAAGAAAGAAGTTGTTTTCAGTGCTGTCTGTTTGGGACAGATCTTCACAATTCCATGGCTTGACTGGATAAAGGGGAGATTACAGTATCATTGTATGGTAGAGATGCAGTGGAACCTCAAAAGCTGCGCCCTTTACTCCCTGGAAATATCCTCCATCATTTCTCTCTTCTTGATGAGGACTATCTCCTGAGTTTGGGAATTCCTTCAGGTGATAACTGGAAAGAACATTGTTGCATAACTTCATTGTAAGAAACATTTCATTGCTGCAAACTATATTAAAGGTATTGTGTACCATTGGGAGCAGTGATTTAAAAAAAAAGTTCGAGTTTATCACATTTGATGCATACATTTTAAAAGTATAGTTCAGTTGTATCACAAAACATCCTACCATATATAAATTTTACAATAAAGCCTAAAATATGGGGACATATATATATATATTTTTGTTAAATAAACCAGAACTGTAGGCAGCTTATTCTAGAAACAATTGTACCATAACTGTTGTTCACATTTTGTATGGCTATTCAACAATACTTAACAGTGATTATAGTGATTAATATTATAACATCTAAGGTTGTTTCTATCCCTAAACTCACATTTTAGAACTAGTTTGAAGCACTTAAGCTGGGTTTTTGATTCACCTGCAAATGGTAAATATTAAATGCATTTAACATTTCATATAATATATAGGGGAGGGAGGGAATGGGAAGGGATGGCTTCTGTGGTAGAAAAGTCATCTAGTAGGGCCTACTCTGAGCAGCACAGCTTACATCTTCTGGAAATAGGCAGGATATTGGTGCTAAATTAGATAACAGCTTCTCACTGGAAGTGAAAACACCTACACCTAACCTCGTGGCATCACGTACGTACTCACATGTACATGTAGTACCAGCAGCAGATGTCAGAAGATTTGAAGAGGAGGAGGAGGAGGAGGAGGAGGGTTTTGTTGAAAAGAGTGCCTCCTATGCTTTCCAACGAATCGTTCCATTTACGCACATTTGGATAGAATTGATGTGATGCAGGACAAGAAATTGTTAGCTGATGTGTAGCCTGGATGCATTGTTGCTTTGTTATTGATAGAAAGAGGAGATATACAATGTATGTGTACTATGTGACATTCTTTATTTCTTTCCCCAACTATCATCTAGACAAAAACATCGTAGATCTGCTTTGCTGTATTAGTTGACCTATAAATACCCTATCTCATATAGTCAAGAGTAACTCAGGCGAGACTTTCCAAAGCTTGACAGCTGATGTGCCACAATTTTTTTCAGTTGTTGTCTAACGAGGGTTGCTGTAAACAACCACCAAGGCCGGGGTTTTGTTAGATTTCCTTCAAGCGAGGAATTTTGGCTGTTTATATGAAATGTGATTGGAAAACTGTAAGCACTGGTTAGTCATGCTTTATAGTTGAGGACTGTATACAGGAAGCAAAAACAACAGAAAAGTATTTTCTACAAAGTAACAAAAATGGATGGTCTTTGATAAAGAGAAAGCGAAATGCAAAAGTTGGCTACCAAAGTAAACATTCTTTGACAGCTTTCCCACACCTAGGGCAATTGTGTGCTAAGAGAGAAAGATAATGGAAAAAGCCCACACCACACGCTCGGAAGAAACTGGTGCCACATACACCATGCATATTGTGTGCTATATTAGGTTATCATCGGTATGGCAGTCACACAGAGCTTACAATTCCATGCTTCTCAGACCATGACAACTGCTCATTACCTCTGTCAGATATCTCTTCCCCCCCCCCCCCCCCCCCCCCCCCCCCGTTGTGTCCTGCTGGCATAATCGGTTTTCTGAGGTTACATTTATCAGCTCACTGCTGGTGACTTTCAGAGAGTTTTGGGCAGTTGATAAAAGTAAAGCTGTTTCGATTACGGGGTTAGAAGCATGTTTCTGAAATGCAGACAAAAAAACTTTGATTGCAATACATTTGAGCCAGAAATGCATCTCTGTAGAGTTGATATGCAAAGTCGTTTTGAATCATGTTTATAGCCTGGACCTGCCGGCGCCAACCTCCACCAACTACACATTTCCACGCCTCGGGTCAAACTGCGCAGTCAAGCTGCACAGTGACAAGGCTTCCCAATCAACTCACGACAGAGTTGGCATTTGCAAACGCGCTTTGATAGTATGGTTAGTGAAACACATCTCAAACATGGGAAAGTTGATAAACACAGCCTGAGGCAGCCAAATATGGACCATCCCACATTAGATCCCTACTTGAACAACATAACTCCTCCAAGAATGGCCAAGATATTAGGTCAGAAAGATACAGGGCAACCTCATCACTCATTGTAAGTACTAAAAAATTTGATCGAAATTGCAGCTATGAACTCCCCCTTGTGGTTTATAAAAGTTGGGGTGCAAGGAGCACATAACTTGTCAAATTTGTATGTTGATTTGAGATGCAGTTGACAAAATCCCAGGCAAATGGGGAGGGACTCTACTCTGAAATATGCCTATTAAATGTCACATTGTGTCAATATGTGACACAAGATGTGCTCTTCCTTTTGGCTATATTAGACATTTTGCCTTCTTTTTATCATGCCTCTGTGCTGGAATATGGTACTGTTCTTTTCCTTTTTAAAATGATCAGACACTGTCCTGTTCTGAGATTAGACCATGAAATCTTTATATTGATGAGTGGGTGCAATAATCTTCATCATGCAGTGCCTACTTTTTCCCTGGAGCACTGCAATTTTGTTTGGACCTTTTTCTTTCGGTCTTTATCATCACTCAAAAGAACATGTTTCGTAAACTCTAGATAGTTTCTTTTTGGAAATTGTGTGACACCATCCTACATAGAAATCTCTTTTTTTATAGTAGCTTTGCACAAACCCCTTTTTTATTACCATTATTATAATCATCATTAGTATTATTATTTTTTTTACTTAATCAAAAATCATTGATATTAATATGCAGCCAGGACTGTAGGGTCCTACCGTTTCTAATGCCAATGCTACTCAATTGTCCCACCAATACAAACATGTACATACACACTGACACACAAACTCATACACGAACGTCCTATGCACACACATGCACACACCTCAGTCATACAGATTGAAGATGATTTCTGTGACCAGATCTTCTCCCTGGTTGCAGTTCCCAACGCTGTCAGTAGATCTTCCACCCACTCATCCCCTCTCAAGTTTGCGCTCCATCCCCGGTGTCTCCGCATCCCTCAAAAAAAAAAAAAAAAAAAAAAAAAAAAAAGCTTGGCGGAGGAAGAGTGTACTGATGTGGCTAATTACGGCGCACTGAAGTGTTGTCGCTTGTAATTAGGTGGCAGGGGAGAGCAGGCACCTGGAGACAGGGGGCACATCTTGTGTTGAGGCATCTCCAGTAGCATGTGTGGGTGTGTGTGTGTGGGGTGGGGATTGGAAAGATGTTGGAATGGTTGGGAGGATTCTGTGTGTATCACCTGTATTGCCTAGCTTGGTTATCTTTACCTGATAAATTTTAAGTCAGAGGTACAATCATGGATACTCCTCAGGTTGTTTGGTCTGTTTGTTTTTACCCATTTTTTTTTTCCAGTAAAGGAATTGATATGACTTGGACCATTTCTTTTTATCTATGCCCAACCTCTGCTTCTTTTTATGTTCTCCATGAAATTTCCTGGTGAAAGGGTAACCGGATTGTCTACAACACTCGTCCGTCTGATACATGTATATCTATAGATCTGAAAAGAATAATAGCAGGTGCAGAGGGGTGTTCATGGAAATATGCATATTTTTAGTACCTTTGCAGCAGTATGGGTACAAGGATTGGACTGACGCAACCATCACCTTTGACATTTAATGTCACCAAAGTGTAGTTGTGTATGTTGTTTTCTTCGTGTTTTGACTGGAAAAGGTGACAGAGAAAGGAGAAGGAAAAGGAATCCCCCAGGATGGATCAAATAAATCAAAGCCTCAAGGCAGTGGTTTGCATTTGTGTAAGTGGAGTTATGGGCAGTTCACCCACATAAATCTCTTGAATATGACCCCAGACTGTAACCAGTAGTTCATGCTTGGGGCATGGCTGTCTGGAATTGCCAGTGGTCTGGTGGATTATTGGAAGGGATGATGCCACATGAGGAAGGGAGCAGTCTGAGGGCTTCAAAGAGTCTCAAAGGAGGGGGTGCTTCTTGTCGTGATGCGTCCATGTCTAGGCAGGTAGGAGGTTTGATGCATGGTGAAAAGGCAGCTTGTTCAAATTCTACTACGGTATCTTGTTCAGGATGAAAAGGTGATTCCTCCTTGCATGGTGAAAAGGCAAGTTGTTCAAATTTTGCTGCGGTATCTTGTTCAGGATGAAAAGGTGATTCTTCAAAACTCATGAGGTGCCTTGTTTTTAAGGATGAGAAGGTGACTCTTCAAAACTCATCAGGTGCCTTGATTAGGACAAACAGGAAACTCTTAAAAATTCGTTTGGGGCCTTGTTTTGGGACAAGAGGCTGACTCTTTAATACACATCAGGTGTCCCGCTCAAGACAAGAAAGCTAGAAAGCAAGAAGGTATAGGTTTGTATGACAATAATGTGAAAGGATGACTTCAGTCAATATGATCTACATAATGCTTTCAGAGATGAGTGAGGATGTAGGCCGACAACTTGTTTGTCACAAAATTGGTCATATTTTGTCTGTCTTCAGGTAAAACATTGAAAGTGAGATATACCAGGGGGGCGTTTCATGAAGGAACTTGTCGGATAAAATGTCCGACAAGTCAATTATATCCGACAAGTTTTGAGAAATTCTTTAGTCTGATTGGCTGATTTCTCTGAACTTGTCGGATATAATTGACTTGTCGGACATTTTATCCGACAAGTTCCTTCATGAAACGCCCCCCTGGTGTCTGGTTCAGCTACTGTAAAAGTGGAAATTTTTGCGGTGTTGAAATTTTCATGCATTTCATGCAACCAGAAGCTAGCGCAAAATAAAAGCATACAAATATTTTTGCGTGCCATATATTCTAGTAGTTGATGTCTTGATTCCGCAGAATTAAAAACACACGAAACTCTTCTTATCCAGCCAAGTGCGGAAAATAAGTCACACAAAAATATCCACTTTTACAGTACCTTTTTGTGGTTCAGGGAAGAATGAAATATATCATGTAGATCTTCCCTTCTTTAGTGTAAAAATACTCACTGTTCCAGCCAGCAGTTTTGTCATCTTTTTATAATGAACATGTTCATATTTGATTACAGTGTACGTGTAGATGCTGCACAAAGAGATAATTACAGTGTAGTGGCATGTTATGTAATTAAGGTCAAGCTGTTGTGTGGGCATTGTATAGCCTGGCTGCACTAGATACCATAGGGAATGTCTATTCTATAAAATAAGAACTCTCTTTTCATTGCCTGAGAAGGTATTAAATTATAAGTTCACCTGTGCCTTTAGGATATGTAGACCTATGGATTGAGTGAATGCAACACCATTAGATCAGTAGAACTTGATCAGTGAAAGTCTTCAGGATCCTTTAAAGATAATATAAAGTTTTGGTATTACCTCAAAAGTTTCCCTGAATTTCCTTGTCTTAGTTTGTGTTTCAGGTTAAAGTACCTTTCATATAAATAACACTGTGAGACTTACTCGCCCCAAAGTGCTCTCATGTCTTAGTAATCATGCAATAATGGTTTCGTACCAGAGCCGTCGCCGTACGGCGGCGAGGTAGTACACGTATTGTACAAAACCATTATTGCATGATAACTGCGACCAGCAGCGTGCAGCCCCATACGCATACTGAGTAGCTAACTGCGACCAGCAGCCCCATACGCATAGCTAAATGGGGCTTCGCATTGTAGCTTACAGGATCATGACAGATTTATTATCGCGGGTAAATATCAACTTAAGATCCAAAATTCTTCAATTTGAAGACTTACCAATTAAGTTGAAGTCTTGGAAACAGGCTTCGGGCAACGTTTGGTTCTGCCAATAGTCCCTTTCTGTTCGAAATGATGACTGAATGTGACTCGGTCGAGAGGACCTTGGGAGAGCTACACTGAATTGACGGCCAGCGCATGCGCACACAAACATCTTATCTGTTCGTGGATTTGAAATTTGTTCGCATGTGATGTGTGCGTATGCGCTGGCCGTAGTAATCAGTGTGTGTAGCTCTCCCAAGGTCCTCTCGACCGAGTCACATTCAGTCATCAATTCGAACAGAAAGGGACTATTGGCAGAACCAAACGTTGCCCGAAGCCTGTTTTCAAGACTTCAACTTAGTCTTAATTGGTAAGTCTTCAAATTGAAGAATTTTTTGGATTTTAAGTTGATATTACCCACGATACTAATCTGTCATGATCCTGAATGCTACAATGCGAAGCCCCATTACGCTATGCGTATGGGGCTGCTGGTCCCTATGCGTAAGGGGCTGCTGGTCGCAGTTAAAGGTCCAGTTTACCTTTGGGAGCAGTGATTTCAAAAATGTTCAAGATATCACTTTTGATGCATATGTGTATGTTTGTTTTATCACAAAACATTCTACTATATAAAATTTTAGCAATAAAGCCTAAAATATAAGGAGATATCAGTGTTTTTCTCAATAAACCGTAACTGTAGACGATTTAGTCTGGAAACATTTTTATTATAACTATTGTTCACATTTTGTGTATTCAACAACACTTAACATCGACTATACGGATTCAAATTTTTACAGTGGTTGTTTCTATCCCTAACTCACATTTTAGAACTATTTTAAAGCACTACTGCTGGGCTTTTGTTTCATGTGCAAATGGTAAATTATGCCTTTAATTGCATGATTACTAAGAAATGAGAGCACTTTGGGGCGAGTAAGTCTCACAGTGTTAGTTATTTGAAAGGTATTTTAACCTGAAACACAGAAATTCAGGGAAACTTTTGAGGTACCAAAACTTTTTATTATCTTTAACAGAAGATTGGAGCTTTAAAGCTATTGGATTTATGACGAGAGCAGGATTGTCTGTGGAGAGCTGTGCATGTAGCACTCTTTAAAGGGAAGATAAACCCCAAGAACAATGTGGATTGAGTGAAAGCAGCAACATTAGTAGAACACATCAGTGAAAGTTTAAAGAAAATCGGACAATCGATGCAAAAGTTATGAATTTTTAAAGTTTTGGTGTTGGAACCGCTGGATGAGGAGACTACTAGAGGTTATGACGTATGAGTGGACTACAATATCAAGAAAATATAAAGAAAATACTACAAAAATCCATTTTTCATGAAAATTACAAATTCCATCAACTTGATATTGACATATGTTAAGGGTAGCAATTATTCCCCCTGCTTTCTGAAAGCGGTTGGTCCACTGCTCTTTCATAATTCTAGAAAAGTTAATTTTTGTTGAATATCCTTTATATTTTCTTTGTATTGTTGTCCACTCATACGTCATATCCTCTAGTAGTCTCCTCATCCAGCGGTTCCAACACCAAAACTTTAAAAATTCATAACTTTTGCATCGATTGTCCAATTTTTCTCAAACTTTCACTGATGTGTTCTACTAATGTTGCTGCTCTCACTCAATCCACATTGCTCTTTGGGTTTACCTTCCCTTTAAACGTGATGCTGAAAGATCAACCATGGGAACCAATCTAATAAGATATCTTTGAAAATAGTCCTGTTACACATCACCCAATTTGCCTGCTGAGAGCCATTTAGTTAATTGTTTCAATTCAATCACGCATCGCACTGGACTTCACAATCTGTCGGTATCTTTCCCCACATGTCTTTTTCTCTCCGTAGCATCCTCCATCACCTCTGAAGAGCTATACTGCTCCATGTTGTAATACTTGGACTTGGATGAGTACAGGAAAAAATGTAAAAAAGAAAAACAATAACAACAACACACACACAAAAAAAAAACCCAACAAAGTTGAGACAATAATATTATTACAAAATAGTCCCAGTGATATGTACACAAAATGTGTAAATTGCATGTTTTGGCAGATTGTGTTCCAACTTCAACCCCTTCTCCTGGACCAGAAGTCACATTATTATACCACAACAAATCCCGATGGATCCCATTATTGTACCACAACAAATCCCGATGGAATCCCATTTTCTGTGCTCATTTTTCTGCAATAAATTCATACGTAATACAACATACATTGTAACAAATGTGTTGTCAAAAAGACAAGTGATTGTATCCGTGTGCCAAACTCCAGTTTGTACCTGCAAATTCATGTGAATGGTGGGGTACTTCCATCTACAGTTGTATGTGTAGGCCTACCATCTATAGATGTGCTTCTGAATCTTCCAAGTGTAGGTCCTATGGTAAAAGTGAAGTGCAAAGACCCAAAAACTCACTGCAGTCAAGGCCCCTGTAGCGTGATTTATCACTCGCTAAAGAACAAGGGGTCACATCCATGCTTTGCAATGTAAAAGTGTTTGGAGGGTCTTACATTCAGACATCATAGAGATTAAGAGGTCATTGGTGGAACTTCCAAGTATCTGAGCGTGGTGTGCACTTGTTGCTGGTCCGTAAAATGTCCCCCTGAATCGCTCTCACTGGGCTGATTTCTGTCCCCGGTGCCCTCTCTTTATGGCCCGACTTGCAACCTGTGACCCGGGATCAGAGAAAGAAATGAATGCCAACAAGCAGACACAAAACATACAACCTTTGTACAAACTACCTAGCAGAGAGACGGATGGTGTATATGAGGAGAAATTAAACAAAATAATGTCAAGTGAAAGAGAAGTTACCTATTAGCGGAAAGGTTTATCTGGACTGGAAGAGTTCAATGGCATATTTGTCATAGCTGTCACCCATAGGACCATTACCCAGTTTTGCAAATTACAGGCATAGTTGTAACTAGACTGAACAAGTTGCTGACATCTGAAGAGGTAAAGGTCCAAGGCTACCACCGGTCTCTTCTCACCATTCCCCATCTTCATCCCCATCTCCCATCCCTTTTTAACTTCTGTCCCTATCACCCATCCCGACCCTCTTCATTCCCCCATCACTATTACCCATTTCCCAAACCACTTCCTTTCCGCCCCGTTTCCTTTGACCCTACCTCTCATCCACCCCTCTCTTCTATCCCTCTCTTCACCCCTCTCTTCCACACTGTCTTCCATCCCTCTCCTCCACCCGTGTCTTCTACCCCTCTCCTCTACCTCTTTCCTCCATCTCTCTTTTCTACCCCTCTTCCACCCCTTTTCCACCCCTCTCTTCTTCTGTCCCTCTTCTACTCTTCCCTCCCATCCCTCTCTTCCACACCTCTCCTTCCAACCGTCTCCTCCACCCCTTTCTTCCAACCACTGCCTCCACCCCTCTCTTCCAAATGTCTGTTCTACCCAGTCTTCCACCCCTCTCCTCTACCCCTCTCTTCCAACCATCTCCTCCAACTCTCTCTTGTAACTATCTCTTCCATCCTCTCTTCCATCTCCTCCATCCTCTCTTCCAACCATTTCTTCCATTCCTCTTTTCCAACCATCTCCTCCACCATTCTCCTCCATCCCTCTCCTCCACCACTCTCCTCCACCCCTCTCCTCCACCATTCTCCTCCACCATTCTCCTCCACCCATCTCCTCCATCCTTCTCCTCTACCCCTCTCCTCCACCCCTCTCCTCTACCCCTCTATTCTACCCCTCTCCTCCACCCCTCTTATCCACCCATCTCTTCCACTTTTTTCACCCCTCTTCCACCCCTCTTCTACCCTTTCTTCCACCCTTCTCTATCCCTCTCCTCTCCCCCTCTTCTAAAACATTCTCTCACCCCTTCTCTTCTATCCTCTTCCACCTCTCTCCACCTGTCTCTCTATCCTTCTTCCCACCCCCTGCTCCGCCCCTCTGCTCCACCCCTCTGCTCCACCCTTGTGCTCCACCCTTGTGCTCCACCCCTCTTCTACCCCTCTCTTCCACCCCTCTTCTCCACCCCTCTCCTCCACCCCTCTCCTCTACCCCTCTCCTCCACCCCTCTCATCCACCCATCTCTTCTACCCTTTCCCATCCCTCTTCACCCTTCTTCTACCCCTTTCTTCCATCCTTCTCCACCCCTCTCCTCTCCCCCTCTTCTAAACCATTCTCTCACCCCTTCTCTTCTGTCCTCTTCCACCCCTCTCCACCTGTCTCTTCTATCCTTCTTCCACTCCTCTCATCCACCCATCTGCTCCACCCTCTTCCACCTCTCTCTTCCACCCTCCTCTTCCACCTCTCTCTTCCATCCTTCTCCTCCACCCTGTCCCTCTCCTCTCCCTTCTGTCTCCCTTCTCCTCCACCCTCTTCTTCACCCCTCTACCCAATCACATGATAAGCACAGAACAGAAGTTACCCATGCAGAACTGCTGATCTGCTGAAACATTAGTACTGTGATCTTTGGTCACACAAACTCTCACGAACACATGGGATCCAGGGGTTGCTATGGAAACTTGCTGTCACATAGGAGCGGGGTGGTACTTTTTACGTCTTGGTTGGTCCTCTGCGGAATAACGTTCAAGGCAGAGGCGAGAAAAGGCATCAAAATGTTGTGATGGGGTGACATTTGAAATGCAATATGTGAAATATGCATAATGCTTGTCCCCTATGTGCACTGAATGTTTGATAGGTACACATTGTGTGTTTGATGCATGCAAATGATGTACAGAGACACATAGTATGTCATACTTTCTGTGCAAACAAGTATTGTGGAATACCATAATTTTCTCACCTATGGATGCCTCAAATTTTAGATATAATTGTCAGTTTTTACATGTGATGAAGAGAAAATACTGTTTATTTACCTTTATGATATTGATCTTGGCAGGATGTTGTTCATTTATCCTTGATGAGTATAAATCTTGTATCCAATATGTGACCCTGCACCACAAAACAAACAAAAAGTCGCCAGATATGGATTTTAAGTTAAGGGCAGATTCTAAAAGAGCAGACTGTAAGCTTTAAAGTGATGTATAACTCAATTCAAATGGACTCTCCTCCTAAACCTATCTAAATGTTGGAAAGAAAGCACACACTCTTGAAAAGTGTGAACTGAGAAAAGAGGCTCTGAAGTAAAGAGTCTATTCAAGCGCTTAATCTTTTCCAATCCAGACTAGCTGTGCAATGAATGGGACAAAAACAGGGTGTTAATCAGCGGAGCGATAACAATGAAGGGATTGTCAAATTAAGCGTAAATTAGGCATGCTTTATTAACACATCTTGTCCATGATTAATGACAACTTTCAAAGCAGTAGCATTATCCCTTCAAAAGTTATTAGAGTTGAAAATGAAGAGTGTGTACAGATTTTTTAAGAAATGAAAAGTGGACTCTATTTTGCATCACACTGTTCTACTATAAAGTGTTTGAGAAAAACTGCTAAAAAACACAGTTTCCTGTTGTTGTTATTTTAATGATCCCAAACTTTAACGTAATGTAGAAGAAGACTTGCTCTTTCAAAAAATATGAAAAACTCAAGATTGGCTAGGTTGACCCATTTCACCTATTTTCAGTCCTCACATAAATTCACTGCGTACGACTTTTTGTTCCTTTTGTGGTGCATGGTCGGTCACATATACACTGTAAGGATTTCTGTTCATGTAAAATACAAGAGGAATTGTGAAAAGTGAATGGAAAGGGAGGAGAAAATGTAGGTTGTTATATGACATCTTTCATATGCAATCATCTACTTATGGCTGTTTCCTAATGACATCTCTCCCACTCTATGTTTTTTCTGTATTTTTGTTTCATTTTGTCTCTTTCCCTGTATTTTCATCTGTCTGTTCTACTACCCAACGTCCTCATCCACTCTTCTAGACCAATTCATCCGATAAACCGCGGTCACGCAGGGCAGTCGTGATGAGCTTAACAGTGCCTTCTCCCGGTTTGGCCGTGACTCCGCGCGCCAGTCGCTGTCCAGCGCCCATCCGAGCATGAACAAGTGGACGGACGCTCAGCAGAAAGCTGAAAACAATGTGAGTGTGATATAAACACTAATAAATGACTGTATAGGACTATGGAAGAATGAATGGGGGGGGGGGGGGGGGGGGGGGGGGGGGGGGGGCTAATGAAGAGAAGTCAGCCCTGAAAAACACTCTCTCTATGGTGTTAGATTGAGACGGGTAATACATCTTTGTATAATACAGAGCTGCCAAATCCCTGAAATGTCAAAATCTGTTCATGTCTAAATAAGAGAATATTAAAATCTCCCTAATTTGGGAATTATTTTCGCCTGTTAAAAATGCATGTAACAGGATTGCTGTGTGGAATCTCCCTGATTTGGATGTTGGAATGTTGGCAGACCTGATAATACAGTGTTGTTTGCTTATAACACTTTTTGAAATTTGCACATAATGTCACTGACTTCACAGTTTTTCTTTCAAGCACTATATTTTCTCTGTGCTTCTGCTTAACAAAAAAGAAGCAACGAATTACAAGAGATATTATGTTCTCACTCGTACAATCCTTGTCCTGTCCCATCCCTCAGAGAGCAGACACTCTTTCAGACTATTGAATTAAAAAAAAACCAACAACTTACGTTGTATTCCAGTTTTCCTAATTGAGAGTCACACTTGAGTAACAATGTCAGATGTTTCTAGCAGAGTTCTTTCTGATTTCTTAAATCTGTGCATTCTCTTGCAATACACGTTACAAGGAGCTTGGACCAGAACATAAAGACCAACTCGGTTAGAAACATTTAAGATGGCCTAATTTTTGTGTAAACTTCTGCGGATGTGCTCCTTTGATTTCGACAATTTCAGTCTTACCTACTAGATGCACAATATTGCCCGGCAGGGGATGTATACATTACCAGTGTTGATGGAGGCACCCTCTTCTGGAAAATATGATTCATCACTGCAGCCGTGTTGTAAGGTGATATTCTCCGAAGGGACGCTAATGGTTCTGGATATGCTGGTGTGCGGTGCAACGCATAGATTCTTTCTTGGACGAATGCAGTCCTGAAAAAGACCTACTCCTTTGCCCACTCCCGGCACTGTGCTCGGGTCTACGTGACCTCTCCTTTCCCCGTACGTCTTGTCTGAAACAGGTCAACACAGAGCGAGGACCCGACGTCGTGACTGAGGGCGAGATGGATGCGGACATCGACAACATCGTGCTGACCAACGACGGCACTCCGCTCGGGGTCCACATCATCAGCAAGATCGAACATGGCGACGGGAGGTGAGAGGGCATCCAACTGAGTTTTTTAAAATGGCAAAGTGGGCAAAATGCCATTTCTTTCTGAACATTTTAAAGTACAGTAGTCATCATCAAATAGAGTTCAAGCTTCCTGTGACACCTCACTTGGTACGTTGGCTTGTAACTACCGAAAAATATGAATTTTTTTCCTGTATCTTCTTATGACGTGATGGGACAAACTTTCCCTTTTTCCTGAAGCAATGTAGGGCAAACCAAAATAAAAGCTTGAGTAATTTGCACAGTTAGGAATCTATTATTCCTTTATCTCCCCCTCCTCAATGGTGATCAGAGTTGTGCAGACATGCTCACACAACTGTCATTGTCAAATAATACAACAGGCATGCTGCCTTTTTTTCTTCTGATGTGTAAGGCTAAAGGAAGTTTGCTACCTGTTTGGGTTTGAGAGAGACTTTAAAAAAAGAGCAAGAATTGAAGTGAAAGGTGTGGGGGGGGGGGGGGGGAGACAAAACAGGGGTCAAACTGTCTGAGCTCGACATGTGAGAAATGAAGTAAGCCATCAAGTACACCTGTCCAAATGCTATGGCCTGGAGTGGTTAGCCTTTTTCAAGCAAACATCACACAAATTCTTGGCTACCGATATCCAGCAGGAGAACTATAGCATGAAAGGGAAAAGTTGGCTTCAGAAGCATGAGGCAAAATTCTTAGAAGTGCTCTTGTCATATTAGCATTTATTGTCATTATACACATTGATATTAGAACAAAAAAGTAGTTAAAGGGGATGGCTAGTAACTGATCAGTGGGAATCAGTGGGAATGCTGGGGGATGATTGTTCCAATCCTTGTGGGATTCATTTAAGAGTACATTATATATCTATTGTTGTGTGAAAATTATTTGCTTCAGAATGGTCTCATACATCTGTATTCAAGTAATGTGTAGTTTAATGTTTCCAGGTTAGCATGCCTGTACAGTGACGGGGCATTAAACTGCACATTACTTGAATATGAGACCGTTCTGAAGCAAATAATTTTCGTACAACAATAGATATATAATGTACTCTAAAATGAATCCCACAAGGGTTGGAACAATCATCCCCCAGCATTCCCACTGGTCAGTTACTAACCATCCCCTTTAATACTTCATGTGCTTTGAAGCTATTGGTCACAAGAGGTATTGGTTGTAATGTTTCTTTTTAATAGAATTTTATACAGTGTGTTCTCCTTATGGGCAGTTGTTTTCGAACTAATGCAGAACCTGTGTGCCACGATTAGATGTGATAGTGGTAGTGACTTTGAGCGTAGAGTACATTAGAATTTGCAGAGTAGATGATTGATAGCTACTTGTGTACAAGAAGTAAGGCCTACAGTTTTGTACTTGAGCTGGAGTTGCACGTAGATGCAGCTGAAAGTAACAGTTTGAAAGTTCAACACAAGAGCAGAGGTCACTATCAATAACACAAGAGCAGGGGTAGCTATTAATAACTTATTTTCACAGAAGTTGCCATTGATGCAAGGGGAAGTCATATGTAAGTGATAATGCTTTCAAAAAGAGTTGAATAAGGCTAGCATGATAGTTTGTCTCCTGATGAAGCAGCTGACCTCACAAGGTTGTCTGGAAGTGAGCCCTCCATGTCCCACTTTAGTCCCACCAAAATACATCATGGAGCTGATTGAAAGTATGATACCCACCTGTCTGTCACTGCCAAAGCACATTGCTTTCCACTGTGACAGGATGACATCACTTGCAATGCTGGTGTGCAGACACAGACAGACAGACATACATGCAAACATACAAAATCACACATTCACTGTTCGTATGATTGGACGTCCCGTCGTTTCTTGCATGTGCTTGTTGTTGAATGCCCCAAAGTCGTAGGCCTATTTTGTTCCAATGCCCGTTGTTTCTTGCATGTGCTTGTTGAATGCCTCAAAGTCGTAGGCCTATTTTGTTCCAATGCTGTCTGCAACTTAATGCTAGAAATTACAAGTGAGAATTTAGGCCCTGTGCACAAAGAACAATGGAGTAATGAAACAGTCAGCTGGTGTGTGTGTGTAGACTCAACATACATTCACCCAAATCAAGTGTAACCTTTGTGGAAAATATACATACAATGTAGGTATATGAGACTCATAGCTTGGAAGGTGCCTGGCTTTCGCACTGCTCCACTGTTGACGGACGTGTCTTTGTGGCATGTACCGGCATCCTTAGCTGAAGGCAAGTTCATGAGCTCAAGGACACAGATATACATCCAGACATATACACAGACACAGACACACACAGATGTAGACAGACACAGACATAGGCACAGCAACAAATACCCACAAGAGCAATTTGATCACCATTACTGAACCCTGCAAAAATTTTATGCATAACACTGTGTATAATAAACTTTCTCTATCGCAATCCCCCCCCCCCCCCTTTTTATTTTCTGCCAGTGCCTTTGGAATTGTAGTTCACCAGATCGAGGCCGGTGGAAGAGCCGCCAGGGATGGACGTCTGAGGCCCGGTGACTACATCATCCAGATCAACGGTTCCGACATCTCCCTCCACACATTCAACAGGTGAGGAACCCCTTTTACCCCCCCCCCCCCCCCCCCCGAAAAAGGTTGTTTTTATACCCCGAGTGTGGTGCTTTTTGTGAAGTCCTCTGGATATGAATGAAGTTGTGGTGTCTACCTGATTCTGTAGGAGGCTCCCTGACAACCGAAGTGTCTCTTCATGGCCTAACAAGGAAAAGTGAAAATGTCCTGATTTGGGAATCATCTTTGGCTACTGAGATGCATGCAATATACATTGTAAACCTCACAGGTTGCCACTTGGAACCACCCTGACTTTATGTGCATGTATATTATGTACCTAGTGTACATGCTCTGTCCTTAGGCCTGGAAAATGCTTGCCCAAGTAGGAATGCATCAGAGGGTTGTTGTTGGTGTTGGTTGTTTTTTTTTTTGGGGGGGGGGGTGTTCTTTTTTTTTTAATGGAGTGGTTACAAGACAGATATTGGTTTGTGTTCATGCCATTTTCTAGAGTTGAGTGGAAGGTAATGATGCAAGCTAATGTGTTCCAGACTTTTGTAAATATTTTTCAATCCTCTTACAAGTGGCAAATGTGCAGCTGGAAGGAACAAATGTAGTAATGTGATACCCCAAAGTGTGCGCCATGTCAATATTTATAACACACAATTTTCAGCTGGCCTTTGCCTACCTTTGTCGCATCAGCTGAATGTTCAATATTGACCAAATCCAGTGTGTAAAAACAAACGTGAAGCAAAACAGATGTGAAAACAAGCAGCGTAGGGCCTGTGGTTAAAAATATTGACTGTTTGTCTGCGCAGATTGCACGTACTGCTGAAATCATTATTCTCTGTAGGTAATGTGTATAAACTCTCTTTGGTATGGCTTTGTTCGCAGAGCACAAGAGATGCTGAGAGAAGCCATGCGTAACCCCACCGTAAAGCTGACGGTGCAGCGGGAGCGGCACGCCCTCTCCTCCGACGCGATCCTCCCAACCTCGGCTGCCACGACGGCGACGTCGCCCCGCGAGAACGGCCACCTGGAGATCACCATTCCCGGCAAGTCGCCGAGCGGGAAGGTCCCTCCCGCCATTCCGGTCCGCTCGCCGACGACGTCGCTCTCTTCCCCGCCGGCCACGTCGGGAGACAAGACGCCCAGCAAGAAACTCATCGCGCCAACCAGTGCCCGGAGAATAGGCAGGAAGCTCTATATCCAGCTGATGAAAGGTGAGACATTCAACTTTTCTTTAAACTAGCACAAAAATAAAATTGCAGGAATATTTTATTTGTAATCCAGATACTCGGCGAGTCCAATTTTTTCGCAAATCGGGACTTCAAGTCAACTTCTGGACTGTTTAGATTAACAATCGTGGAGTACAGTACTGAGCGGAAAGATAAGGCATGCTTGTCACATTTTTGTTGGAGTCAGAGGTAATATTTTCACATGATATATTTTTATATTCGCAAATAGTACCTGACTCTCGAAATTAAAAAAAACAAAAACAAAAACACCCTTACAAGTATACAGTGTTTACATTATCTCTTTGATTCCATGAAATCAAAAACCCGTGGAATTCATTTCACCTGTCTGAGCATGAAAAAACATAACTCCTGCAAAAATGTCCACTTTGACAGTAGGTTTACAGGGGTACCATAGAATTGCAATCTTTGTTGTGATGGTAGCAACATGTGATCGTGTTTCTGTTGGGTAGCTTACAGTGTGCCAACTCATAGAACAAGGATGCAACATCTCACATCACGGCATACACTCAATTTATTTCCTCCCTTATGATTTTGATAATATGTAATGATAATGATGACTCAAAAGTTTGTTAGCAGCAAATACAGAAGTTTCTATTAAAGTGCTTTGATGGAATGAATTACTGAGATTTTTTTTTATTTTTAAAGTAAGCAAGAATGTTGAGGTGATTTTGTAAAAGATCTCACGAGGAAGAGGCATTATTCCAAAGCATTTGTGCAAGCAGTCAGAATGCCCTATTGCCACATTTCATGAAAGTCTGGGGTCCAACAGATAGTTCTAGGTTGCACAGTGGAAGACAAGCGAGGGCGTCTTCAAGCTGCAGATGTTGACAATGATCGGAGGGAGAGATGACATTGCAAACAATCTTGTGCCATTTTCACTCCACATATTTTTCATTTTGTGAATAGATGGTTATTTGTTTGTGAATGAACGGATTTCCCACTAAACAATAACAATTACGACAGGACTCAACAAAGCAGAGAGCAGTTATTTATGACCCAAGGTTACACAATCCTCGTATCCATGAGCACTGATGCGCGACAGGTAAATAATAGTCATGTGTCTGCACCTCGAGTACACATTGGCGATAAGGCAGACAAAAAAATAAACACACACCATAGGATGATCAGTGATACCATTCATAAATCTCAGCTTTTCATCCGATAATGCGCAAATATCATGGTTGTATCAATAGTAACACCCATTTGTCTTTGAAATAAGTGCATCCTGGTGTGGAGTGGAGGTTAACTTCCTCGTTCAGTCTCGATTTCTAGTAGTCATCGATCCTGATGGCTCCGCAGAGTTGAAATAGAGTAGAAATGCGTAACACAAGAAAGTGAAAAAAATGAGGGGGAAATAAACCCTCTCCGTCCCCTTTGTCACGACTCAACCCAATCACCACATCATGACAATCAAATGTTCCGCTCCATTCCTGGCAGATCGCACCCAAACCATCACAACAACGTTGCAAAAAGACCACGATTGGGAAGCCATGTCTTGATCTGAGAGCGATAACTTGCTGCGGACCTCTTTATTGGTATTAGCCTTGTTCAAGGCGCATCACATCTCCCCCCTTAAGACGGGAAGTTATGGAAGAACTTTCCAGTCAAACTGCAAACAGTCGTTACAAACATGTTCCGAAACACGATACATAAAAATGCACAGTTGTGTGTTCATACACTAAAGTGGATTCTTCACATAAACAAGCTCAGACTTAATGAGCCTTATCAAAACCTTTCTTGAGCGTAGGCTAAGTCTAAATATAGATCCACTACCTGCTCGGAACAAGCATGTGCGTATACGCGCAAAACTTTACAACCACAACATTCCTTGTTTTCTTTTCTTCTTTTTTTTTTTCTGCTTGGTCATAAATCATGAAACATGTATTCTCTTTAGCTTTCCTGAAATGCTTATGAGTATCAAATGGCCAAACATTTCAACACCTAGTCGAAATCTAAGAAATGCTGCTGGTTCAGAACAAAATACACTGTAATTGTATCATGAAACAATATACCATAAGTATGGACATATCAAACTTCTCTCTTAGCTTGATGTGCATATGCTTGAGAAAAACCGCTACACATATCACTGATTAACCTGCATACACTGACAATCATGCAGGTTGAATACTGAACTTTATACGGTTTTGTTGTTGTATTATGTCACCAATAACAGAAGTAATCTTCCATTCACTATACTTAGTAACCATTTTTACATGGTGAGCTTGTAGCAATCTGACCTTTGATGAAAACTGACATAACAACGCGTTCAGCTCAACTGTTTGGTCTGACAAACATCTCTACATTTCTAATTTCTTGACACTTCTGTTCAAATACTGTAAAGCTTTGTTCCTCAAGACAATAAATGCATGTACAGTGACTAGCGTATAGCAAAACAATGCAATTATGAACACCTGTTATACTCTCTCTGTTTCTGAAACAAGATATCACATGAATATAACCTGGTTATGTCTGTACACCTGTATGGTCTCATGAACCTTACACATTCACAACATTATGAATATCATAGTGTCATAATTTCACTCAGTCGATATCTATACTATGGAAAATGTGTATAATTGGTCAATTCTGTGATGCCACAAATTCCAACTCTTGCAGATTAAGCATTTGAAAAAAAATGCAACAACAGCTTTTGTGTGCTTGTGTGTGCTTTTTGCAAACAGCAATGCAACTTAATTTGCAGTTCCAATTAATACAATGTCTACATTATACCCTGTATCAAAATATGCTGTATTACTGAAAACCCCTTTCTTCACCATATAAAGCATAAAACATAGCAAAACTCATGCTATATCACTTGAAATGATTTTGCCCTGTTTTGGTGCAAAAATCATGACCATTTGGAAAACATGCTGTCTTTTTCCCTGCAGACAAGAACAAAAAGAATAAATTAAAGCAGTGTACACAATGTTTGTGTCATCATTTCAAAGCAATCAATAACACTCTTTCTTCAACATGAGAAATATAATTTTCTTACAAATGCATGGAAACACATTTCTTTTGTCTCGTATTGTTCATGTTTCCAAGTCATTACCAGTCTTATTATCTATGGATAATAAGCACATCTGTGTCCTTTTGTCCTATCCGTGGAAATATGCGTACTTCTATCTTATCCACGGGACAAAGCGTCTGCAATGACATTGTCTTTTCCACGTACGTGCTGTATCACGAGGTTGTACTCCTGTAGCACTAGCGCCCATCTGGTTAGGTGTCCATTTTTGTTCCTCATTCGCGACAGGAACACAAGCGGATTGTGGTCTGTGTACACCAGCACTGGATACTTTGTAGTGTTCAGGTACACGTCAAAATGACGAAGAGCCATGACGAGCGCTAACGTCTCCTTCTCGACAGTGGAGTACCGTCGCTGATGTTTGTTGAATTTTCTGGACATGTACGCGACGGGATGGTCAACTCCGTTGTCGTCCTTCTGCATCAGGGCTCCTCCTCCTCCTGTGTCACTCGCGTCCACCATAAGAATGAACTGCTTGTCGAAGTTCGGCGCTGCAAGAACCGGAGAACTCGCTAGCATTGCCTTCAGCCGGTTGAAAGCAACTTGACAGTCATCTGACCACTCGAACTGCGAATCTTTCCGCAACATGTTGGTGAGCGGTGTTGCAGCATCAGCGAAATTATGGCAGAACTTCCGATAATAGCCAGTCATGCCCAGAAATCGTCTCAGCTCTCGCTTACTCTGTGGGCGGGGAAAGTTCAGGATCGTCTCCACCTTTGCTTCAACAGGCTTGACGGAACCATGTCCCACAATGTGACCCAGGAACACGACTTTTGCTCGGGCGAACTCACATTTCCTCAAGTTCACCGTAAGGTTGGCACTGGTCAAGCGGTCAAACAGTGCTCTGACTCTCAGAAGGTGGTCCTCCCATGTATGGCTGTACACTATGATGTCGTCGAGATACGCCTCGCATCCCACCAAGCCAGACGTGACGGTGTTGATGAGTCTCTGGAATGTAGCGGGCGCGTTCTTCATCCCGAACGGCATCACTTTGTATTGGAAGAATCCGTCAGGAGTCACGAATGCAGACAGTTCTTTCGCTCTTTCACTGAGGGGAACCTGCCAGTACCCCTTCAAAAGGTCAAACTTACTGACGTATTTGGCATTCCCTACGCGATCAATACAATCATCGATGCGGGGCAAAGGGTACGAGTCTGACTTTGTTTTCGAATTGAGCAACCTGTAATCCGTACAGAAACGCAAAGAACCATCCTGCTTTGGAACCAACACACAGGGAGAACTCCATCCACTCTTACTGGGCTCAATAAGGTCATGTTCAAGCATATATTGAACTTCCTTCCTCAGAACATCCATTTTCAATGGATTCACACGATATGGATGTTGCTTGACAGGGGAGGAATCCCCCACATCAACATCATGCACCACCACACTAGTACGACCTGGTACATCACTGAAGAGGTGTTCATACTCATGGACTACATCCATCACCTGAGCTCTCTCTACTCCTGGAAGATGAGATAATGTGTCAGATAGATTTGCTAACACCTCAGAATTCTTCAACATCAACTGCGGAATTTCCACATCATCACTCTCACTGTCTTCAACTCCCCTCACAAACACTTCTGAATCCACAGAAGATTCAACCGAAAATGGCAATGTATTTGCACACAGGAGACTCTGTGATGCTCCTGTATCCCTCAAAATGTGAACCTGAACCTGCTCACTATCAGGCGTCAAACTAACATACCCTGAAGATATGAAAGGTTTGTAATTCTCTGCCACCCGTTCAAACGATGGCAGATGCTCTGTGCGAGTGATAGCAAAAGCATCTGGCAATGCTTTGGGGTTGCTAATCCCCTCTTTTTCTCGCTTCTTCTTCAACTTCCAGCAAGCTGACATCACATGTCCGTCCTTCTTGCAATAGAAGCAAGCCTTGTTCGGCTTTTGATCAAGATCGGGCTTGGGAATGCTTGGAGCAACAGCTCCTCTTCTTGGCACACCCTGGCCTCCTTTCTTGCTTGAAGAAAGTTTGAAAGTACCCTTGTGGGTAAGCACATACTCATCAAGGAGGACAGCAGCTCTCCTGGCACCATTCACTTCCCTTTCCTCCAGGTACTGCCGCTGATCTGGCTGAACACACCTCTTCACCTCCTCTAACAACACCAACTCTTTCAGTTTGTGGAAATCATCAACACCAGACGACCTTAACCAGTGTTCAAAATGGGTCTGCTTGTGTTGCACAAAATCAACGAATGTCTGATCATCCCTTCTCCTATAATTCCGAAACAGTTGCCTGTGGGCTTCCGGCACCAACTCGTACGCCCTTAACACGGAACTCTTCAAATTCTCATAGTCAGAACACTCTTGGATAGTGAGAGACGCATAGACCTCTTGGGCCTTCCCTACCAGCGAGCTCTGTATCAATGTCGGCCACACTTCCTTGGGCCATTCTAAACTCACAGCCACTTTTTCAAAGTGCTGGAAAAACTCTTCTACCCGGTCTTCACGAAATTTCGGCACCAACTGAGATTGCCTTAATGCATCAAATTTTGATGACTTTGCTGAACTGCTGGAAGAAGGTTCATTCGATTTTGCATCGATTGACTTGATTTCGAGTTCTATTTTCTTTGCCTCGACTTCCAGCTGCTTCATCCGAAGCTGGATCTCAATTTTCTTCAATTCACTTTCTGCAGGGGTTACCAAAGGTGTGATAATTTCACCATCATCTGTCCCTGCTTCATCCTCTGACAAAGAGGCAGGCCAAATACCAGTATTGGTAAAAAACTCCGAAATTGTGTCCTTGATCTCTGCTTTTCGATCCGATGTTTTGATCGGGATTTCTAAAATTCGAGCAACTTCCACCAGTTCTGCCTTCCTCAGGTTATTAAAACCTTCCTGAGTGGGTTCATCAACAAAGCTCTGCACGACATCAGCCATTGTGGGAATATCAAAATCAAAACTTGCAAGAAGTCACAAATCCTCACAAAACTACAAAGCCTTAACAAAAGAAATGCACTGCATATGAGTACACATGTACGCATGAACCCAGTCACACGCGCAGAAAAGGCAAAAATTTTCTACGATAAGCAGAAAACATCAAAATCCCTAAGCCTTCGAATCAGGCATACAATCAGAACACCACGACATCACATTAGCATGTGATCTAAGGTCATAAAATGAGTATACACACTCACTACAAACGACCACATAGCACGATTGTGCAAACCATGGAAAATATATCAAAGCCTTTAACCGAGGCTAATCTTCCAGAAAATTCGGCGTGACCCGTAGCCAATGTGTACGCAAGCCCCCACACATACACATCCAGCATACGCACACTCACAAACTGCACTAGCCCTACACACGACGCGCTAGACCGACCGTCTGCGACTACAAAACACGTGCGAGCCCAATGCGCAATACCCACGCTATGCACTATATACGCACACAACTGAATCGGTCTACACAAGACCTTCATGCAAAAACGACAAACGTTCCAAACGTGAGAATCCTCACCAAAATCTGCACTAGGCCTTCACACAAAATGTAGTCTGAAAACTACAAACACAGTCAATGACCGCCAAAGCCTACGCAGCATAAATGTTATACACAACGTGCACAACCAAACTTGAGAATCCTCACCAAAATCTGCACTAGGCCTTCACACAAAATGTAGCCTAAAAACTACAAACACAGTCAATGACTGCCAAAGCCTACGCAGCATAAAAATGTTATACACAATAATGTGCACAACCAAACGTGAAAATCTTCACCAAAACGCATGTGGCCTGTCAAAACCAACATGCAAACAATGCAGGCCCAATACATAAGCCTGTCATCGACGCTATACACTTGTCTGCATACTAAAAACAAACGTGTACAGCCAAACGTGAGAATCCTCACCACAACGCATGAGGCCTAACAGAACCTACATGCAAGCAGGTACATAGGCCCGATACGACATGAGCCTATACACCATCGACGCTATACACTACGTACTTACAGCACACGTGTACAACCAGACGTGAGAGTCCTCACCACGATCCGCATGGAACATGCGAAAGAAAACGGCTTGTCTGTTCATTTTCCCGGACAAGGTCCCAATTTGTCACGACTCAACCCAATCACCACATCATGACAATCAAATGTTCCGCTCCATTCCTGGCAGATCGCACCCAAACCATCACAACAACGTTGCAAAAAGACCACGATTGGGAAGCCATGTCTTGATCTGAGAGCGATAACTTGCTGCGGACCTCTTTATTGGTATTAGCCTTGTTCAAGGCGCATCACACCTTGCACTTGGATATAGTTTGCCATTTTACAGGGACTCATTTTCTGGCCTCCATCCCTTCTTGGCCATGGTGTAAGATTGAGCTACTTTGGTTGAATAGTACAACAGTCCCACATGAAGACTATTTTGATGGCGATTGTGCAATTGCACATGAGACCATCTTAGTCACAGCAAGTTTCAGTGGAGCAGGCATGTGAATATGATGAATTGATTTTTGAACAGAGAGTGTTGGGAGTTCAAGGGCTTTCTGAAAGAAAAGAAAAATCTTTGAACACTTTCATGATAAAACAAACCATTACACAGTCACACCTTCCTTAATGGCCACCTGTCAATAGCAGCCACCTGTCTATAACGAACATTTTTTCGTCTCCCTTGGGTGGTAGCTGTAGACAGGTTTAACTATACAAACTGTAGACCCTATGTAAATGTGTGTGTGTACTGTATACACCGAATGTTGCGCAAGGTTTATATTCTCGCGAATTTCGCGAGTCAGGTGGCACATGATTTTGCAAAACTAAAGACACACAAAAATGTTGACTCTAATCCTGACATGAATGTGACATGCACGCATATAATTCTCCATGTTGTACTGCACTCCACGACCGCGAATTTAACCACTCACGAAATTGTCACGAAGTCCTAATTCGCAAAAAATTCGACTTGATAAGTATATGACGTAATACAGTATATTACTACATTTGAAGGTTATGTCACATGAACACCCTCTTGCAAAGTACTCATGATAAAATGATAACGGGCTTAATGAACATGTGATTGATATCTTCAGGGCCTGACATATATATAAATTCAAATTGTTTTGTTTGTATCTGTGTGGATGCTTTAAAGCCAATATTTAGTCAATTAAATATTAGTGATGATACAGTGATAAATAAACAATATGAAATATTCAAAAGTGCCATATATAGGTAGCGAGTTTGATCAACTTTTACTACATAATGCAGTCATTGAAAAAAAGAAAAGAAAAAAGAAAGCGTTATTGCGGAAGGACCATGGCTGCGCATCAAAAAAGAGAGAATGATATTTCAGGATCATAAAAACTCCACACTGGCGCACATGCATTCCTATGGCCTTGACAGCTTACTCACAGACGCCCACAATTTATCACTTGGGGTGATGTCCTTGAGTTAATAGTAAATGACCCTCGTGACCACTCGTGATGTGATAGGCCTGTCTCTGGTTTTCATGGGCCCTCGACAATGGCGTATCATATCATATTGTGAGAAAATAAAAAAGAAGAAGAAAAATAAACAAGAGCAGAGAAATGGATGTCCCAGTGGGCATGGGTTGTTTGTGATGTAGACCTGTTCTAAATGTATGTGACAGGAATTGGTATCCAGGAGGATTGTCATGTCAGTGGTGTGAGTGTATGTGTGTGTGTGTGTGTGTGTGTGTGCTTGTGTGTGCGTGTGTGACTGTGGGAGTTTGTACTCATGTGGGTTGTGAAAATATGTGGCGTAGATTTCGAACGCGTGCAGTTCGCCGCTCGAGAAATTGAGTTGTGTCGTATTTTGGTGGGGTAGCGAAATGAGGTGGTTGACTTTTGGGTGATTCGTGCAGGTTTGCTGGAGCATAGCTTTTGATAGGGTTTTATGACACAAGTGATTATGATGAGCTGAACATAAAATGAATTCAACAAATAGAGAAAGAGAGCGAATACAATAAATAGAGAGAGAGAGAGAGAGAGAGAGAGAGAGAGAGAGAGCGATAAACGGAAAAAACAGAGGCAGTGACGCAGAAATGAAGTACATACCCTTATATTTTGACTTCTTGAATTCTTAGAATTTGTCTTCATGTAGATTTTCATGAAAAGATTGTAGAACTTTGTCATAGGGGAGACTGAATGAGATTTAAAAGGATTTGTGATGGTAACAATGATAATGATGATGGTGATTTTGATGTGGGGATGATGATAATGATGTTGACAGTTTTGATTTGGATGATGATGATTGTGATGATGATGATGATGATGATGATGATGATGATGATGATGATGATTGTGGTAATGATAGGATGATGATTGTGATATGGGATAAATGATGATGGTGATGATGATGTTTTTTGATGGGGACGATGATGTTTTTTGATGGGAATGATGATGGTGGCTGTGGTTGTGATGTGGAACTGGAAATGATGAAAATGATGTTGAGAATGATGATGATGTTAGTGAAGGTCATGACACTGATGTTGATGTGGGGATGATGTATTGAAATGACAATAACAACAGTGTTGGTGATGATGATGATGATGATGATGATGATGATGATGATGGTAGTGGTGGTGGTGGAGATGATGATGGTTATGATTATGTTTGGATGATGCTATAGTGATGGTTGCAATGATGATGATGACTTTCACATGAAGTAACCCTTCTGTTTGACACAAGTGTCTGAATTAAACCTCGAATGGAGCACATCTACTGTCCTATAGATGAAGCAAGAAATCATTTGTTGCACATGAGGATATTGAGGTGTAGTGCCAGGATAGCAAGACAGGAATTGGACTATTAGACAGTCTTTAGAATCTTAACAATACTCTCTTGCTTAAGAGAGGTCCTGGAAAATTAAGTTTAGTATCATCAGTAGCAGAATTCTGTCACTTTTATGCATTCACCCCAGGGGGTACTGGAGGCAGTGCTTTCTTTCTATCTCGTAAGTTGACCAAACATGAGTGCAGCATTTGTAAAAGAAACCTCCTCGTGTGGTTACTGATGTATATTCATTTTGTAGTGTATGTATTTGTTTGTGTGTTTTTATTTGGATTCCAGCAGTCTATTTTGGTTTGCTGCAGAACAAAAGGATATCAGATTTCAAAAGCTGTTGTAACGACATGACCATTAATCAAGCGTGACATATTTACAGGGTAAGCCATTATTGTAGATCATGATGGACATAAATTTATGTTTGGGACCCTCCACTGTGCTGTGCAGATGACAAGAAAAATATTTATCGATCCTCGACGTATTCTCATTTTTTGAAGACTTTTTCAACTGTACTTATCTTTTTCTTGTGTGTGTTTGTGTGTGTCTGTTGGCACTGCTTTTATGTCATCCATGACTTACATTATTGTAATTATTTATCTTTGTGTGTTTATAGGTCCCCAAGGATTAGGGTTCAGCGTCACATCACGAGATAACCCCACCGGGGGTAAGAACCCCATCTTCATCAAGAACATCATGCCCAAGGGGGCCGCTATCTCCGACGGCAGGCTCAAGCCAGGGGATCGACTGATGGAGGTGTGTCTACATATTTGGCCTCTTAAATCTTGACCTTTTTTTGTTCATTTTTCTTGTGATTGATGAATGAAAAGTGCAACTTCCCTCAAGTAGTAACCATGATTTTTTTTTTCTTCTGATAAATACTATTAAAAAAGCCTGTATACCTCCTGGAGGAGCTGATAGAGCGATCCGTCAATAGGCTAGAAAAATGTTGGATTCTGCTCATATTTTCTGAATATTGGTGTACTCATATGACATCACAAATTATTGTGTTGAGTTCCAACCGGGACAAGGCGATCCATGCAATCCACAACTTTTAAATGCATGGTTTGATTTTCCTCAAACTTTTAGTTTCAATGAATGTTTCACTAGTTTTTCTGTGTTCACTGAGTCCACAGACAGGGTTGGGCAAACACATTCTCATCGGGTAATAGTTTCTAGATGCTTTTGGGTTTTTTTGTATTCATTTATCTATCTGTCTTTCTGTCTATATACATTCGATCCTTTCTATTTGTCTATCTATCTGTCTGTCTGTCTATCTATTTATCTATTGTTTACCAATCTATTTATTTCATTTATTTATCAATCTACTTATTATCTATCCATTTATCTATCTATCTATCTGTCTATCTTTCTATCTAGTTATCCATATCCTGTCTCTATTTATTTATCTATCTATATATATATCAGTATATCAGTATATCTGTATATCTATCTACATTGTATCTAGTCATCTACTTTGGTAATGTATACACACAAGTTTGTGTATTCTGAAAATCTCCTTTGTAGGTGAATGGCATTGAGATGACGGGTAAGAGCCAGAGTGAAGCTGTGTCCATTCTGCGCAGCGTGAAACTAGGGGGCGTGGTCAACTTGGTCGTCTCCCGACAGGATTCGCCAGTCAAGATGGTTCCGCGGCAACTGGTAAATCTCCTAGCCACACCCATCATGTCGCATTAGACTCTGAGTTTGCAATAAAATGGAGAGAAAAAAAAAGGAAAAAAAATTTACTGGCAAATCTGCACTTACTTTTTGAGACTTTTGCAATAACCCCTCCTGGAACAATCAGCATGATTGATATGGTTTGACTTTAATTTTGCCCTAAACATGAAGAAGAGGTGAACCTGATTTTTTGTTTTTTTCATGCATTGTTTTGAGGTAGCCATACCTCATATTTTCAAATATCCATACTCATGAATTAATAGTCTCATAAAAAAAATGTGAGATAAATTGAACACAAAGCTACAACGTGTGTATCTGGAATCCAATTTCTCTGCAGGGCATATATCAGTCGATATCTGTAATCCACATGTTGGTTTACCTATTTCACATTTAAGTTCCATTATACGTAGAGAGTGTGAAATCTTGGGGAAAAACATATGAAGCAGAGTGATTCCTCCTTTAATCCAATAACAGGGTTACGTTTATGAATTTTTTTCAAATAATACCTGTAATTTGTTGTTATTCAAAGTGTATTGATCAGTGTCCCCTCTTTCAATATTGAAAAAAAAATAACAAAACCCAGCCCGAGGAGACAGCAATTGAGGAACAGACGTCCAATGCCAATCGCACCGTGCTGACCTTTGACATACCCCTGAATGACACGGGGTCGGCGGGTCTCGGGGTCAGCGTCAAGGGCAAGAGCGGGGCCACGGAGGACCAGGAGACGCGCGACCTCGGGATCTTCATCAAATCTGTGATCCACGGCGGAGCAGCCTCAAAGGTAGCTCCGCAAATTTTTACAGCGAGAATTGTGAAAATGTGTTGTGTTTTCATTTCAAGGTTTGGTGTTCTCTAACTTTAGATTTGCTGCAATATCGGTTCATCCTCAGGATGTCCACAAATCGTATTATATAGGTGACAGTTAGCATCATATCAAACTGGGCCACTTTCATTTTGAATAAAACCTTCCCATGTATTTGTCCTCAATAATAGTAATCTCAACCATTTTTTGCCTGAGACAGATTTGTTTTGATTTTTTTGTTTTTGTTTTAATGAAAAGTGTATCCTCTTTACTTTGGCAAAAGGAAACAAGATACAAATTATCCAAATTTGAGTGATGAGTGTTTTAGATTGGACTTTGAATGATGTTGTACCTGGATGTCAAGTTTTGAACAGAATGCATGTCTCTCCGAGAGATACAATGTATGTGAGTCAAAACATTGTCATAGTCCACGGATTTCATTGTAAAGGGCATTCATTATGCTCTAAAAGAGATTGTATTTGACACCCATTTTCCCTGCATCCTATTGTCAGTGTCGACATGTAGAATCAATCCCTTTCTGTGTCTGTTTCAGGATGGTCGCTTGCGCCCGAACGATCAGCTCCTTTGCATCAACGACACTTCCCTTGCCAACATGTCAAACAGTGAGGCCATGGAAACGCTGCGCTTGGCCATGTCGCATGAAAAATCACCGCGATCCACCATCTCGCTGGTTATAGCGCGTCGGAACGACCAGGACGGTGGGGGCGGGCATACCAACAATCTCAGCAAGCCCACCGTGAGTCCATCGGCCGATCGCAATGTGGACAGTGGCCTCATGTCCCCCTCGCCGATCGGCAAGAACGACGCCGGCTACTCGGTGGGCATGGTGTCGAGCAGGCATTCGGAAGGACAGCTCGAGGGGCACGACCTACAGAACGGCGGTGTGCCACGCGGCAACGAGATCGTGGTGCGGGCATCCGTCGAACCGCAGGCCGCGTCCTCGCGAGCCTCTCCCGGCGCCAAGGTGACGTATCCTGGGGACGACGAGGAACACCTGTACACCAGAGACCGCAGGTCGTCCGGCGGTCAAACACTGCCCTCTGGAGGGGAGGAGATGGTCATGATGGCCGATTCACAGGTGAGGGACTATGGAGGCACGTGTGGAGAAAGTCACGTTTGTGATTTTTATGATGTTGTGATCTCATGATTTTGATATAATGATCTTATGAAACACCAGAGAAGTGGAAACATAGTAATAATAATGATGATAATATTAATGACAAACCACATTTCTATAGGGCATGTCACCACAGATGTAGTCCTTTTGCACTTTGTAAGTAGAGAAAAGCACAGAAGAGGATCTGAAGAAATCATATGAATGAATTCAATTTTTGAAATAATAGTAACAATCAACATTTGATATTAGTACAATATGATTCAAAATAGGTATGATAATTCAGGCTGTATTTTGTGTGTGCTGGTGATACGCGAAATGAGTAGAAACATATTGTTTCAGACTGTTCCAGGAATGAAGAACGCAAAGACAACATTGCAAGGGACTTCTCTCGTATCATAAGATATCAATATTTAAAGAAGCAAGTGATATCTTCATCCCTCTTTTTTATGTAGAAAAGGCTGAAGAAAAGAGTCCAGAAACAAAGTTTTCCAGTGATATTTTATGTACTCTTCCTTTTCCTCCCCTCCATGTCCAGACCCGTCTCAGTCACCCACCCACCAGCCCAGGGGGCCCTGTATCCCACCTCTCCATCCACGGCTCCCCGTCTGCCAGGGCTCCATCGCCACCCCAGTGGCTCCTTGACTGGGAGAAAAATGCACAGGATGGGTGAGTATTGGATCACATTTCTTTACTGTGTATGACAAAGATAATGATTCAAAGAGAGATGGTATATGTTTGTTGATTGAGGGGACAATAACATTTGCAGTGAAAAGAAAAGAAATGGTTATAAGAAACATATGAAGAGTTTGATTAAAAACAGACTTAGTGCCACTTTCAACATTTTGAAATAAGTCCCTCATCAGATAAGAGTAAAATAAATCCTTTTCCACTGATACCTCACTTGTTACATTACAAGTAATATTCCTGAAGTTATGACCATCAATATCTCACATTTTCTTATTATTCTTTTCTTCTTTTTTTAGCAGCTTTCTTTGCAAATATTTCAAATGAACTCCAGTGGATTGAACTCCTCTTGCAGTCATATTTTCTATATATTGATTATTAAACACTTATATTTGTTTTGAAAATTTAAAGGATGATTCTGGGTGCACGGAACATTGTGTAGTAAGTCAACATAATATTATTCAGACTGGTATCTCGGTGAGAAAATACATGTAGATTCTACATGTACTAATGTATTAAAAAGCAGATGAATGAATAAAGAAATAGAATGATTGCACACTGAGACACAAAAGCTGGTGCATGTACAACCTTCAAACAAGTTCTCACAGGTTATTGAACGTGCGGCCTGAGTGAGTAGATGTATGGCTTGACCAGACTTTTTTTTATCTGCATGCTTTCCTGCATGATAGGGAGCTGAGTCCTCTTCCAGATGCTGACAAGCAGTTTGACCGCGACAGCTACGCCAGGGCAAGCTTCTCGGAGAGGAGGCAGGGCGGGTCGCTGGATGCCAAACAGGTGATTTCATTTCTTCTTAACTGCTTCTTTTTATCATTGTTGCCATTGTCCGCCATGCTGCGTAATGGTGGGGGGTTGATGGATCAAGACATTTTAGCTCTTCTTTGGATATAGTATATGCATACTTTGTATTTTGTATTACTTTTGTTGATGGAAATACATTGTAGATAAAAATTGAATTGAAAAATCAACTGAAATTGAAATGTTGGAAAACAAAAGCAAAAAACGAAAGATGAATTGCTTCTCTCAAGAGCTTTTGATTTGTTGTTGTTGCTGCTGTTCAACAATCATTGAATGTTGATAGATATAGGTCTACGATGATTTTGAAACTCAGTATATTTGAACACTGAAAAGTTATTAAATGGGAACCGGGGATGAAGTGCATGGCTTGCCACTGCCGAGAAAGAAAAACTAAAGAAAGCAAAACAGAAGAAAGCAGAACCCAAAGAGAATAACGAAAGAAGAATGTACTGCACCACATCAATCATTGGCTGTGGGAAAAAAGAAAACCTGCATTATTTTTTCTCTGTCTCTTTTGGTTTTGTGTGTGTGTGTGGTTGTTTGTTTGTTTGTTTGGTTTTTTTTTGTTGTTGGTATTGTTGTTGTTGTTGTTGTTTTGCCTCTAAAGACATTTCAACTGAAGGGTTATGTGTAGTGTGCAGTATGACCATCTGATGAATTCAATGCACAGTCATTTGATTGGGGAAAAAAAAAGGATCAGTGTTCATCACATTAACCCTCAGTGGACGCCCATCCTGAAAAATCCAAGTGCCGTTGTTAGACATACAAACATATTCTGCACAGGACTGAAAAAAGATAATATTGTGAAAGAGGAAGTAGGCGCTTCTCCACCCACAGTGTTGGTTGTCAGATTTGCATCACATAATCCCATAAAGCACTGGAACCAGAGACTGCACTGAGTTTTGTTTGTTTGTTGTCTTTTTAATTTATCTCTCTGGTTTGCTTGGCAGATGGCATGGTACAAGAAGACGAGGGGGGAACCCACACCAAAGAAGCAAGCCACCGACGTATCACAGAAAGGTAACTCACAGGGGAAAATCCTCCCCAGAACCCTACCCCAGCATTTCTCCGAACTCACTGGACTGAGTCTTGTCGTGAATGATGTCGTGCCTCTTTGTGTTTCTATATCAGTGTATGCGATGGAAGTGAACCATAATCCAAGACATCAAGGTCCGAATTCACAAAGATGGTTTAAATTCAGACCATGGTTTAGATTTAGACCTTGGACTAAACTAAGCACGAAATAGGCATACCATTGATATTTACGTATCAACGCGTGCTTGTCACTGGATGTCTGTTGGTGTACACAATCTGTCAATCGCATTTTATAATATGCGTGAAAACTTGCATAAACCATGGTTTAAATTCAAACCACCTTCATGAAGGTGGGCCCAAAAGTCCTGCTGTAATTGTGCTTGGAGTTCATTATGCTGTACTACAACTTGTTACTCCAGGTCTGCTAGATTGTGCAGTTGTTAGTGTATGCGTGCATTGATTTCGATGTCATATTAGCCTATTAGCGTGTCATTGTCAGATATATATTCCTGTATGGCATTGTGCTCTCTCATGCCACTTGTTCCTGAGTATTTGCAAGTGAAAAATTAGTTGCACCTTGTAGTCAGTCATGTTCTCAGTATATGAATGCATATGTACGGTGTCGGTCCCATCTGAGTATGAACTGTGGGTAAAACCTGGTAGGATTAGTCTGCTTAAAGGGGAAAGTCCACGCTGAAAATTAGTTTGTGTGGATAGAAGCAGAACAAAATGGGAAAAAGGACAGTGCGAACATTTCAGCAAGTTTTGATCAAAACTATGAAGAAAGTTGTGATTTTTAGAAGTTGTGATCAGTCAAACACAAATTGACAATTTCATGATGTCACTCACAGCCCCCCCCCCCCATGAATTGATCTGTACTGTCAAATATAAAGGAATTTTCATTTCCATCATATCCATGTGAAATAAATTTTCAATCCTACATTGTACATAAGCACCCTTGATACAGTAATTGCAAATATTTTTCTGCACAACCTTTGGATGCACAAGATATTGAAAAATGGGAGGGGGGGGGGAGATTTTATGGAGTTTTATGCACAGGGCAAATTTAAGATGAGCTCACATGCTACCATATGGAGTCATCAATTTCTATTTGACTGGTCACACTTTTCAAAAATTTCATTCCTTTCTTATTTTGAAGCAGAAGTTTGTCAAACTTTCATTATACTGTTCCTCTTATTATTCTGGTTATATTCCATCAAACTCACTTTCAAGGTGAACTCCCCACTTAACTCTGTAAGCACCACCAATGATTAGTGAATAGCTGTAGCTTACAGTGCAATCCCAGTGTCGTTTTCAGAGGACAGTTCAGGATGGGTTAATTGCAAACATATATCATTATTTCAGTAGCATGAAATATTTAGTACCACAGTATGCAAATGGTGCACTATTTTGATCCTGCCATTGTCTTGGATGTATTGTTTGTGATGTCCAGACAGTGTGGAATGGCAAACTGTCTTAGGATATTTTAGGATTTCAACTGTGGTTGTGCAAATTGGGAAATCTTGTGATACTTGAAAAGTGCTACAACTTTCTGTTCAAATACTGAATAAATTACAAAAAAGGCTTGTCTTTGATCAATGTGGAATCTCCGAAAATTGCTGCGAAAGAGTAGCGCATGTTTGACGAGAATCAGACGTTAGCTATTCTGAAAAAATTAATTTGACAACCAGTTTATAGCCATCTGGTAGGTACAATTTGTACAACATGTAATGGGGGCTACTTTACAAATGCTGACTTCTCATACCTGTGTCATTTTATTAGAAATCATCATCAGATTTTTTTTTTTTTTTTTTTTTTACAGATGACAACATTATGATTTTGTGAAATTTTAGCTCAGGAATCAACTTTACTTTTTTTTTTTTTTTTTTTAAAGCTGCAGTCATACCTTGCGAGATAGTGTTCATTGGATGTCCAACGGAGAGCAAATTTTTCTATCCATTTGTCTCTGTTGGCATGTGCTTCTTGCCTGTTTCTCAGTTTTTGCATGAGCAAAACTTTCAGTCAGATTGAACTGACCATGCCTTACAAGGAATGCATATGCCGAATGAGAAACGAACAAGAAGCGCTTGCGAGTGAAAAGGAACAGATTGAAAATTTATATCATAAAGTAGCGGATATGTGGTTATCATGATTCTAATGGACTTGAGAGTTTTTTTTTTCATTCTTTTTCTGTTGTTGACGTTGAATCCTGCCCGCCAGTGATATAATGCTTTACAAAAAGAAAATAAATGCCCCTTGCAAGAAATGATTAAAGACGGGTGTTTTAATGGACATGCTGAACTAAGTTTCAGGTGAAACATGCTTGGTGGTTGCTTCACTCGAGTATCCCCTGCTTACTGTTGCCGTTGTGTGCTCCTCCAAACTTGAAAGAACTGAATATTTGTGACATTACCAGGGTTGGGTGCATAATAAGCAAGATCAAGCCAATGTTAACAGTGTGGCCTGTCTTGAGTGACCATCAAAAATGTTTGTGACACCCGTTGTGACCGCACCCACCACACCCCTCCCCTCCTCCTTTTCCCAAGCAGACGTGGCCGCCAGCACCAGCAGCCTCCTACGGGCCAGTTCCATGGATTCGCTCCTCGACTCAAAACCAAGCACGAGTCGAGCGGAAGCAGAGAGTAAGTACGGCATGGCGCCCTCGCTTGATGGACTTTGGGTGGGACCTGAGGGAAAAACAAAACAATAATCCTGCTTTTCTTTTTGCTTGCTTACATAACCATCCAGAGCACTTAATGCACCTCCACTTTTCCTCCCACACTCTGTGCTTCGAAACACTTTTGCATCGTTCCCATGTACTCTCTCAAACACGCCGTGTACATCTCCTCCAGATCCCATCCTTACTCTCCGTGCTCCGCTACATCTTTGCCGTGCTCTAATCGCCATGGAAACACTCTCCTGCATCAATTCAGCATCTCGTCACAGAAGGCACTTCGCAGAAGATGATTTCTTACTTGTGTCTTGTCACGATTTTTTCGCTTCTTTTCCTCTCCTTGGAAGGCATTTAGAGCGTCTTTATGTTAACAGTGAAGCTAGAGAGTGACATTTGACTTGAATATCTAATATGATAAATTACCAACAGAATAAATACACTTCTGCATTTTGTAGTTTGATAAAGTTTATAGCACAATTACCTCTTCCACTAGTGCTTTCCTTGCAGACAGTGAAATGCTCTCATCAAATTGCTCTCTTTGTATGGAATCATAATCCCTTCTGCATCGCATTCTCAATTATATCTTGAAAACACATTACGACATTTGTATGGCCTACCTCAGTTAATGTACACTTAACACCAAAAAGTATTCGATGTCTTTTTGGCTTCAGTTTTTCAGGCAATCACACATTTTCTGTTCCAGATTGTCACTTGCGCAAAAGTACACTCTCAACCCGCACAATATTCATTGGTACCTGTTGAATCTCTTTGTACTCCCCTGTTTTAACAAATTTTTTATCTTATCGCACTCTTCCAATATTTCATTCTCATTCACCCCATGAGTCGAGACTCTTGGACTTTCTGTATCAACTACTACATGTTCACAGAGAGGCAATTCATATTTTTACCATCAAAAATTTGTCCACCATACTTATTCCTCTGTGCAATCGTCACCATTGTACAATTCTTTGATTTCTTCTGTATTGGCAGTTATAGTTTTGTTTTACGCGTGGACAAAGATAAGTTTTTAAAAAGACACCAGAAATTCCAAGTTCTTACATGTCTTAAAGTTCAAAATTGAAAGCTTGTATGTTTAGAGGAGTGTACATGTACAGTACCTGGGGTACTACTAGAGCAAGAAAGCATGAGGGAAAGAGTGGTCAGATGTCTCACTGAGGAAAAAAAGAAACAATATCCTGTCTGTTACAAGCAACCATCTCAATATCATTGAAGGTGGGGTGTGTTTGATTTGTGTGATACCTGTTATCTGTGTTCTAATCCTTCGATGTGCAGATGTTACTGTATGTGCAACAGGGTCGTGTTTCAATGCATATTTACCATACTTTGTTTCATGTACATACATCATGTAATATCCTCTTGTACAGAACACAGTTTGTGTTTGATATCTGTTACATTTAATTTTAGTTGCATATTTTCCTCCCTTCTTTCTGATTCCTGTTTATTCAAACCTTACAGGATGCAGCATTAACATTTTAGGTCAATCTTAACATCTACATTATTGTGATACCTGGCAAAATCATATTTTCCGAGTGGCCTGAAAACTTTATGCACTAGTGAAAGCATTTTCTAATGTAAATATGTGTATGTGTATGTTATGTGGGATGTATGGTATGTTACTAACAAGAAGCTAGCAACAACTTTTCATAGTGATGTTAGATGCTGTTATTACTTTCTTTCGCTTTGCCAGTAAATCCTCTTATTCCTTATTTTTCAATTCCTTCAAAAATGATGCTCATAATCTTTTTGCTGATCAGCTCTGATAGTCCTATAGTCATCTATGTATTAAATCAGAGTCTCTTGTTTAGATGTGTATAGTCTAGCTCCAAGGCTGCTTTCTGCTTTACTCACCTCTCTGTCTGCTCAACAAGGATTTTTTTTGTCAGTCTTGAGTGGAGACCGTATTTTCTACCATAATCCAGTACATGTAACTACTCTGATGCACATATTATCACATTACAAGTAGTTATGAAGCCAAAATGTGACAGTAAGGCTACACGTGTGCGTTGTATTAAAGGTAAGAATCAGGAGCTATTGTATAATGTACTGCAATATCCCAACACTGTCCATTACTACATGTATCTAATTGCAATACTTATAAAAATCAAATCAAAATATTTTCCCCAAGCAGTGCAAGCTTCTGGGGACATTGCTATTGTAATACTGTCAATGTTTACTGGTGCATCAGTAATCGTATGTGCTGTACATGTGAACATTTGAATGAACTTAGTAGTTTTGTTGTAGATGTTCAGTCGACTTTAATCTGTATGGTAGAGAATTGTGGATGCGTAATTGAACTCACATTAATATGACACTTCTTGTGTGGCAAGGAGATAAATGTTGACACCGTGTGGGCTAAACTCTTTGGAGCTAGATGTTGTGTGATGATCACAGAAGTGATGTGCTCTGTTGTATAACAGTAATAATGGTTTGAAGATTGTTGATCTATTGTGGAACGTCTGTTCATGATGTGCACACATGAATCAGAGCCTTGACTGTTCTCAATAGATCAAAAGTAATTTTTAGTTACAAGTAAAACCATCCTTCAAGTTGTTTTTTGCACATTGTGGATTCCAATCAATCATTATACCATGTCACTGCACGCACCCTATCAATAAACATGACCCATTCTATTCATTATCATTATTGTAAATTATGAATTATAAGCATTTAGTTTCCAGTGCAACACTTTATGTTTTGATAGTGGCCAAATAAAAGTACCTATTACACATGGCCAGAAGCTGGAGATAGACAAGAGACATCTCTTGGCAGAAATGTCTGAGCTGACTTAACATTCCTCAGACTATTCAGAGAGACAATCACTGCCTGTTAGTGTTTATTGAGCTATTTAATATATGATATTAAAAAATAGTATGATGTATTGAAAAAAAAATGCATTCTCCAAGGTGTCTTCGTTCATATGTACAAATAGCAATTGCAGGTCACAGGCGGCAGTAGTACCAGTTATACCATACGTGTAGTTTTCACAGTGTGAAGGCATTTCCTACACAATAACCTAAATCAAGCCCCAATATCTTGATGGATGCAGCCAAGAGACAGTGTTTTCCTTAGACCCAGATACTTCATTTCATGTATGCCCCCTCTTCTGTCATCCCTCCCCCCACAGCTGCTGCCAAGCCCATGGGACCGGGTCTGGGCATGGAGAAGTCCAGCTCCCTGGAGAGCCTGGAGGTCGCCGTGGCCACCGTCCAGCAGCAGCACCGCGATGACTTCCCGGGTCGGCCGAGACCAAAGGTCAGGAGGGGTCGCATCTGCAACGACAGCTTCCGAGCAGCTGTGGACAGGTCGTACCAGGACACACCGCTCAACGGGGAGGTCGTTTCCATGTACACAGGTGAGACTTTGGACACATCCGGCCAGTTTTGACAGTATGATGGAGTTGTGTGGATTAAAGAGGATGGCTAGTAACTGATCAGTGGGAATCAGTGGGAATGCTGGGGGATGATTGTTCCAATCCTTGTGGGATTCATTTAAGAGTACATTACATATCTATTGTTGTGTGAAAATTATTTGCTTCAGAATGGTCTCATATTCAAGTAATGTGCAGTTTAATGTTTCCAGGTTAGCATGCCTGTACAGTGACTGGGCATTAAATTGCGCATTACTTGAATATGAGACCGTTCTAAAGCAAATAATTTTCACACAACAATAGATATATAATGTACTCTTAAATGAATCCCACAAGAATTGGAACAATCATCCCCCAGCATTCCCACTGATTCCCACTGATCAGTTACTATCAATCTCCTTTACGGAAATGTGTCAGTGAATTTTGGCCTCTGTATGAGAAAGGGAGTTACTTGTCGAAGTAATTCACTCTCACTGCAGCTGAACTGCAGTATGATGGAAACAGAATCTGAAAAATAGATGCTGTGGTTGCTTGCTTGAAGCATTCATTTCTTCCATTTAGCAGCCACGGGAACAAACAATAATTCAAACTCAAAGTCAGAAATAGATAGCGTGGAGGCATTCAGGAAAACAAACAGGTGGCTCAAGATATCTTTTCTTGTGGGCTGACTACCTTAACTTATTTCATTGCCTTTTCAGAGACTCCAACTCCAAGTAGCTGGACCCCCTAGAAAAATGGAGGCTGGTTGCACGAACATGCCCACACTTCTTTTTGTGTGCGTAACTCATGCGATATCCTTTGCAACCGGGGACCAGGGTTCAAGCAGCTCCAGGATCGTAGATGCTCTCTGGTGCTATTCTAGCCTTATTTCTTAACATATTACAGTCAACCTTGCTTACAACTGTAAGTCGATCTCACATAAGTCAAATAATCATCTATTCTAGGTTGACGGTCTTTTCAAATCCTCTCCTCTTTTATATTCTTTTGATATTAATCTCTCATATGTCAAATTTTCTTGTAGTCAAAGCTATTTCTTCAGTCCAAATAGATTCGATTTAGGCAAGGTTGACTGTACATATGACAAAACTAAGCTTAGTGGGAGAGAGCATACTTTTAAATGAGAGAAAATGTGTCTGAAGGGAAGACACACAGCTAGAGCAGGAGAAATTGAAACTCGAGAGGAACTTGTGGGAGAGTAAGAGATTTTGCAAAAATAGCCCCAAAGTGTGAGATCTCATGCAAAAACGGGAGAGTTGTGTGTCTCTCCCATTCCTGCAAACAGTTGAAAATTGATGCGCAGTGTTGCCGTCACAATGAATGACAACATTCCCTAAAACATTTTTGTCTCTTGGTTTTGCATCCGGTAGTGATGGAGGCAGAGGAGAACGGGGGCTACGGTATCTCCCGGATGTCTTCCAACGGGAGCGGCGACGGAGGAGGCGGGGGCATCAACTCTGCCGGAAGCATGAAGAAGAAGAAGGACAAGAAGGAGGAGAAGGATGCCAAGGGCAAGGGCAAGGCGTCGAGCACGGGATTCAAGGGCCTCTTTAGGTTTGCCTCACATCTCCCCTGACTTCTTGCTTAACCTCCTCCATGCATTTCCTTTTTCTTTTTTTTTTTTCTTTTTTGGGTCAATTGATCAGAAGCAATGCCTGTGTATGAAAATTTCATGTTTTCTGGGAATTCAGTTCAATGAAAATGAATATGTTTCAGAACTGTGATGACTTTCTTTTTGTCAGTTTGCAATTAATGATGGTTACGATGGATTAAGAAAGATATGAGCTAGTCCATATTTGGATATATCATTCAACAATGTGGTGTTTGTATAGAAAGGGGCAAGTTGTGAAATTATGTAACTGTGACTGCAGTGACTTGAGGAATGTTATGTCAAACTTATATGTTCATTTTGCCAAGGAAATATCTTTCTTATAAACTACAGTTTGTCAATTATTAGTAGTCAGTAGTCATTTGTCAACTGTCACTACCCACTGGGCATTTCATCTTGTTCTCTGCAGACACTAAAATAGCCTTTTTAATAAGCCCCAGGTGAGTGCAATAGAAAGTAAAATCTTCTCCCTTCATTTCAAATCCTTTGTGATAGACAAGAGCATTTGGATTACTTGAGATGGGAAGGGAATATGTGGGCATGAGTAGGTCTTGCAGGATTCGTAGAGACTTTTAAAAATCCAATGTGTTCCTGTGACTAGTTTGAGCCAAGTTTTCGTCCAATCTAGGCAACAGCTTTTGTAGTGTGCACAGTCTTGATGTAGGAGGAGTAATGAGTTGACCTCTAGCAGCTCGGTCAAGAATTCACCAAATTCTCTCGATCCTCCAATGCAGATTTGGGAAGAACCGCAAATCCATCGGGTCCGAGAATGCGCTGAAGGAGAAGGATAAAGATGGGCGGGGCCAGACGATGTCGGAAGTGGAGCGGCTGGAGCAGGAAGAACTAGAGAGGCGGAAGGCACGGCAACAGGCCAAGCAGGAGCACGAGAAGTGAGCACTGCTAGACTCCTCCACCAGGATCATTGTATCTTCTAACACTCTTCATTAAAAAAAAAGCAACAGCAGCTGACAAACTTGTGTCTTTCACATTTTTGTGTTGCTGTCAAATCCACACTTTTGTTTGTTTGTTTGTTTGTTTGTTTGTTTGTTCATTGTCTGTAAGTGCATTACTGATTAGCTGCTTATGTCAAAATTCAATCAGTTTAGAAGCCTGGTTGTTGGTGTTTAAACTTTAAAGAGGTAATTTACCTGACACAGGAGGAAGTTGTCTGGAGTAACATGTGTTAAATCAGAGCAACAGAGCAGTATATGCCAGAGTCAAGTTTGACTAGTGTTTTATTTGATTGAGATTTGAAAGTCAAGTCAGTTTGAAGGAGCGTCATGGAATAATTTTCTTTATGGGAAGCTGGTAATGGCTACTACAGAACGTTGGTATTACATGCATGAAAATCCTGTTATACTTCCTGATGAAAAAAGCCAAAATGTAATTTTCACCATTTAGTACGCTTCTGTGTGGTCCGTAAAATGTAGACATGCAGCAGAAGGTCCCATGCAGTCCTTATGGAAGTGATCAGATGTGATCAGAGCATCAGAATGGATGGACAGAAAATTTAGACTTTAGCAGGGTCTTTGCTGTGGACAAGTTCTCATCATGTCTACGCTTGTTTTGTTTGGGCGATTCTTTTCCAGTATCTATTTTGATGAAAATGAGTACAATGCACGTGCACGTTTCTCACTTTCTTGCGTGCAGGATCCAAGAAGAAATCGTGAAGCTGCGAGAGCAGCAGGCCCAGGCCAGGCAGAAGGAGGAGAGGCAGGAGGCCATGGGCAAGTCGGAGCGGATGATGCAGCTACGGCAGCAGTACCAGCAGAGGCACCGGGACCGCCAGGGTCGCTACGTGGATGACGATGAGGAAGACGATATGGATGACGACTACGCTGGGGTCAATCCACAGGACAGGGCGGGCAGAGACAGGAATGGTTATGAAGAAACAATGGTGAGTTTGAGAGATTTACCCTGACCCCCAATTATGGAAGAACTTGCTTGTGCCCTACCCAGGAACCAAAGAAAATAGAGACATATGTTGTTGCAAGAGATTTTTGTAGGTCGAGCTAGCTTTGTGAAGTGGTTTGATTTAACCCATTGAGGACGAGTCCTGAGTATACTCGGGCAAACGTCTATGGGAAATGCTTGTTGTAGTAAAATCAAACCGTCCTCAACGGGTTAGAGGAAAAGAGCCACTTTGCTTTGGCTTGACATTTTAAGAAATGCTGAGAATGCCAACTGATGAGATGTGAACTGGTATGCTTGACTTGTGCCATCAGTTATAGATTTGAATGAGGTGTATCTTTGTAAACTACCTTTTTTTTCATGTTTCTGTCATCAGAGCCAAAGAGAAAGACTGGAGGCTGCAAGAGCTGAGCAACGTGAAAGGGACCGTCAGAGACATCTCGAGAAGGGTGGGGATTCTGGGTATGAGAGGATACCGCCTGAAGCAGAAGATCGGAGGAAAGATCGGCACGACGACATCTACTCCGAGGCGAGAGACAAACGGGAGGAGAGACTACAGAATCACAGATACGCAGAGGATCCCTACGCAGACCCACGAAACCTGCGCAACCAGGATCGTAGCAATCGTTACTACGACGACGGGAGGTACGGGAGACGGGAGGCAGAGGAGAATCCCTACGAGAGGCACAACGGGAAGAGGGAGCTGCAGGCGCAGGATTCCCGGGAGGGACGATACGACAGGCGGGACTCGGAACCCAGCAGGCAGGAGCGGCGAAGGAGTCTCAAGCGAGCGGACCGCGTGGAGGCAAGAGGGAGGCCGGAGGACAGGCCCCAGGGTAAGGAGAACGTTGAGGTTGAGCGGCCAGAGAAGAGGGATGGGGACGAAAAGGAGCGTGACCGGAGGCCGAGCCGGACCGACAGGTCGACAGAGAGGCGGAACCCGAGGCGGGACGAGCGTCAGGATGCCCGGCGTGACGAACGGTACGATGCAAGACGCGATGAACGCTATGACGGCCGGCGTGATGAGCGTAGGGACAATAGATATGAACCAAAGAGAGAAGAGAGGTACTATGAGAAAGGGGCCGGTGATGCTGGGGACAAGTGGCAGGAGGAGAGGAGAGATCGTCAGCCGCGGGATGACCGCTATGACAGATATCCTGACCAGAGGGATCGCTATCGCACTGCACAACAGGCAGACCGTCAGAGTTACAGCAGCTTAGATAGGTAGGTCGTCTGGTTACGTTAGGACAGAGCCCAACAAAAAATGATGCATGCATGTATTCTCTGATAACCACGCAGTATGGGGAACTTTTGCACTGAAATAAATAGAATGGAATAATTTGCAGTTATAATAATTACTACCATAACAAAATATATATTTTTTTATCTGATAGCTATGTTGTTACGTCTGTGTTAAATTTAGTGTAGGTTTGTTCTGATGATTCAAATAATCATCATAACTCATTTTCCAAGACAAATGTATGGGACATATATTTCATCCTTTCAAAGTAGGTAATATTTTTTCACCAATGTATTTCATCTGGGTTTGCTTACCTATACATTTAATTTTTTGCCATTTTAATGCCAGCTGCAATCAATATGATACATTGTAGGTTAGTAAATCTCACGGGGAGATGAAATGTTCAATACTCAAGAAACATATTACCAGCATTCCTAGATGTCTATCCCACTCTGTATGACATAATGCTAGTTCCACTCAAAGATTGCATCTGCATGCAGATTTAGTAGTGTAATTTTGTAATAATGTTTATTAACCTCGAACTATTTGCAACTTCTTGTTCAGGCCTTCGAGGAGACCCCGTGGCTCCAAAGACCCAAATTATTACTCCATGTCAGAAGAAATCAGCGGCGTTGGACGGCCTGATGGCGACTACGGCAGGCCACAAGACTATGTCCGTTACAGTGACCACCAGCAGGCCTCGAGGCGCACCTCATACCCCAACGGCCCCGTCCCGAACCACGTCCCCCACTCTGGTGGCGGAGGGGACGGAAGGTACCGCCGCAGCAAATCCCAGTCGGATTACCTGGACGAGCAGCCGCGGAGGATGCGATCCACGTCGGAACAACTCGAGGAGGATTACTACCACGACAGCAGGCGGAGCGTGCCCTCGCAGTCGAGAAAGGGCCATCCCAGAGCGATGGAAGTGGACAGTCGCGCGTACGATGGCTATAATGATGCGGCGAGAGTGTAGCACTACCGCACGTGCACTTGGTGCACCGTAGAAACCCGACCCTGGATTGCCTCGGTCCTAGACTGCAGTCAAATTTTATAAGACGTGTGCTGCCTGAAAAGGAAGGATCATCTCCTTCATCCTTCCAGAAGGGGATAAACAGAGCAATTTGGTACAAGTTTTTGTGCTTTACTTCATCGAAGATAATTCCTACAATGTATACTGCAGCTCCATGTGGGGGAAAAAAAAAAAACATACGCACCAAGTGGTAGAAATGAAACGTCCTCTGGATTGAGAGGAGATCCTTTCTTGTGTCAAGCAGAATTGCGGTTGCCATGGAGACATCATCCAGAAGGGGAGACCGAGATGTTGCCAGTAATGAGGAGAGACAATGTCCTGCCTGAACTCTTTATTGATGACACCAGTTCATGGTATGTGATGCTGTCATATAAAAACAAAGCCATGGATTTCTCACCGTTCCTCTTTACTGTCATGGATGAAGGTCAAATGAGGGAGGCGGTTGTGATCAAACTGATGTGGAATCAAGCTGCAGATAAGTTGTTTTTGCATGCTGTTTGTTCATCACGAGAAAGTGACCCTGATCAGTACCAGTGACGTGACAGATGAGACAGAACCAGATTCCTGCGTGCCATTTCTAGTTCTCGCCACGCGACAATGATTCTTGGGGATGTGACACGTTTTGCGTCACAAAGCCTACATTCTCTTGCGGAGAGTGAAGCAAAAGTTTTTCTTCAGTACTGTGTATTCATGTCGATGTGTTGTCTGAGATCCCTCCAGTACTCGTACGTTATCAGTTCTCAGTCGCAGGTGGCCAAAGATTGGAGATGTAGCGTCCCTGATGTGGACTCTAGTACCATGTTTGTCATGATTGAACGTGTGCAGGCAGTTTTAGGTGTATACCCACCATGGAGTTACTAGTACTAATGCTTTCTGTTTTTGTTTTTTTTTTCCTCCTCCATAGCCTTCTTCAAGTATTACCTTGACAGCTGTCAGATAGAATGAACTTGTATGCATATAGCAGAAAGCTCGTAATCAAGATATCACAGTAGATTCAACTGCGCTCCAACTTGGCACTACTGCTGCTCACAAAATGTGGATTTGTGTTAAAAAAATATGTTCCAAAATTTGTTGAGATGCAATTTCTCATCTTTTTCTCTCTCTCTCTAATTCTTGTGTATTCATGAAAGGTACATAAACCTATTTGCAACTAGCCGGAACCGTCTGCTACCATTCCATGCAAGGAACCTCTGTACACATCAGTTCAAATGAATTTTGATTCTAGGATTGGAAATCTTCAGAGCAGTACTTAAACATTCATTGTAGGTCCTAATACTATGTCCCAGTACTAACCAATAATGTTCTAAGTCAGTACTTTGGAATGAAATTCTACCTGTATTCATTACTTGATAATTATTATATTCCCTTAAATTGTCCATACAACAGTCACAAGTAGGAAATTAATTGCTGAAGTAAGCCACCGTCTCATTCAACTGCAGGATCGTTTATGAAATAAGGAAATAAAGTCAGCTGAGATTTTAGGGATAAATGAATGAACTAGATGAAGCCATGTTGTTAGGATGTTTATGGGTTCTATATGTTTGTTGTAGCTTCTGCTGGTACAAAAATATTTTCTAGAATGTCATGGAAAGTAAGATACCACTAGAAATAGCTGTTGTATTCAGTTCATTTCTGCCCCTGTAAGGTCACAATTATGATACATTTGAAAAATCTGATAGTGAAAGAATATGTTGAATATAGTCTGGATTACATTCTGGTTGGTAGATTGCGTGTGCAGTGTGGATCTCTACAACTTTACCATCTGTTAGCTATCCCTCCCATGAAAGATAAATCAATGCCAATGCTTAAAAAAGATAAAAATAGTCTTCTCCAGTTCAACTGTCAAAAAGTGTAAGTGTAGCAGAGTTTGCTGAGGGTCACTGCCCTTTTACTCATGGATAGATCCAAACATTGGTCTGTCTAACTCAAGTACTGGCCAGAGAAAGCCTTATGGATTTTAAAGAGATAACAATGTGCATGACTGATTTCCTCAATTAATGTCAGCCATAAGAGCATGCAGATATGCAGCAGAAGGGCTATATTTTGTCCAGGGAAAACCTTTTTTAATGCTGCACAACAGAAATGTGGAATTAATCCTCAGAGAGAAAAAAAAAAGCTATAGAAGGGTTGATCAGTGCTTCTTTTAGGGCTGCTGTAGAGTGGTATGTACCCCAGACTTTGTAAGTGGCTACCTGTGCAGATCCAAGAAGTTGTACCAAGTACTTACAAGCCAAGCCTCCAGATTGTTGCAATTTCCCCCAGTGAGATTTCTGAAAGGGTGCCCTCGGTTGACATGCAAATCGGCGTGAGGTAGTCCGGCTAGCGGTGTTGGGTGACTTGAATCCAAGTCCTTGCCCTCGTAGCGAAACATTCTGTACTGACGGTCAGTTGCCTGGCAACAAAGAAATCATCGTATGTCAACCACTGCTGAGCGTCGCCGGCAGACGACAAGTGCAGAGTGGCGGATGTGTGCCTGTTGAATTCCTGTTGGGTGTTTGTAGGTCTAAAAAAAGACCCAAACAAACAAAAGAAAGCCAAAATGACTTTAAGGTACCTCAATGATGGACATTTTACATACAATTCCAGAAGAAGAAACATCTGCATATCTGACTTTTCTTTCTAAAGTCATATTGAAAAGCTTTTTTTCTTTTTTTCCCCTGTGGAGAATGTTGCGGCATCGAAGTTTTGATGGTGTACATAGTCTAGTAACATTCCCCGCCGTTCATCTTTGTTTTCTGCTTTCGTCAGCAGATTTTTTTCTTCTCTCTGTTGAACCTTGCATTTGAAAATACTAAACATTTGTTTTTCGTTTACATTATTCGACGTGGGGGCTTGCTTTTTTTTCCCCCACAGAGTTTATGTTAATCATGGAGTGTCTGTCCTAACCGTCTATGCAAGGTTGTGTACATTTGTACAGAACTAAGAGGTAATCACAAAATCATATTTATATTACGGAAATGTTTGTAAATTCATGCTTATTGAATTTATTTCTACTCATTTATTTCCAGTAGCTTACTGTAGGTATTCCTTGGTTGTTGTAGTTGTGTTTTCTTGGTAGTTGATATTTCAAATTCCAATTTGATACCGGAAATGAACTGTTTTTATGATTCTGCAACTCAGTATATTACGTATTTCATTCTTATCTTTCCGTCTCCTTCCCACCTGCCCCTCCCCCATTTCTGTTTTGTTTTGAAATATCGGTGCTTTATATTTTGGTGTTGTCAACATTACGGTAACCCATGTGAGATGTAAGATCACATTCCAAGGAAAGGAAAACTATATTGTGAAGTTACGTTGCATGTGCTAGTTGTTCCCTGCCCCCCCCCCCCCCTGAAAAAAAGGGGAAAATATGCAAACAAGTATCTGAACATTGTTTCAGTTACAAAGTTGATAATGATTTCTGAGGCAAATGCTCTGAAATTGTGTGTTTGGGGGGATTTTTTGAGTGTGTTTGTAATTTGCTTTTCGTGTGGCAATATCGCGACTGCTAGGCCTTTTGACAAAAGTGGCTAGGGTGAACTTTGTCCGTACAAGGGGCTGCTCCATTCGCTTTCCTCTCTCCCCCAAGAAAGAATGGGGACAAGAAAAGTTATCAGTGATGTCATAACATTGACAGAGGGCTTACATGTATGTTTGTTGTTGTTATTTTTTCCAACTATGTGAGAGTGTTCTTACAACTACTTGTATGCTGCATGTGAGTGAACACAGCAAAATGTTCAGTGGATGTGCTGTTGGTGTTGTTGCCAGTTAATGATTAGGTGGTTAAGTGACATCCAGAGTGGCTACCCCCAACGTAAAAGTTCAAGAAATGACAATTCTGAGGTCGATTACCAGCCAAAATTGTGCAGTTTCCTGGAGAGATTCTCCTGTCCATTTTGATTTCACCCTCAATGCGGTATGAAAGCAAGATCGATATTAATGAAAGGTTTGAGTTAGCTCTGCCAGGGTTCCTTTGTGATTTATCTTCGAACATACTGACCCCAAAAGAAAAAAGAAAGAAAGAAAAGAGATTTCTTGAGAATACTATCTCCAGTCACTTTGCTCAAGTTTCTCTCAACATTTAATGATTGTCATCTGCAGGCATGAAGAGGTTTTGTACTTTTTTTTTATTATTTTGGAAATCAAGACACTATTAAAGATGAGAGAGAAAGAGGGCCAAGCAACGTTGACGGAAGTTAACTGGATTGGAGTGGGCTGGCAGCTTGGAAGACTTTTTGAAGAGATGTGCAAAAGAAGACAAACAAATCCCAAAATTTTCATCACTAGAGCTAACATGATGACTAAAGGGAGGAGACTGTTTGTGCAGCCCAGAGAAAGGAAATGAGAAGCTAGGTAATTGTTTTGTCATGGAATTGTACTACTGTAGAAAATTTTCTTTATTCATTTATCTATTTACTTATTATTTAATGCTCCATTTGTAGCGATTATAGAAACTGGCTAGATCAGTGAATCTGTGCATTCCGGATGCATTGTTTGTATACGTGACTTGATCGTGTCTTTGGTAGTTCAGTACATAGCACTGCACATCTGCGCTTCCAGAAACGCACTTGTACACTTGTAGCTTGTACTTCAAAAGTGCCTTTCAACCCACACCGAGGGGGCAGAGAAAGAGAGAGAGATAGAGAGAGAGAGAGAGAAATAAAGAGAAAGAGGGGGAGAGGGTAAGAGAGATTGCCATGGTGTATTTGACTGTTATAGTGTAGTAAACGTGTCGTATTGTGGCGTTCTGTTCTCAAACTGGCATTTTTCTACCTTCATCTTTCGTCTTTTCTTAATCCCCGAAATTTCTAGCTCTTCCTGCTTACCCTCTCTGTTTTTTCTCCTTTTTTTTTTTCTTTTTCAAATGGAATTCATACTAGCCTAGTCAGTGGTAGTAGGTCATTGTTCAACTTTTTTTTTTGTCCTTTACTGGTAGAAGGGTATTAGCAAAAACTACTTTTCTGTGGATAACCGAGTTGGAGTAAACTTTGTTGGCTCAGTGTAGGGATGGAAGCTGCATCACTACCGTTTGGTAGATTGAGTAGTGTCCGCTTCATTAAACTTGGTGCAAGGTGATTTTCACAAAATTTGTTTTTGTCCTCCCACCTATTGCACTCACATTTGATGTAGTTAATTGTGTAACGGTTATATCATAGGGTGTTTCTCTTTTTTTTTAAGGGGGGGGGGGGGAGGAGGGGAGGGGGAATCTGGTAGGATTCCGATAGGGAGAGGGGTACTACAGGGTGGAGAGGTAGACATGGCAGATAATCACACCAGTTCACAAGTGACGCAAAATGCTCAATGTCGATGACAACTTCTGACATCGCCCAAACTTTTGGCCTTTCCGAGCAGTTCCATGTTTATTACTATTCCAAAGTGTTATATGATTTTCATACATGCCTTCTTTAATACTTGAGAGATAGTGAGCGTACACATGTAGTATGACTTATTAAGTGAAGCGCCCTCTTTAGGCCCCTGACAGAAAGATACTTTGTGTTGTAGCGTATGAAGAAACTGCATATCTTGCCATGTAGCTCACACGTTGTATTAGTGTTATCTTATATATGAACATGTATCCTGCACTAGTTCACAGGAGCTTAAAGATGAATGATTACAATCAATTTTGTTGGACGGAAGCACACTACTGCACTATTTATTTATATATTATGTAACTCATTAGCCACGTAACGCATCCAGCCTACTTACAGATATTGATTTGTCTCTTAATTCCAGCTCGATATATTCGTTGATATTTTGCACTTGAAGTTTGCGTAATAGTGGTGTTTCCTCAATGTGAATGGACTATTGTCTCAATTGCATAGTGTGTAGATCCAGGCATATTTATTGTTGCAAATAGATAACCCTTTGTGTTCAAATCTGTACTGCTGTACAGGGGGGAGGGGGTAGGAGGGTTAAGGGGGATACCAAGTACATGTATGTATTCTAAGGACTGACTGAAGTGATACAGGTGCTTGGCTACACCGTAAGACAACATTGACTTTCAGTGATTGTGACGATGATATATATATTTTTTGAGTATATATAACTATATATATCCTACTGATACCTACACCCCCCCCCCCCCCAACCAGAAGCTTGATGATGTCACACAGGGTGGAGAGGTCTAATAGGTGGTCTTGGCAAAATAAAATTTGAGTAAGAATGGGGTCGAGCAAAATGAGAGAAGTTCATTGTACTTATAATTTAGGCCTATATAAATACCAGGGGTAGGGATTTTGATGACGTTGTCTTGGTTGTTTGTTAAACAGACCATAATTGGTGAAGTAATGTTTTAATTAGCAGTTGTATTCACTTTTGGGGAGTAAATGAAAGTATTCAGAGAAATGGTCCTCGTGATTGAAATTGACTTCTCGCGCAAGAAATGCACCCCAAAAAGTACATTTTATCGTTAAATCTTACTTAATGGCCTTGGTATGCAGTGTCAATCAAATGAAGAGGAGTGAAAATTGACTCTCCGCAATAATTGGCTTTGAAAAGAAAGGTCCTAGACATTCAAATTGTCATGAATTTTTGTTGTATGTGCGGATCGTATACGCAGTTGATAATAAGAGCAAAATTAACAAAAGTTGCTATATGTCGCATGCTTTCCTTTTGTGTCTGTATTTCTGTAATTTTGTATTAATATGTTCGCCTTTTCATATCTCTGTATTTTATGTCCTGTAACCAAATCATTTTGTGTTGTTTTAAAGAAACATTTATTTTATATGCAGCATAAAGCAATTCTTTTCATATTCTGTAAATTTCTTTCAACTTGTATAGTTTCCATTATAAACGGTGTACTCACATTTTGTTTACTTTTATGATGTCATATAGATTACATATTACTCATTTTTAATTTAACTTTGGTGACACTTATAAACACTGATTTTGTTGTTGTTTTTGTTGCAACAAAGTAAAGTAGCAGAAAATGCCTGTTGGTATTTCATTCAAATCGAAATTTATCGTATGGTGTCGTTTACAAATATGTCACAAAGTACAGAGCATTTACAGCAACGTCAATGTCAGCCTTACTTCATTATTACCCTTAACTGAAGCAAAAAATTCAAACGAGTACATGAAACAGATATCCGAAGTTTTCTACAAGACTAGAATTCTTTGGATTGAATCAGTCCCGTAGATCTCCCACATCCCGTCTGTCGAACTTCTTGATCTTCCTTTTCAGAAACTTGCGCTTTATTTCTCAGCTTCTACAACGTAATTATCATCTCTTCTTGAGGATAATCTCGTTAAGTCCAGTGGTGATAATTAATCTAGTGGTGATAATCTCGTGAAGTTGCGCACTCTAGATCGAAAGGCAAGATACAATTCGATGGGCTGACAACTCAAATGTATGTCGCGAGTTCATTCTTTAAATGGGTGAAAAAATGGCCAAGTTTGCCGTGATGCATGATGGGAAAATGTCGTGTGCGCGAAGCTGGTTGTCTTGATGGACCTGTTGAAAGGTTTCGCAGTTTTGGGTCACTATGGATGTATGGCGAAACGCACAGAGGTAAAAAGGGATCAATACCGGGAACTTCGTCCTAGTTCGCCCACAATTAAACAATTTAAGTTTTGTTTTTGTTTTGTTTTGTTTTGTTTTGTTTGTTTTTTTATTACATGGTTATCCATCGGAAAGTGGGAGTACATTCGAATAGCGTGCACAACGGTTGTCAAAAGCACATTGTCTTGACTTTTTTTTTTTTTGCAAAAGAAAAAATAATAATAAAATGACTGCGAATCCATTGGATTTGTCGGGAGAAGAAGGGCGTAAGTACTGGACATACGAGACCCATAACGTCTTCTATTTGTCCTCGTGATGAAATTTCCAAACTTGATCATTCTTACTGAAGAGTTTGGGGGTTATTTTGAAGTCGTATCCATTTATCATATTCGAAATTTAGATTTCTGCGAAATTGATCCATACATTTTCGAACTGCAATAGTACTAGCCAAGAAATACGGAGAGTTTTAACTCTGAAAATCCTTCCTTGTTTGTATTCATCTGATCTCTCCTCTATCAGTTGGCAATATCATTCATGCATTCGTGTTCTTTTTAAGATCGCCACAAGCAAACATGTATTCTAAGGATAGACTCGTGTAACAGAAAAACTAGTGTCTAGATTAAGTTTTGACCGTCGCGTAGTTCATTTTGTTATTTTTTTATTTCCTGTGCGCAAGGACAGGTTTTGTGTACACAAATAATAGTTCGCATGTTCAGTAAAACATCTGTTGAATTTGACTTGGCATTGAATCGGCCAATCCCACCTCATTTAACGTATGCTTGTTCTGTGTTCATGCGTTCCTTCTTGTACTAGACGTTTTAGTTTGAACGTCCTCACTTCCCTTACACACATACACCTGCACTACAACTAGTATGTTTGGTTTTACTTTGCGTTATTGGTATGAATCTCTCAAATACACATAACTATCTACACGTACGTTTGTGTGCCTATGCCTACCAACGTATGCCCGTACGGTATATTATGTATGTGTGTGTTGAGACATGGAATACCGGTAGTCGTTTCACAGACGGTTCTATGTGATTCGACCGGAGAGTACGTGTCTTCACTCCGACCGCGTGGGTACGCCTTCCATTGTACTCCTTTGTTTCTGAGACGTAGCAACATCTCTAGCTACTGGTCACTCTCTTTGGGAGGGTATAATGTGTTTGTCAAAACGTGGTGCTGTTCAGTCTCGCTAGATTTTCCATCTCTATTTTGATGTTCCTTTTTTTTTTTTGTAAGAATAATTCCACATCGAAATATACTACATTCATATCACCTGTTCTTTGGTGAGCTGAAGTGGTCAGTGGATCTAGATGTCCAGTTTAGTGGAGGAAAGTATTTGTCGTCCGTTCTCGCGTGTGTTCATTCATGATCCCGAAGTATTCGAGGTAGCGATGTGCTACCGTTCTTGCGTGTCATGCCTTCGTTCGTACATTACGATGTTACTCCATTCGTACGTTCGTTCATTCACTCGTTCATTCATTCATTCATTCATCCATGTACTGTCAATACTGTTTTATACTATATTACCAATAAAAAAAATGATAAGCATGATATTTCATTTTCATGAGTTCATTGGGTTTGCCTTTCTTGGAGTCGTATGCGTCGTGCAATACTGGTGTATTATGGTGTTTTGATGTTAGAATTTTCCGTTTGCTTTGTTAATAGGCGCTCAGCAGTACAATTAATGTAGACAGATGGAACATCATATTGCGTGATTGAGACGTGTTCCTTGTCGGTACTGGCGTGTACTCGGGTGGCGTGTCCTCAGGAGGGGTCATCAGCCTGTATATAAAGAGAGCTGAAAGGATCTTTAACACGTCACACCAGTTATTTTCAGCCTATAAAATAATATTGTTAATGCTCATTTATTATTTTCCCATGGTGCAAGCTCCACTCACAGGTCCTGAAGATCAAATTATGGCCTAGCGTGTCTCGTGATTTTCCGTCAGTATCTAATAATACCTGTATAACTTCGAGCGATTGCACTACACGTCTAAACCGAAAAGCTAAAGGAGTACATGTACTCGATACATTTTTCCCCGAAAGAGAACACAACAGCGAAATCATTGGTTTTCCCGTATTTTGATATCCTCAAAATGACAAAAATAATGATGCATTGGGCTTGGGAAGGTCGGGAACACGCACGTCAAACCCGCCTCAGTCGATATCTATCGCACAAGTTAAAAAATTGGCTAAGTCGAAGAAAAATTCCACCCTTGATGGATATCCATGTGCTGATACTCTTGTGTAAGTCGAAATTCACATAAGTGGATCGTCCCCCCCCCCCCCAAGGATTTGACTTAAGCGAGGTTATATGTTTCGGGGCCTTAACCCCTTGAGAGCCACCGTTTCAATATCAAGTACTACAAAGAATTTACCAGTTGTGATGACACAGGTGTCATCAAGTGGGAGCGGAAGAATGCGAGTTAGCTCTCCCACCCCACTCCGCCCCTATAGTCTTCCGATCCGAGGCAAGACGCAGGTTACTCAATCTTTTTCTTTTCTTGTACATAATATAAGACGTCATCCGGAACTTTACCGCGAACCTTTTTACTTGTCCTGAAGAAAGATATATATACACCGTTTGTATGTATACATTTTCTTTTTATTCTTTTTTTTCCTCCTCGACGTCAGGATGAAACTATGAATGCGATGAAAAGATCGAAAAACGTATAATACGCTCTGCGTAATTCTATAGCTTGATATTGCTGTAGCTGCAACTTGCTGTAGATGCATCGTTTGCATCAGCCTATTTCTGGTTCCTATCCAGCAAAACGAAATCCAGATATAGCTGCATGGTTGCTAATATCGGATGAATGAGAGAACATTCAATAAGGATGGGGGGGGGGGGTGGGAGGGAGTATGGATGACGGTTTTCAAACAAGACAATTATGCTTTCTTTCTTTCTCTTTTTTTTTTCCAGCCGCGTTTTTTTCCATCGAGTTTGTCTCCCTGTTAAGTCTCATTCGCGCAGAGAATTCACATACAGACGGAGCCATTCGTATAAGACATGCATTTAATGCAAACAGTGAGTGACGTACAGAATCCTCGGGCCTTAAAGATTGAATGGCCAGATCTAATAATAGGGTAATCTAAGCAGAGTGACGGGTAGACGAGATAAAGATGCTGCCATGACGAAAAGAAGGAGGATTTGGGAAGAAGGGCGGGTCTTGGACACAACACATCAAGGGAGAGAGGGGGGAGGGGTTGGAGAAAGGAGCGGCGGGGGGGGGGGGTGTATAGGGAAAGAGGGTGGGAAATAGTCGGGGGGAACAAGATTGTATGTCTGTAAAGGTTTACTGCTTATAGACAAGAGAACATAGGTTTCTAGATGTCAAAGAGCTCTAAATTCGTCTGTCACCCTTGTACAGCCCCTTTTCATATTCTTTCTTGCCTCGACCGTTCATTTTTTTTTTTTAAATACGAGGAGGAGGGGGATGCTTTCAACTTGCGCGCGCTGAAAGTCATACGGGGAACAAAAGAGGGCAGATTCAAGATTTCGAGAATGACGGAGTAACGACTGAAGGGGAGAACTAATCGCTCGAATCCAAAACGCATCGAAACGTGACAGCTCGTCCACGAGGTAACCAAGGCAGTTTCGCCAGCAGCAGCTTCCCTGGGATGAAGCTTAAAAGGACTTCTAACACCCTTCTGAAATCAATATGGGAGATCAGTACTGTAATATGAAGGATAGGAGGAGCAGTGCTTACAGAAATATACAACACACACACGCGCGCGCACACACACGTTTTTTTTTTCAATAATCTTTACTTATTGATATTCAAATCAATACAAATATAATGTTACCTCCTGATGCCGCTGTACAAACAGAAAATCACACTACAATGTATTTTTTTTTTTTTTTTTTTTTTTTTTTTACTCAAATAACAGGTGTTCTACCCAGGATGTAGAATACTACCTTTCTTGCATAAATTGTGCTTTCCTAAAAATTGAAATTAAACTTAATATTTCAACACCTGGCATTCTAATCATCAAAAATCACATCACACACGCACACACGCACACACGCACACACACACACACACACACACACACACACAACCGACATACGACTTCATGTTGCATCCTTCAATAGGGTGTGGTTCATTTGACTAGGATGCATTATGAATGTCATTGCACCATCGTCTCTCATAACGAAAGAGAGGGAGAAAAAAAAGAGGAGAAAATCGAGAGAAGAAGAGAAAAGGATAGAGGGAAAGGAGAAAGAAAAGGAGGACGGAATAAAAGACGGAAATAAGACGAGCAGAAAGATAAATCATGCAGGAGGAGTGGTGGAAGAGAAAAGAATAAGAAACACGAAATGAAGGAAAGAAGAAATCCGACCAGCCTTGGTAAAGGATGAAGGAGGATGAGAAAAGAATGGAGGGAAGACTGACGTCGAGATGACGACTGTTACAGTGGAGTCCACCAAATGCAGACCATTAATATACAGTCCGACGTCTCCTAACTGGACATGTCGGGACCCGCGCTCATCCGGATAATGGATTTGGCCGGATACGAGAGACTTAAGTTAATGGTAGATATAAACATGCACTTGTATTAGTTTTACGTGAACATGTCACGTCCTCGTCAGCTGGCCTGCGTTCAGAATTTTCTGTACCATGCCCTGATTTAATAAAAAGGTTTCTGTCCATGTTCTTGAGGTGATCAGTAGGGGAAGTGTATACGTCTGAATGCATGTCATTTAGATGAAAATCAGATCTGAATGTATGCTAATTTTGTTGGGAATAATAACATACTTTATGCGAGTTTGTGTACGGATTTTGTTTGTGAAATCCCCAAGTTTCCCCGTAATTATCAGATTGGAAAAAAAAAAAAAAAAAAAAAAAAACACGCCGAGATCGCATCCCGATAATAGAGAGATCCGGATAAAGGGAGGCCGGATAGGAGAGGTCGGACTGTACATGTAACTCTAATATAATGCACATACCTGAGGCAAAGCCAACTGTAGAAATGGTGACAGACCGAAAACTGGAAATGAAAGGCAGTCATCCCAGTACCGAGTTTATAGGAGTTATTCTCCCCCTTTTTTTGACAATTCTCTCCTGATTTCTACTATTTTACTTTCTCCCTTCCTGATGACAGACTTTCTGTGTCCTGTCTACCTATAGGAAAAAAAGGAAAAAGAAGAAGAAGTCCGTTATCAAATTAACGCCAAAACGAACGGCTAAAAATAGCAGGAAATTAGATGATGGACCTTTTATTGAAGAAACAGGCGCTCGGGAACTCGACTTCTCACCACTGGGCTGGAAAAATCTTGAAGCGGGAAAATTGGGGGGAGGTCAATTCTTAACCCTACCATTCATTTTCCCCAAACCTTTGCTGGTTTTCACGGTAGAAGAAAAAAGAAGAAGAAAAAAAAAAGGATCAAAGTAAGAAAGGGCGAAGGTAAAGCTAAGAGTTTAGCTTCAAGACAGAAGAAGCGAAGTTGTCATGATGACTTCTACTTTCCACACTTTCTTCCTCCCAGTCATCAGGTCATGATATCAGCATAACCTCGATAAAACAAAAACTCCAAAATTCAAGTACGAGTACCCAAAAGCGCTGAAGATAAAAACGTGGGGCGCTGTGATATGAGTAACATTCATTATTCCTGCCACCGACTGGGTTGTCAAAACTTTGCCTACATAGTTAAGAAGATGTCTTGTCGAAGCCCACATACATAATAGTGATTGTGTCTGGAAATCGATACACCATGTAATCTGTCTTAGTTTTGCTTTATAAGAATTATTTACCACCGACTACTCAGTCCCAGTTCTGTTTTTCCTTATATCGATGAAACCGGTCATGTATCAGTAGTCATGACAACGAGTTTCGTTCTTTAAATTTACATGTACAACTGTAGCGTGTGAGCGTGATGTGTAAACGTGTCTATAATTTTTCGTCGCGCGCGACTGGAAGTAAGAAAAGTGATTGATGATCGGTCCGTTGTCCATTACATAACTACCGCCAAATTGATCAGCGCATCGACATCCGTATAGTCTAATGACAAAATGTGTTCATAATTATGTCAAATCTCGCCGATTTGGGTCAGGTCCATTATGAAGAATCATTGAATCGGCAAAAAGCAAGTCCGAATTAAGAGTGATCCGAAAGCTTTTCGTTTTGTATTCCTGTCAGGTGTCGTTTTGTTTTTACTCTTTTTCTTTTAAAATTGTCTGTTCCGCCCCCATCGTCCGGTCAAGACGATTTGTCGCCGCCAGTCACAATGGCTAACGTTGTTTTCCCAGCTGCGGGGACGGAGAATTGATTTAGCAAAATAATAATTAGCACGACCATAAAGTATTTAGTAGTGAATTCACATCGTGTGTGCGTGTGTGTGTGTGTGTGTGTGTGTGTGTGTGTGTGTGCGTGTGTGTGTGTTTGTGTGTGAATGTGCGGGTACGTTTGTGTGTGTGTGTGTGTGTGTGTTTGTTTACATTATGCGTGTGTACATCAATATGATCTGTATTAATTTGTGTGCATGGATGTATGACAGGCGCTGATACGAAATTCCGTGAGCGAAGAATACAAATTGATAATTTGTTGGACAACGAGATTTGATATGTATGCACATATAACTCATCTTTAAATACTATGCATACATTTACCCCTCCCCCACCCCCTCAAAAAAAAAAAAAAAGGTTCCTGGGGACATGGAAGCTCCCCTGAAACCGGCCCGACATAGCAACATCCAATGCAAGCCAGCTGGATGAAAAGGAACTGTACAGGCCATGGGAATTTTCAGGGGAGAAAAATCAAACTGTTCATAAAATGCAGCACAGAAATAGGTAAAACGCCGTTAGTACTCGATTGCTGCAGCGAAGCGCTTGAGTGCTTCTGGTTAGCTGAAATTGTATTTCACTGGTGCAATTGACGTGATTGAATATTATCGTCTTATATTACAATTTAGTGTCATTGAATGGTGTAGTTTTTAGTCTCGCAGATTATACAATGCCTCAGAAAATCGTTGTTTCTCCCTCCGGATAAATCAACACAAAGCGAGGGAAACTCTCTGTATTAAGGAGCTACTTCTCCCACCACTGAGATATCTTTGCTATATTGAGTTTCTTGTTTCGAGGATAAAAGCAAAAGATTATGATAAAAAATGGGACCCGCAAAATTGCCTCGTTATATCAGGGATGTAGCCATGTCGGACCTCGTTATAACGAGGATCCACAAGTCACAAGGAATAACATTAATAGGCCTAGGTAGGATCAAAACAGAAGAATGTGAAGGGATTTACTGAGATCGGATCAAGAACAGGACATGCATCGATGTCTGGTATTACATTAATGACCAAACATGCCAACAACGACGAAAGCAGCAGCTCTAAAGAGCATTAAGGCAATTTTGATTTTAAATCGAAGAAAAATGTAAGCGATACATTGGGAAATTACGAGGTTTCATTGGGCTAATTTCGAGGTTTCATTGTGGGAAAAACGAGTTATTGATAATTTCCTTCAAGAAAGAACAAAAAGAACATGAAATGAGAGCTTTTTCGTTGCGCTGTTTGGTTGATTTTAAAGAAGAGAGAGGTACGACAAAGATTGTTGGTTGTAACGATGCCAATGATTACCACATTCTACCCAGGGACCTGCATCACAATCATGCCACTATTATTTCCGCATCATTGGTTGCCAGGGAAACCAATTAAACACGTGGATCAAGAGCGAGAGGGGCATGTAAAGTGGGTGAGATATCTTTTCCTGAGGATGTTCGCGAATGAGCAGGGTTCGAAGGCTATCAGCCAAAGTATGTTTCAAAGAAAGATAGAGAGAGCGAGGGGGGGGGGGGTGGGAGGGATGGAAGAGAGAGAGAGAGAGAGGGATCTGGGCTTCTTACGTCAGTGCACAGTAGAATGATACACCCTGACCTTGATGGATAATGTCAACGAACTAAAAATAGCATCGACAGATTGAGTCGTCTGATGTAACTTTCATCCCATCCATGGCATCCGAGATATTGACATAGGCTAAAAGCAAAAGCAGTGGCCTGGACGTGGTAATGGGTTTAGAACACATGACCTGTATAGCTTGACCAGAAAATTGTGATGGAGGTTCAAGAGATGCATGGAGTCACAATAGTCTGTATTTCCTTAAGTCAGGGAGGTGCAAGAGTTCAGGAGTCGCAGCAATCTTATTCCTTTTAATTCCATGCTTGATGCCACAACTCAAAATATCTGAAGTATGGCCGAAATGGATCTGCCTCGCAGATAGGAATACAATTGAGTCATTGCATAATGACCAGCCACTCTCCAAAGGAAAAGGAAGAAGTGTTCTCATAATGGCGATCATTAATTTTTCGTCATCCCTACGTTTAACGGATGTGTGGTACATCGTGGCAAAGACACGGGGGTGCGCGAGTAAAATTGCGCAAAGATTGATGAAATACAAAATCGAAATCAATTGACTGGATATGTCTGGAAACGAATCTCACATATCAATTCATAAAGAATTATTCTTGAAGATTTTTTAGTTTTATTCGTCGGAAGTAAACGAAAATGTGATTAATCCGATTTGCAAAGGATGGTACAGTTTCGAATACCTTCATTATATACAGCTCCAGCTCCGATTTACTTTTTTACGCATACACTGGCCGGGATTGACTTTTGTTTTATATATAATAAATCACTGAAAATGAATACACAAGCAAACTTTTATAGAGGCGCCATCAAAGTCGGCAGACCCACGCCTTAGCGCCGCTACAGAGTAGTTGCAATACTGTACTATGGGGTCAAAACTACAAGGTCACATAGAATTTGCAGGGGTCAATTGATCATCACCAAAATCTAATCGATTATTTCCTATCACTATCCAAACATTTCCTGAACATTTGGTGTAAATCTATTCACCCGTTCTCTTGTTATCTTGTACACAAACAAACAAACATACGGAACCCTTTACATAACCCCCAGCCGATTTTCATCGGTGTGGGTAAATATACCCGATATCATAATAGAGTTCTAAAATCCCATCATTAAAGGCACAAATCTACAATGCACCTATGGAATTATTTTATGCATCTCTAGAAAACTGACAGCTGTTTGAACAACTATATAGCCAGTTGGAACTCCAGTTCTTGAACCTCTATGGTGTGACTAATTTCTCCGTTCTTCCACACTGGTGGCTCACCGACATACTTATACAAGACAATGAAACGTGTGGGCCCTGCCTCAAGCATGGTTCTCCAGACCGAGTCATCTTTCCTATCTGCGTATTAAATTTCTTCTCAGAATATGAGTATTGTTTGCTTTTGTCTTTATTTTAGGTAAATGTATCAGGAAATGAAAAGACAAGATGGTATTTCCGTAGACGGTGATCACGTTGCCTTTGTTTCCCCGTTGAAAAGAATGTAGGGTATGGGGTAAAACAGGCAAGGAATGTATGCCGTATTTCTTAGGATGTTACAGAAATATTTCTGACGCTCCCGCACACACGTATAGCGGACAAGCCTGATCGAGTAACAAACACGAACAAAAGCGCGCGTACACACACACACACACGCACACACACAAAACCCCGGAACCTCGGTTCTCTTGAATAGTAACTATTAACAAGAGGGAAGGGGAAAAAACACTATAATAATGGATGCACAAAAGGCACAATAGATGTTTGACTTTAGCATAACATTGCAACACACTGTAGATGTCTCAGTGGGCACTCTCTACATAGTATAAATAGGTTGACAATGTTATTTGAGATTTGGATAGCAATTATTGCTTAATACCTCGCGAATTATGAGGGAAATCCCCCAATTCCCTTTGAGTCTCAAGGAGTACTCGAGTTTCGTTGGAAGGCCTCGTGGCTGATTCGAAAACAGTGCGGCGTTGTCTGCCTGGACTTGGAAAGGAAGACAAAATCCACAAGTAAGAGAGGACGGGGGGGGGGGGGAGAAGTAGATAAGGCATCAATAATGAATCATAATAGGGAAGTTTGGTTTGTCTGTAGACCTTTGTTGGGTTGTCCGTATGTCTTGCATGGTCTTGTGTGCTTATTCGAGGGTTTGCGAAGAACGAAGAGAATTCTGTGACCCACTGTGCACGCGTGCGAGCGCGCACGCATCGCACAGAGTTTCACGCCACTCTATGAGATGGCCATTATTGTACATCATCAATAACCCTTGCCCAGTGTTCCGGGGAGTTTCTCTAAGCCTTGTTAATACAAGGGTTCTTTACCGCATTAATTTCCCCAGGTAGGTACACACTTGGATGTTGTGCCGTATACCTAACAGGTCTGAGTTATGGATGGTATGTTAAGTTGAGGTGAACTGCATCTTTGGAAAGATTGAAAGAGAAGAGCGAAGACAGAGAGAAGACGAATCTAGAGGGGGGGGGGGGCAAAGAGAGAAAACATGTAAATGTATGTACAATATGTATACGTGAGTATATGCACGTCTCTCCCTTCCCATAAGGGTTTATGTATGGATGCTTTGAATACGTGAGGGTATCTATTCTTGAGAAGGAAAACCTAACGGCTGTAAATTTTCCCCCTTTTCTGACGGCAGGCTTACATCTCACCTCACTCCTTCATCATCAAACCTATCAGTATCTGGCGTCGGTTCGTTGACATGACCTTTTAAGGCAACATTGTGACTGTAAACTGATTCCCCGATATCAACCACAGGCAGCCCTGGCAGTGGTAGGTGTCGATAGAAGTTAACATTGCTTTATTCACGCGGACAGCCTCATGTACTCGCCACTCACCGTCGACGCCCCCGTGCACTCTAAAAAAATGTACATTGGTAGGGTAAATACAATCAACGTCAGGGTTACATCAAAGATCGAGTTGAAAGTAAATATTCCATGCCCGCGTTTCTTTGCTCTTCTACCCAGTATCTTTTTCACTTTTTTCTTCTTTAAGGTTTTTTTTTCCCCCCGCCAAACAGGATCAAAACATTATTCCGCACACGTTTCTCGCGTACAAATATGGGAAACTCTTCGATCGTTCCGCAAAGCAGGGAAGTGACCACGCTAGCTACCTAGATTGAGAAGACGCTTGGGTCGATTGTCAAATGCGTCCGTTACAAGACGACGAATTCAAACAACGGAGACCTGTAAGATATCTGGAGGCATTTTGCGACATCCGGTCTTCTTTTGTTTCCACCAGGAGTGATGTTCGATGTTAATTGCCAAAAAAATTTTGCTGCTTCCACTCTGCAGCTGACGATGCCTTGATCTCTTTGGATCAGAATGAGGAGGGTGAAAAGGGGAGGGGATGAAAAGGGGAACAACGGGGTTAACAATAATTCTAGGAAAAAAGCGCAGAGCCAATTTATAGGTGATGTAAGGTGAATGATGGAGCGATTGAGAACAAAAGGGGGAATAGAAGATGAAAATACAAGAAGATGAACTTGAGAAATAAAAAAAGGAGGAGGAGGAGAAGAAGGAAACATGACAGCCAGCAGAAACCACTTTAACTCATCACCTTTCGTTCTTATGTGTACAATACGCAGGGCTCGACGTTGGTGGTGACCCGGGACCACGAAATATTGGTGTAACGCCAGAAAATTTTCCGACAGAGCACTTTTTTTTTTTTTTGATGACCCGATCGGGCAACTAAGATTCAAAACAGATTGCTATGTTTCCTTATATTCAGCGTCATTACTACAGTATCATATCTGACTGCGTTTCTTATTCGGGCCACGATTATTTCTATTTCAGTGATTTTAGTTGCCCGAATCGGTATTTACAGAGAAAACAAGAATCGTGTCGAGCTCTGCAATATCCATCAACTTTAAGGCGAGAAGCACAAGAAAATATGTGACATATTTAAAAGAAACAAAAAAAAAAATCATGATTATGCTTTTCTGTCTGCGAAAAGCAGGTCAGGTTGTGAAAAAAAAAATGTATAACGTGATTGACCGTTGAATATTTGACCTCTATTTTGATTCCGTACTACTTTCTATCGATGAAAAAAGAGTAAAAAAGAAAAGAAATTACAGCATCCAGAGAAACTGGCGTTCTTCCAAAACGCGCCAGAATACCATAGAGGACGAGATAAAGACGAGGGGGGTAGCCTGCGGCGTCTTTCGTTAACATCGATTTGGAGTCGCAATGCGAGAAACGAGCATTGCTGTGCAGATCGATTGAAGTTGAAAATACCACTTGAACGGAAATCGGTCGGTCGTAGGGCTCCACTCCATTGGAAAATGTGAAGAAATTACCGAGAGGGAGAGGGAGAGATGGGGGGGGGGGGGGGTAGAAAGGAGAGGGAGAGGGAATTCGTGTGTATGTACTATGTTTGTTGTGTCTGAGGGGAAGGGACGGGATCAATAATTTTGTGTGATAGAATATGGCGTGTGCGTGTGTGTCTCGGTGTGAAATAGAGAGAGTGAGAGAGTGCGTGCGTGTGTTTTAGAGAGAGGGGAAGATAGATGAAAAGTCTATATTGAAGGCATGTATGCGTTGTGTGTGTGTGTGTGTGTGTGTGTGTGTGTGTGTGTGTGTGTGTGTGTGTGTGACCTTGGCCGTGCTATTTGGATGCACGGTATTACCTCGAATGCAATGTCATGCCTTCTAATTTTGATATTCCTCCGACCAGCACTTTCTATGCCATGTATGCCAGATCAAAATCAGAGTGTACTAATCAGGACAGAAATTCCTCAGTATTTGAAAGGAATCCTTTAAAGGGACGCGCCGTTACCATTATATTTATCTTATTTTTTTTTTGATTGATTGATTCAGCCTGAAAAAAAAACTGCAAAGAATAATGATATTGATATAGAAATAGTGTTAAAGAATAATGCGAGAGGAATGCTTAAGGAGAAACCTGTCGATTTAGAGCTCATGCTTTATTTTATTTTGTTTTGTTTTGTTTTTGTTGGGGCATGCATGAATGAGTTGAAAAAAGGAATCATTTGACGTAGCTTGGCGTAGTATTGAATCACATGTCCCTTTTGTTGTCTTTCATTTTTGTTTGCTTTGATGGTTAAAACGTTCGTTGGCAGTCTTCCAGAGATTGCTTTCATTTTGCGGGTAATGTCCCTCGCTGTACCAATCGAAAATAATTATGAATGATGTATTGTATAGTGGTACATGTATCATAACAACAGCATGATTAGCCACTTTTAATATCCTCGAATCCTGTTAATGAAGATATTTCCCTCCGTTGTTTTTTTTTTTTAAGTGATTTGTTTCGAAAAACATCTAATTTACAACGACAAAGCTAAGGTTGCCAAGGTAACAATAAATATACTTGAAACTGAAAAAGTATATGATCGCTTGCTAATTCGCTTATCGTTTATCTTCCTAAGATGTGAACTTACTGGCACATACTTTACTCGTCGTTCTCCTCATCAGACCGTGTGCGGCGTGCTTTGCGGATTTAGACCCACGTGCAGACAAATCACGTGATAGCACACTCTCGTTTGGGAGATCAATTATGTTTTCTTGTGTGCCATCTGGTATGGTAGCATCTGCAAACCAGGACGCTACTTTTTGGATCATCACCTGCTAAATTGAACTTATTATCATTACTTTTTCTATTCCATTTTCCCCAGTACGGAACAAGAGAAAACACCTCACTTTGGGCGTATAAAAAAAGTGCGATCAGCCAACACGCTGCTGAAAGGGGTTAGTGAGGGACACTAACCCCTGTTAATGTAACAGCAGTTCTAGAGTGAAAAGAATACAAACAAAGGGACAATTTTGAAGAAAAACATAGACAAAGAAGGAAAGGAAAGAGACCCACAAGTATCTTTAAGAAAAAAAAAAGAAGAAAATGATAAGACAAAAAGTGAGAAAATGCTACCAGCTTCAGCGTTTTAGTTCAAAATGATGATTTTTCAGATTTCATCAGAAGTGTGTGTGTGTGTGTGTGTGTGTGTGCCCTTCTGTCTTTCGGTCTGTCTGTCTGGGTGTATATGAGATGAGGTGTGTGAGTGTGATGATATGTGTATTGTTTGTGTGTTTAAACACGCATAATCCTCTGCTCTCTTGGAATTGTTCAAAGATGTATGAGTGTATGTTTTGCTTTTGTTTGATTGCTTGTTCTTGTTGGGGTGGGATGGGGGTGGAGAGGTCCTCAGTGAACGCTGTCTGTTGATTCATAAAAGCATATACTAATTTGAGCGTGATGGGTTTGCCGTACTTAAAATACAATTTAGCGACCCGTGTCCAGTGGCAACTGGGTGATAATCGAGACTAAAGAGTTGCACGCACTCACTTTATAGAGCATGCACTGTTTTCAATTTCTCTGCGTATAGAACTCATATCTGGTTGTGCCGTAGAAGGATGGGCACGCCTGCGACTGTGTTACATTCCACGATGCACTTTGAGGCTGTGGGTGGAGGGGGTGGGGGTGATTGGGGGTGGGTAAGGGGATGGGGATGCAGGTGATTGGTTATCATTATTCTGTTTTACCCTCATCACCGCAGAAACCAGCTCGATTTCCCTCCATCCTCGGGTGCGCCACGCCACGCCAGGCCGCGCCGTGTATCTCCATCTCATCGGCGACCCAGTTACAATCTGAACAAGTAGGGCTCGCTGGTATTGATGAAGCGAAAATACGATGCTGTCCGTCGAACTTTCACTTTTCCCTCCATCGCTTTACGGTCGTGGAACACTTCAGGTCTTGTATAGCAATGACCAGACGCAATTACATTTTGATTAGTGTGAGCCAACTGGGAGGAAAATGTGTGGCAACATTATTGATGTAATTACAAATAGGGAGCTCTTGTAGTGATATTTAGTCCATGAAAATATTTCCATATGGAATGGACAAGAAGGAACAGATGTTACTTGTTTAACATTTACATCTATTTTCGTCTTCCAGCTGTACATACAAATGATTTGCTGTATCTTTGTCATCCCAAGATACAATGTGTCTATTTAAAAGAAAAATACTCGAGTAGAGGCGCCCATCCGCTCAAATAGAGGGGGAGAGCTATGAGCATACACCTGGTTAAATAGTGCCATTGTACGGGAGTCCTCCATGGTAAATTGGCATAAAGATGTCGGGTAAAAACAAAGAAAGAAAAACAACAACAACGAAACAACAAATTCTTTTTTTAAACAAAGAGAGGGCTGTGATCTTCCAAACCGTTGACATTATTCTAAAATGTATGACCTTGAGTAATAACTAAACAGGTACCGAGCAGCATTACCGTCGATTAACATGATTAACTGCATTTCCAATATGGGAAAACCCCTAACGACTGCCGCCACAGGGACTTTAATGATATTCAACATTAAAAGCCTGGCCAGTGGTAACAGTCTTCTTTATGACAGGAAATCCTACTTTGACTTCAGCAGGTATCACTGTGGTTTAGTGGTTAAAACACAGGACCGAAGACCAAGAGGACATCGATTGCAATCCTACATACCTTGTGCGAATAAACGTGGGCAAGACGTTTTTATGCACATTGTCCCTCTTGAATGAGGCGTAAGAAAATGGGTAGGCCTATTTGCCAATGCTGTGGTAACCATAGTAACGCTTCCTGGGTCCTTTTTGGGAAATAGCGTGTGCAGTGAAGTAACACTTGCTTAGAAAGAGAAAGATAAGGAAAAACTCCATTATCTCAACGTCGATAAACAAAGGGGAGAAGCTGATGAAACGCTTTGACAAGCAACTAGCGAGGTGGGAAGACCTCCTCTCTGACCGGAACCCAGTATATCTGATACTCTGTGAGACATTTCAACAGAAGTTTCCATCTGGACACCAGTCAGATGGTGACGGTAATCCCGAAGTAAGCATCACGGGATTAACAGTCGTGCTAGATGGACAGCTTCGAATTGGGAATGTGGTTAAAAAATATTCGTATATAATTCATGAATTTCTAATTACATTCATTACTTACATTATATACATTGTACATATTTCTGTAGGGAAGTTAACAATTTTGTCGAATCTTAGTAAAGTTTGTTCCTAAATTCAAGAATTTTGATAATAGTGGGCTATTTAGTACATGATTATTGTGCATATTGACTGCCATCCTGTTCCATCAAAATTATCATCATTTGATTGATCATTCGTCCCATTTCACTATGACGTCATCATCCGTTCAATTGTTGCTCCAATTACCGTGCAATTTTGAATCCATACGATTTGCTCCATTGCACGCACGGCGAGAGCCCGGCACACTACGCATGTAAAACGCTTGCTCTGCAGTGTGTATGCGACAGCGCGGATGAGTGCACTAGCGTAGATAAGAGTGCTCAGTGAGTACTCTCTCGATCTCAGATCCCGCACATTCTCTCTTGTTTGTAGAATCATAAAACATTAAATAGCAAGGATCTATTTTAGGTGTTATATAAAACAAATAATAAATGTTTTTCATTCGTGCAATGGACAGAATATTTCATTCGGTGAAAGATGAAATTGATCCATTCAACTCGGCTGCGCCTCGTTGAATGGATCATTAGTTTTCATCTTTCACCTCATGAAATATTCTGTCCATTGCACTCATAAACATTCATTATTTGTATATCATATAACGCCCAAATAGATCCTTGTCATTGATTCGTTGTTTAGACATTGATCATTCGTTCCATTTCACTCTGACGTCATCATCCGTGCAATTGTGGCTCCATTTACCGTGCAATTTTGGGTGCATACAATTTGCTCCATTGCACTCACGCCGAGAGCCCGGCGCATCGTACGCGTGTAAAACGCTTGCGGTTTTTGTTTTTGTTTTGGTTCTTTTCTTTTTTCTTTTTTGTTTTTTTTTTTTGTTTTTGCTAGCGTAAAGCGCTCAGTGAGCACTCTCTCGATCTCAGATTCTCTTGTTTCTGACGTAAGATATCAAATGACACCGATCTATTTTAGGCGTTATGTAAAACAAATAATTAATATTTTCATTCGTACAATGGGCAGAATATTTTATTCGGTGAAAGATGAAATCTTTGATCCATTCAACCAGGCGCAGATCATTAATTTTCATCTTTCACCTCATGAAATATTCTGTCCATTGCACTCATAAACATTCATTATTTGTATACTATTCTGACATGTTTAATTTTTCAATCAGAACCAAATAGTAAACATACATGTATAATCATATACATGCACACACACACACACACACACAAACACACACAGTATATGTATATATATATATATATATATATATATATATATATATATATGTGCGTGTGTGTGTCTGTCTGTCTGTCTGTATGCCTGTGTGTGTAGTGAGAGAGAGAGAGAGAGAGAGAGAGTTGGTGTGTGTGTACTTGCATTGGTATGCTTGTAAAACCTGACGAGGAGCGAAAATGAAAAAGAAAAATTGAGAGTCGATGGTTTGTATGATTCTGTTCGTCTTTGTGTGTATGTGTATGTGTACGTGTGGTTTCCATCATCGGTTTCTACGAGAATATCATCGTGACAGCCCTTAAGCCTCGAAGACACTCCACATCGTGGGTTTTAAAAGGACAGTAAAATCCCTTCCCTACTCTACACACACTGGACGACATCACATGGGGAAGCCGTGTCAAGAGTCAATCGGGGAGGTCTGTGCTGGTGGAATACCTTAAGTAATCAATTTAGCCCCGAAAAAGTCCTCCACTCCCCGCGTTGATGCGTTGCCAAGGTAACACGCCATCTTGTGGCTATACACTGTCACAGGTTGATACCCACTTGACGGTGTGATTGGCGTATAGAAACCGTTCTATAACAAGGCGAGAGAAAGCTAGGAGACCACGACAATCTCCCTCTTTCTCTTTCTCTTTATACTGCAAACTACCCGGCGTTTCAATACGTTTGCTCTCCACAACGGTGTATTTTCGGCCGACAGTCGCTGGAATTGGAGAGCGGAATCGCCCCGTTGTCATAGCGACCAATCTATGCACCGCACCGCAGAATGATGTGGATGGTGAAGTCTGGTAGAAATGTTCCTTCTTTATAAGCCTTGGCTTATAAAGAAGGACGTTCCCTCCCGGCTCGGCGTGATTTTCATTTTTCTCTCTCTTCCACACTCTCTTTTCCTCCTTTGCACTGACAATTTTGCAATGGCGACGTGGCTATGCCAACAGAATTATCCTTCAATTGTTAACCAAAGTAGCAAACACGACTTTTAAACTACTGACATCGCTGCTAAGAGCCTACCACCAACTGGCATGGAGTCAACGAAAGATGCGAATCAAAACCACTGCAGTTATGCCTTCCTCAGTTAGAACTGATTTATACTCTCCACATAAAGAATTGCAGATACTTGGTATCCAAGGTCATTAACTTTGTGGTACAATGGATTTGCGTTTCATACTTTTATGTCATCTGATTTTCTCCTCTAATTCTTTCTGTCAACGTCTATAATTCCCCTCTCCCGCGCAGGACCAATGTCGCATGCAATCGTATTAGTTGATCGTAGTTTCCCATAACTAGAATTAGAAAGAGCTAATTAGAAATTGCGAATTCAGAAATAATCTAAGTGCATAGACATCTGAAGTTTTGTTCCTTTTCTCACATCATTGTGCAATATTGAACGTAATGTACCTTTGATAGCACTTACCTCATTATGTTGTAATCTTTGCTTGCAATAAATCTGGTACTAATAATCCCTCCTTGTAATTGCCCGGTTGCGAGTGTATTACATGGTGTTATTTCGTACCAATTTATCATTATGTGTCAGACTTAAGATTGTGCAGTTTTGTGTCATGTTTACATGAGAACGAAGGTATAAATGTATATAAGAGAATCCTGTGCTGGACTGCTATGCACCCTGCAAGCGCGCCGGAACACTTCTGTTTTTTTTTTTTTTTTTTTTTTTTTTTTTTTTTGGGGGGGGGGGGGGCAAAATCTCAACGGGGGCACATTATATGTGACGATGTGAGATCCTCGGCGCGGGAGCGAAGCGAGTGAGCGGGGGGGGGGGGGGGGGGAGGAGGGGGGGGGGAGGGGGAGGGGGGGTGGAAAGGGGGATCCCCCCTCCACGTAGGGAGCTTTTGTAAAACAGGGTACAAAAAGTCGCGTTTATAGACCATTTAAAAGCAAATTTCTAAGGAATTATACATAGTGAAAAATAATCAGTGCGAAGAACTATGATTATTACATACTGCCGAGTACATAATAATGTGATTGTGTGAGATCCTCGGCGAGGGAGCGAAGCAACCGAGCGGGGAGTGTGTGGGAGGGGGGATACCCCCTCCCATGGTAGGGACTTTTTGTAAAAACAGAGTATAAAAGTCGCTTTTATAGAGCATTTTAAATTAAATTTCTGAGGAATTAAACATAGTAAAATAAATCACTGCGAAGGACTATGATAATAACTTATGAAACTTTTCATTTTACTATAAGTACGGGCAGAACGAGCGAGCCACTTTTACTTTGCAATTTATCTGAAATGTACTCATTAAAAGCTTAAACGTGATCGCATCGTTCGAACAATAAAAAAAATATTCTTATACTGCTAGAAAGCAAAGAAGAAAATGAAATTTGTAAGGTTTACTAAAGTTATGTTTCAGCGGGCACACTCGAGGACACGAGGCTACCATCTATACACTGAATTTACTAGTGTATAGATACAATAATGTATGTTGTTAGTGTATTATAATCTTCGCCCCGTTAGGGGCGAAAATTTTTGCATTTGCAGTTATGAAATTACAACATTCATAGACAAGAATATGCCTTTATTGTTCATTTTGGTCTTTAAATCAGTGATTAATTATTTGTTACAGGGACACTTGGGGGGGGGGGGGCAAAACTCGTCTTGCTCCCCCAACATTTTGTTTTTGGGGGGGGGGGCAAGTGCCACCCCTGCCCCCCCCCCCCCCTCCGCTTCCGGCGCCCTTGGCACCCTGGTAAAGTATATCCAGGCTTGCCAATGTTCCGAGCAAAGAGTACGTACCGTAAACACTGGTAAATGTGCGTGCGTTTCTATACTCATTGGTTCCGAGACAAGGTAGACAGTATAGAAACAGTATATAGACCTGACCCTAAAGTGACAAATCTTGTGTCGGAGGCCATCTTTTCTCACATTTTATCTCTCACTTTCTCTTTTTAAAATCTATTCATGTCTCTACTAGCATTTGTTTATCTAATCATACATTTATATATGAACGTTTTATGATTTGTGCAGGTGTATACGTGCACGTATGTTAGTATCTATCTGTCAATCTGCGTACGTGTGTATGCATGTACGTATGTATTATGTATCTGTGTATGTTTCTCTGCATCTATTTATTTATCTTATCTATCTATCTATCTATCTATCTATCTATCTATCTATCTATCTATCTATCTATCTATCAATTTACCTACCTACCTACTTATCTTATCTATGTATGTATCTGTCTATCTATACCTATCTATCTATCTATCTATCTATCTATCTATCTATCTATCTATCTACGTATCTATCTATCTATCTATCTATCTATCTATCTATCTATCTATCTATCCATCTATCTATCTATCTATCTATCTATCTATCTATCTATCTATCTATCTATCTATCTATCTATATCTATGTATCTATCTGTTCACCCAGCTACATCTTTCTGTGTTCGTCTTGTATTTCTAAGCTAGAGCGAAGTCTATGTGGAAGCATTCGTTGGTTTTGGAGCAATTTTTGATGTCGAGTTGAGGTAAGGCATAGTATCATCCGACATAACTTGATGTCGAAGTCACTACGGTACTTTCATGTCAAACTAATCTTATAAGAAACTAATCGACGTAATTGCACTCTGCAGACAATTTTCATAGTAATCAAAAGGGCAAAAAAAAAAAAATGAGAGGGGGAAGGGAGAGGTAGAGAGGGAATAACGTATAAAGAATGCTAAGATAGATAAGAGAGGAGAGACAGAGATAGAGACCAAGATGAAGAGATAGTTGGACAGAAAGAAAAAGAGCCCTTCTTCTCTTTCTCCACTCTCCATGGTCTCCATAGTAACGGATCATCTGTCTTTTCACAAGGGCTATTTTCGTTTCGTTTAAAGAAGGGCCCGGGCGAGAGGCGAACATTCAAAGGCTAGCGGAACAAACGGACGACTGATCGATTGAGTTTTCCTTGACAAACCCGGAACTATTTTGGACGCTCCATCTTTTCTTTTGCAATGGCAGATCCGGGGCAATTCACCAGGCGCTTCTCAAGTCACTGATGTCATAACAAACTGACTAAAAAAAAAAAAAAAAAAAACTTGAAGGATATTCAAAAGAGAAAATGTGACTTATATGTTGCGATGCCTTTAGAATCACGACGTTGGGGTTTCACAAAATTTTGAACGTCATCGGCGTAAAAAGGTTGAATATTGACCGGTTTGAGCAATCAAAGGAAGACTTCGGAGCTACATTTACGCCACCAGTCTGCTGTATTTCTTTTTAACACATCCGCACTTCCACTTCTCAACCGATGATGATGTTTGTCAAGCACAGAAGTGATGCCATCACCAAGTTACGCATTACAACACGAACCTCGTGTCGTATTCCTGTATAATCATTTATTATTCCACGTACTCATCTATCTCCAGCGCTGTCTTTTAAAGTTGTATTGCTGCGGACGCGCTGAACATTTCCCTCGCTGTAAATGAAAAAAATGCACGTTTGATGATTGTAATAGGAATCTTTATCAAATATTCGAATATCAAATATTATTAATATTAGAAATGTTTCACTTACCATTGAGTGCTTTGATGATTAACAAGCACATATCAACATTCATGGCTAGAGCGCATGCTCAAACCAATCATTGGCATTAGTCAATAGTATTCCAGATTTTGCGTGAATTTTCACACATTATACGAGAAGAAAAAGAAAAAGAAAAAAAAAAACCTTTCTGCAACACATCTGGACACATTGCCATTAAATGTATCTCCATGTGGATTTTATGTTGACACACACGAAGTGAACGTGTCTGTTTGCAAACCGAACACTGAAACCGAGAGAGATACAGAGAGGAAAAAAGAGGCGGGGGGGGGGGGGGGTCAGAGATTACCGTAGAGGGAGAGAGAAGAAAAAGAGAAAGAAGGACGGTACAATGATTTAGATTATGACAGCCAAACCTAAGTGACACATATTTTTTTAATCCTTTAATTGTTATGAGAGTTATGTCCGAAAAAAAGACAAATTTGTATGGTTAGACACACACACACACACACACACACCACACACACACACACACACACACACACACACACACACACACATATATATATATATATATATATATATATATCCAAACATGTTGAGCTATCACGTATTGGCTCCACGACGAAATGAAGAAACAAACTGGTAATGAATTTTTGGACAAAAAAGCATGCGTTTATTCGACTCAACTTCTTGTCGTCCTACGCCTTTTTCAGGAGTCTTGACAATGCCAAGATGTATATATTTATAAATCTGTATAATATATATATATATATATATATATATATATATATATATATATATATATATATATATATATATAATTATATATATATATATATATATATATATATATATATATATATATATATATGTATATATATATATATATATTCATACATACATATATATATATATATATACGTGAAAGGTGATTAATAAAGAAATGTACATTTACTGATTGAATAAGACGAATTTATATAGCCTATAACTTATATAGATAAATAGAATTACATAGATATAGATAAAGTGCTATGAATTACTTATGTGCCTGTGTGTATACATTTGAGACAGACTGCCTGGCTGTGTAAATGACATTGCCAAATCATGTGTGCGTGACCACGTTGCTTAAAGGAGTGGTATAGTTTTGGTTGAGATGGGAGATTCAAATTTTAACTTTTTGTGAGATATTAGAAGCCACTTATGAAATATCAAAGAGCATACAATCTGAAGAGCATTTCAAACTTTCTTTGATGACACTCGGTTTTCAAATGGCTGAGAAATGAAAAAAAAAATGGTACTATTTAAAGGTGGGTCCCATCTTTTACTAGGACCTCTTTGTTTTGTCCTGTGTTTTTTTTTTTTGATATTTCAGCCATTTCAAAACCAAATTTCATCAAATAAATTTTGAAGTCCTTCAGAATTGTGCTCTTTCATATTTCATACGTAGTTTCTCATTTTCTAACACAAAATTTGAAAACCTGAAGATCTATCTCTACCAAATCTTTACCATCCCTTTAATTCTTCCTTTTTACAGTATTCATCTTTTTCTTCTCCCCCTCTACTTCGTTCTTCTTTTTCTTCTTTCTTCTTCTCCGGTGTTCGGTTTCTTCTTGATTATAATAAATTAGACCAATTCTTAAGTTCAAGAATGAAAAAAAACAACAACAATCGTCACGTTGTAAAGTACACTATATACACGCACATGCTTCTTTGACGAATTGGTTTTTGTTTTGCCGATCTTGGTTTCGCCCTAAACTATCAATCTCTTTTGCGCCAAGCCATCTAGAGGATATAAAGCGAGAATGCGAGGGGCCCGGTGCTCTTGACACTTGCCAAGAGTTTAATGGTCAAATAAGTCAACCGTTGTCGGGTCTTTCCTCCTTCTCAAATCCCATCCCGCCGCGCTCGGCCTCCCCTTCGTTTTTCCACTTTACACTCGACCAATCGGAGCACCTCATGAGAGCACGTGACAAGGCACAAAGATTCCATGTGTGGTACCCGCCTTCGCTCACCTGGCCAGAGACGGTTCGAAGTGATACATGTTAGTCTTTGGAAGAAGCTATAGAATGGTTTCAGGAGGGCTGGAAGGCTAAAGCGATCGAAATTCAGGGTGGGAGCCAGAGGGAGAAATAGTTTTAGTTTATTAGTTTTTTCGTGTTTTACTTTGGTCAATCACATACAAACAATGAAATATCATAAAGAGCGAGCAGACATGTGCAAACATATACGAACAACTCGTTCTTTATACTAACAATCACTCAAACAAACACAAATATTAATAATTTACAAAAGAAGAGATACTTTACTGACATGGCTGACATGCGGAATTCATTTGAACGTAGCCAAAGTTAGAATGTGTTAAATATGAATCTAACAAAAACACAGCTTGGTAGATAGATAATAGGTATAAGATAAGAGATAATAATATGAATAATACTAGATGAATAAGCTTTAAAGAGAGTGAAAATGAAAAAGGACGTTTCGGTATGAGTGTGTTTGTTTTTGTGTGTATAGGAATGATATAACAACATTTGACTATAATTATATGAATGATGAATAATAATTCTCTTCTTAATTCAGCGTAGTGTTCAGGGTAACCTCCTCCGTGTTTCCACCGCTCTCTATATGCCCCTGGCCATCCTGATTAGCCCAACTTTGCCAGGTACACATTTATACACTCGGGTCGAGAGGAACATGGTGGATGTAAAAAACATTTTGTCCAAGGACGTAGGCACTTCATGGGATTCGAACTCGGAACCTCCGATTTTGAGTCAAGAGTCTTCCTCTCCCTGCCACAGTGTCCCACTAAGGAGAAAGAGGAAGAAGAAAAAATACTTCATTGGTCATACTTCATCCACAGAACAGTGAAGTCCGAAATGCATTGAAAGTTTCCATAGGACGGTATACATGCTATAATGGCCGCATAGCAGAGAAGATCTTCACCCCAGCAACGGATGATTGTCGTTTCCATGGTGACAATTTATCATCCCGGAAACTCATCGATGGCTGCTGTGGTGATTGCAGTTACTGTAAGATGAAATCATCTTAAATATGTGTCGGAAGAATCGCCTGCCAGATTATCTAATGACATTCTAATGATTATAAATCTCTTGCTGATACATGATCTCATGTTCAAGTTGTCTCTAATAAATTGTTGCTGGGCCTCAGCCTCCCGATGGAAGTATCGTACCCCTTTTCTCTCATTTCTGTTGCTTCCTTCTGCTTCTCAATATTGCGAAGTCACGTGGACTATAGTCTTGGTGAAATTAATCACAAGAAACACTTGACGATGAAAAGCGAAGCGGTGCCAACTAAAATGTGTAAAAGTCCCCTCCAAAATAGTCAAAGACAGGCAGATAGTAAGTGTATGCAAAAATACACAGACGAACATTATAGATAGATAGATTGATGGAAAATAGATATAGAGATAGATAAATAGATAAATAGTTAGATAGATGGAAACAAGAAAAGAGAAAGAGGACGAGAGAAAAAGACGGTTGATATAGCAACAATTGATTACATTCAGGTTGATTATATTCATGATCATTCACGTTTCCTCTCATGAATCATTTAGTGCACTACGACGTGTGAGAAGACGAATAGTCACAGCTACATTGTAGGCTCTAATGCCAGATAACACAACGGAAGATCAGGTGTCCTAATGTATAGGACGAAACGAGAACAAAACGAGAACGAAAATTCCTACTTGTTTGTTTCTTGATCTGTTACTATCAATTTATCCTGTTAATCCTGTAATTTTGATTACAAAATCATAATGAGAAAGAAAATCTTGAGGTAGCGCATAAACAGTCGTACTGATAGCTCGAGCCGGCCCTAAAATCTTGGCTTTTGCCAACCGTTAAATGTCGCATTTGTCGTAAAGCCGCCCATCCTTAGTTAATTGTTAGGGATGAAATCCTGTAACTATGAGTGGGGAGATTATGCGATTCTGGTGTCTCGCCACACAACCGCCTGTTTTCTCGCCGCACTTCGCCTCCTCGTCTTTCCCGAGAGCAGGGGGGGGGGGGGGGGCGACGAGAGATAATAAGGCACTAGACCAAATATAGCAGCTTGCTTGGTTCTCCACTCACTGCGCTCAGTGAAGCTGCTGGTCGCGCAACCTTTTTCTAAGCGCTCCCATTGAAAACCCGAGCCTTCACATCATCATAACACATATCATATCACTGCTTTTCTTTTGTTCTTTTTATATTTTGCTTTTCCCCAGAAACATATGCAACTGCTACAAATCGCAGTTGGCTGAAGAGATCGCTATGTAACACGATATAGTTTAAGTATGGGAGAGATGACTTTTTGCTGATGATTGTATAACTGGGGAGACAGTTAAAACAAGAACGCGATTCGAAAATAGCGAAGATAAAAAACAACAAACACAAAACTTTCTGTTTTGAGAGAAACAGAAACCAATATGAAATCACCCCATGTTGCAGCTTTAGAAGTATTTACTTTGTCTGTTCATTTCATATGTAGACTAAAAATGTAATCATCTTGACACACTATACCACAACAGTTTTGCTATGAGTACAGACATTGGTCCTAAATACCCATACCTGTATCTTTCTTCATCATACAAACGATAACCATGGTAACGGAGATGATACTAAAGTTCAAGATGCATTAATTGCTTGCCATCCAAAACTGCGGTTTTGTCTCTCTTTTGAAGACACACAAACCAAATAACAAAAGGAACACACAGCACATGGAATACGCACTACCCCTTCCCCGAGCATGTCATTTATACTCGATTGTAGCCAATGCTCGATATTTTTTTTTTTCACAGCATTTAAAGAGGACTAAAGAGGCAAAAACTCTTGAAACCACGGTAACGACGAATTTGGAAATTTGGTATCAAGAGCGATAAGCAGTGATGGAGATGACAGGTTATAATGAGCAAACAATGCTTGCGTCACATATAAATCTTCTATCCCTCATTATCTTTATAGGTATCGGGTAGCCGAAAAACAGCTAAATTTTGTCCCTATTTCTCAAAAAGTAAAGCCATCCATGACACCCTCAGGCATGCACACATTTACATTGAATCACATGGGAAATCATTAGGTTGTATGTTATCATTTACGTGATGCTAAAAGTGTACCACGTTAGAGGATCTCTTGATACCTTATAAATCATAGTTACAATCCTTCTTCAGGTCACTACACGTAAACCATTATATTGGTAGTGGTAAATGCGTGACATTGTGCTGTACACTTTACTGGAAGTAAATTTCATTGCTGTTTTAACTCCTTTAGTGTAGACGTCAGTGCGGTCACTGAAGAGAGTACACAGTATGACTTTTCACAGCTGGAAACTCTATTCACAATGGTGTGCGGAATATTTTTTTTTTCTTACTGTATGCTTTAATTACGTGACGAATTCGAGCAAATTCCATTCATCAAAGACCTTGTATTTATTATGACCAATATTTCTCAATCATGATTTATTATATCTGTTTGTGTATTCTCCTGTTTTACAGTCAATTTTTTTTAAAGAAATAGAATACATCGTGTAATATGATCGCACTCATGGTACGTACTGTATTTTCTACAAAGCCTAGTCGTAACATGAAATCCCAAAATACAATGTAAATTTTTTTTTTTCCTGTGTCGACTTAAAATGTATGGAATGTTTACTTAGATTATCTATTGGCCATAATGGTCATGAATTATTTTGATGGTTTGATTTCGTCCGCAATTGCAGTTAGATTATGTGCGGGTAAGTCAAAGTGCTTGTCTCAATTCAATGTGTGAGCTTATTTCGACCACTGATATTTACACCGTCACTTAAAGGTCTCTGAACTTGCAGAATCGATATCTGATGCTTACGTATCGTACTGTCTATCGTTTCGTCTCGGCGTATCTATTGTTTCTATATCTTGCCGCCGTTTCTCATTTTTGTTTACTTGATTGATTGATCGTTGTTTATTCACTGATATTTAAAATCAGCAAAGAATATCGATCATAATGGAAGGTTTGCATTTTGCTGTTTTACCACAATGCAACGTTTAAAAAATAATTTAGTCCACCCTTGCTATAAGGAGGCTAGCATTTTTGACTGTATGTGTTTGTTTGTTTGTTTGTTTGCTTGTTTGTTTGTGATTGTGTGTGATTGTGTTTTCTGTCTGTCTGAGCTTGCCACAAAGCTTTACACCTTTTGTTGTTGTTGTTGTTTCTCTTACTCAATCGCGGTATAGATTCTGTCTCAGAGAGTTAAATTGTGTGGAGATTATAACCGGGGAATTGATTTGTGGTATTTCTGTAATTGTTACTTCAACCAGGGTTCGATATTAGCGGTGGCCCGGGGCCGCTAGAAATTATGTTGGGCCACCAAATTTCCCAAAAGGCTATCTCTTGTATGGCCGGATCGGGGAGCTAAAAAAAAAAAAGAAAGAAAGAAACTTTGTATTCTATGGTCAGGATCAAACAGGCCACCAGAGAAAAAAAAATTGTGTCGAGATCTGCCGTAACAGTTGGGATATTTCCTAACTTGTTTTTCATTTTGTATTGTGTTATTCGAGTCGGTAGAGTATACGTCTTGCTTTCGAGATTCTATCTCGTTGCTCCGACAGCGGCGATTCTGCAGCGGCGAGTATTGACTTCACTTTAATCCCCTCGGCTCTTTTCTGATAATTCAACTTAATTCACTTAATCTGATATTGAATTTGTTGCGAAGTTTCCTAGATCGTTAGTGGCGTATCTGGGCTATATTATCATTGCTGAAAGATTAAAAGCAAAATAAAACAACCACACACAGAGACACACACTCACACGCATACAGTAAATTACATTGTTTACCTTCTCTCACAACTACAGTTATATTCGCGGATAATATAATTATGTTAGAATTGATGATAATGGTGTGAATGTTTTTTCGGTCATTAATGATTATAATTGACTTGCAGTGTATTTATATTTAAATGAATTGCTGTCAAAACTCTCAAATCGAATGAGTGATATCAGAATTTATGAGATTTATTGTCAATTTCTAAATGATAAATATACGTACCCAGTGGTTTCAGTGGCGAATTGAATACATTTATAGTGATACACCGGAGAATTCGCATCATTTTGTGTGTGTGTGTGCAAATGCTGTTTATAGAATGAGTGCTCTTTTACAATGTCCATGTCAATATCAGCGGCTACTCTCGTCATCTAACTTTCTAGATAGACCTGGATATCAGTTATAACCGCAATGGCGTTTCACTTCTTCGGTTTTAGATGGTTATATTTTATAATGACAGGTTTGAGAAAACAAATGTCAAAGTCACAACTTCTGAAGAGAATCATGATCTAATGATGAGGGAATTGTTGAGAAATATTTCATTATAAAGCGGTGGAAAATGGAATGCAAACAGTGTTTTCAAAAAAGGAGAAAATTAACGAATAAAAATGTTACTAACCGTGTGTTTTCATATCTACAATTGATTTAGCTTTTCTTGTTTTGTTTTTGTTTCTTACTGATCGGTCTTCATTAACAATGAGAAGTGTTAAGAAAAAATCTCTACTGATAATCCGCAGAATGATAATGGCCATGGAAAGTGAAACCCCCCCCCCCAAAAAAAAAAAAAAAAAAACAGGAAATATAAGCAGAAAAAGTGAAGCTCGCTCTGGATCGAGGTACGGTAGGAAAAGAAAACTTGATGTGGAGCAAACCGGAGGCTGTTAGAATCGACAATGTTGTTTGCACGCCGCCCGGCAAAGTTAGACTGTGATGGATGATAGCGTAGTTGGCCCGTAGTAAAAGCTTCCGGAGCACGCCTATGGGGTCTCCGCTAGTTCCTCACGACTGTTTGCCCTCTTCATTCCACACCGGAAGTAGCCCCCTGATGGTGACTTATTCGCCGCCTGGTACCAGAGCCACACGACATGATCGAAGTGTTCCTTTGATTGTTGTTTTGTTATTTCCTCCGGTTTCCCGCCCTTTTTTTTATCTTCCCATTAAGTATAACGTGCTCACTGTATTCGGATAAACTTTGAACGTATCCACAATAAAGGCATTATTTACCATTTGCAGATGAAACAAAAGCCCAGCTTTAGTGCTTCAAAATAGTTCTTAAATGTCAGTTAGGAATTGAAACAACCAATGTAAAAGTGTTAATCAGTATAGATATTGTTAAATATACAAAATGTGATTAATAATTATAAAATTGTTTCTAGACAAACTCGTCTACAGTTATGGTTTATTGAGAAAAATAGTGATACCTCCTTATATTCTAGGATTTATTGCGAAAATTTTAATTGGATGTTTTGTGATAAAATCTATCTACATATACTGTATGCATCAAATGTGATAACTCAAACCTATTTTAAATCACTGCTCCCAATGGTTTAATTGACCAAAATATAGTAAACTTCAATGATATTCATAGATACTATATTTTTGCTATAGCTCGCCGTAACAGAGTATGTTTAGTCTGCTATATCAAAGTAAAATAAAGGAACAATGTCTGTTATTACAGTTTGCACCATATGACTTTACCCAAACGGCACTCCATAGGTGCATACCCAGCACCCCCCCCCCCAGGCCTCCTTTCTTATTCATGTTCATTGATATTTGTTGGTTTTTCTGTTTCGCTTTCTATTTTCTGGATGAATTTTCTCCTCTCCTTTGAAAACGCTTTGCTTGCAATACAGTAGAACCCACATTAATTAAAAAAAAAATGCTTCTTAATGGCAGATTTTATACCTCAATTCTCGAGTCCTTCCGCAAGGGGCAATTTTCTCACCATAAAGAAATATTTTGTGACATTTTCTATTCTCTTTTTTTATTTTGATCTCTCTTGCAAAAGCATTTATGGCTCGTGTTGCCATGAAGCCTTTCCTTTTAGATATGTGTTTATTTTTCTGTGAATAAAACACTGGATCATAGGCTCCCCCTTGACTTCTTTTTCCATCCAATCACACTTTTCTTCTCTTTAACATGATTTTATGGAATGAAATCGAATTAATAGTTTCTTTGTTATCGTCATATATACATGCAATATATACAAATTTTCGTGTTATCTTTTGGAATGAAATTCAATATTTTGTTTATGCCATAATGTCAAATGAGCTAAAGCGATACATTTAGAAGGGCGGCAAAGCTTAAAATACTTGCAGCCTTTGAATTCAGTTTACCGGTTTGAAAGTTGTTGTTGTTGTTGTTGTTGTTGTTTTTGAGTTACCTATTTCCGATAGAGGTCAATGTTTCATCACTGATTGCCGTTAAGGGGTCATGATCCAACTCGGTCAGAGTACAAACTACCAATCGTTTGACTAAATTAATGGAATTAGTTTCCAACACCAGAATTGACAGTAATATGTATTGTTGTTGGTTCATTTTCCATCAGAGAAGATGGCTGGACAGCCCATATTCATCAGCTATATTAGCTGGTCTTCCATGGGGTCCAGTTGGATGTGAGGCGGGACCACTTCACCGGGTTAACATCCTGCTCTTTGCGATGAATGAATGAAGCGGGATCTTTTACGTGCATGAGTTGTGACTCTCTCACACACAGGTCCTCCATTTTATGTCCTATCTGAGGGACAGAGTGTTTTGTCTCTTACTAGAGGGGACGGTATGATTACACACAGCATTGCTCAGTAAGACTCGGGTATCGAACCCGGGTCTCTTGGGTCAAAGGCAGACGCGTTACCGACTTAGCTAACTCACCGCCCGTCACTTTAAAACGCCACTGTTTCTCATTACCACACGGGCTAGAAATCTGTCCGTGGCTCTATTACTCAACTGTGGAGTGCCGCATATTATATCCATATAGAATGAAATGCCATACATAACAATGTAAAATGTTTCAAAGATCCAATTTCGAGAAGAATTTCAAGTGTAAGAGCGAGGAGACGTTCCATTATATTGTACTTCCTTGTACTGCGGCGTCTTAACTTTTAGCACTGTCACTGCATTATTATATGATGTGTATATCAAATCTATCAAACTGAATATAAGGACAGAACGTGATATTAACTATAGTGTAAAGCCAGAGTGAAGAAGGTGCGCTATGACAGATTTTTATCAAATGTCATCCTCTATATATCTAGTAAATAAGATCTGCATTATAATAACCTTCATCTCTCATTATAAGCCTAGTCCTCTTCTTTGATTGCATCTGAGCCTGTGTATTTGAAGAGTTTGTTTGCAAAAACCGATAAGTCCATTTTTGAAGATTTTGAAGTACGGTCTCTGTCATAAAGTACAAAATAATACCTTTGAAATGATATACTGGTCACTACATATAAACGTACATTTTTGAAGTTATGATCAAAAGAAGCACAAATTTTCTTATTATTCTCTTTATTTTTCTTGACCTTTAATCGCAAATATCTCCATTTGACAAATATGGACTTATCGGTTTTTGCAAACAAACTCTTCATTATTTTGTTTCAAGTTCATCCTGTCACTTGCCGGCAACTACGGATGAACTAGTGGTAGTTTTGTTGTCCGGAAAGTATGTGGGTGACAGATTCGAATCCTGCTCGTTCGTTTTTTTTTTCTGACATATTTGTTAAAAATTGTAGATCAACAGTTGCACTCTTGTTCACTAGAAATACGGAGGGGGACACTTGACTTTTACTTTTAGATGTTCCATTTGGAATTTTCATTCAAAAAATGCAAAGTAGCATATTCTTACAGTGGATAGACTTTACAAGAGATATTGTGCTTCAAGACATTCTTTGTGCTTTTCTCATTTTTATTCCTAGAACGAGTGGATTGCGGTACATGAATAATTCCATTGTAATGCATATATTTTCTAGCGCATATTTCACAAGATTTATCAAATGCAGTGCCAACAGCATTTATGGCCAAAAAAATTTTTCCAAGCTAGCAGTTGGTAATCTCTCCGTAAGTCTATTTGGCTCATATTCAGACAGATCGCGAATAATGGCGTTATTGCAACCAAACGAGAAGAACTTCAGCATCCATCAGTAAATGATGAAATATGTCAGATACAATAATACCAGATGGTACAAAAGAAACGTTTTTGAATATAGATTATCATCAATCAACAAAGTGGATGTTTTGTCCATCACTCAGGGAGGTTTTCTATTTAACAGAATAAAATATTCTGATAACATCAAATCTACTATCCCTTGACAGTGAGCATTATCGTTGCAACGAAGCAAATTCAAGTTGAAGCCTCCCATAATGGAAGTTTTCTTTTGGTCAAGGGAAGGTGCTGACAACAAATATAAAATTGTTGAAACAAATCCTTAGAATTTAAAGAAGGTGGCATGTACATTTCACCAAGTACAATGTAATTTGTTTTGGCATTTTGATTCCACAATATCAGAAATTATCTATAGGCTATAGCATTTCATTTTTTATTATCTAATAAAAAGTACACCTACACCACCTCCCTATTTGCCAGGTCTATTATTTAAATGAAAATCATATCCATGAAAAAAGAAAGTTTGCAATCTTTTTTTAACCAAGTCTTTGAAACACCAGCAACAGAACGATATTTCAACTAATTAGACGGCCGTCAGATGGTAAAACGGTCTATCTCGAAAATTGCTGTTCTGAGAAAAATGACTTTAAAGTTTAGAGGTTTGAGCTTTTTTAGGAGATGGGTATAATGCATTTTTAGCAATGGGACAAGAAGAAGCATATTAAACACTGATAACTGAAGAATTTTGTGCACTGATAACTGAAGAATTGTGTGCTTATTTGGGGTTTTAATTATAAAATAAATGAGATTTTTGTGCAGATAGACTGTTTAACCACATCACATGTATACACTCCCGCTACACATCATAAGATGGTAAAATGGTCTATCTTCTAGATAGACCACAAACACAGTGTAAACTATTCTAACTCGAAGATAGACCATTTTACCATCTGACAGCGATGATTTAAAAAAAAATCTCAGTTAAGAAGGTTATATGGTTTATGTAAAAGATAGCTCGTTTTACCTCCAAACGATATTACCGACAATGGGCTAACTCAAAGATAGACTGTTTTACCATCAAATCTGAAGGAAAAATACAAAAAAGTACCAAGATAGCGGAAATTATCTCTAAAACAAGACATGATGGGATTTTCTCGATAGCACCATTGGAAAGAGCACCCTCACATGTCCCGGAAAGTGAATTTACCTAAAAAAGTCAAATTTTCGAGTTAGACCGTTTTACCATCTGACGGCCGTAGAGAATAATTGTCATGATTGTAAGACATTAAGTTTATGATGTGCCTTCTGAATGAGCCACCGTCAAGGAAACCCTCCGCAGATTTAGCAATTAAAATACTGGACTGGTAGAAACGTGCCGTTGAGATTCAAATTCTGAGATGCGCTATACTCCTACCATTTGTTTAAACATTTATCCACTCCATCTTCTCCTTTCTCCCTCTCTTTCTCTCTCTCTCTCTCTCTCTCTCTCACTTTCAATCTCTCTGTGTGCCCTTTTTTTTTTCATTTCACAAATTTAAATTGTCATCTCTTGATATGACTTTATGTGTCGTTACATTAATTCTTGCTCCTTGTGACATACATAACGTTCTCGATGTCAAGGTTACTTCAATTTGATAAGCATAAAGTTTTATCATTTCATATCTCCGCTCTTATTCATCACGTCCAGTTCGGAAGATGTTATTGAATTTGTCAGAGAAAAATGACTCCACTGAAATGCATTTGATGTTTTAAAAAGACCAAACACTCAATCTTGGTGTGTAAAGGACTGTCTGGAATGTATCCTGTAATCCGTATGATATACATACATCACTTATATCGTCATGTACAGTTGAGTAATTTCCTTGAAAAGGATGAATTTCTTTCGGTGACAACTGAATGAATAGAAACCTCTTCAGATTGTTAAAACCAACCAAACTCTTTTTTTTTACCATTTCAAACGTTCAAACTTTCCATACGTACCACTTGTCTTCCCAACTGCAATCTTGAAAATTATTTGCAAATGAATGACAAAATGTTGACTTTTGCATTTTTGCTCGTGTGCCTTGGAGGACAAAAACGAACGTGTTCACTCATGCTTAAAACTTCTTTTTGTATCAACCTACCTGGTGGATAGCCAATTGAATCATCTTTGATATAATATATGAAATATTTTTTCATCAAAATCTTCTATGAAAAATGTGAACTGGAAAAAGAGTTTACTTTCTTTCTTTTTGTGCTGAGTATATAATCAGATTTGCTTCGAGATGACATCTGTATACCAAATAATTAGGGCTGAGTGAATGCTAGTGTGGAGAATTATCATATCGAAAGTAATGCGCACGATCAATCACAAATCAAAAAGTCGCATTTTCCAAAGGTAATGGTAAAGCAAACGCTTGTATTATTAAAGTCATATGCAAATGTTAACATACATATTAGTAATGTACATGTTATACGAATAATAATAATACATTATATATGTCTGATAACATGTCTACATATTAATCAAACATAATTATACTTGACGCTTGATGTATATGTACATTTATCTGTGTGTATGTATGCGGGTGTGTGTGTGTGTGTGTGTGTGTGTGTACGTGTCTGTGTGTGTGGGGGGGGGGGGCGCCCATGGACACACAAAACATAATGAAATACCACCACTACCACCACCACCTCAAAAAAAAAAAAAAAAACAAAAAAAAAAAACAAAAAAAAAAAAAAAACAAAACAAGGAAACAGACAGCTACCTACATGAAATGGGGACTATGGGTGAAAAACCTCAAAGAGCTGCTTTTCAGCGCTTTTTGAGAACCCGTTTCTGGCCGGTAGTTGGGCTGCGCTTTCGATGAACTCTCCCTTTTTTGAAGGTATGCCAGTAGCTTATTTGTAGACCAATAAGGAGCTCTTATCCATGCACAGCCTTTGTTGACCCTGCTCTTGACCGGGCCAGCGCCATGTTTTAATCATCACCCGAGCTGTTGGGGAGAGAAGTGGCTGGCCGGAAACAAACACACAAAAAAAAAAAAGAAAAAGTGAAACAAAAATGAAATAGAATTCCAAAACGTGAAAACATTTAGGCGTAGAGAGTTAGTCGCAGATAGATAAGTAAGTAGATAGAAAAATATATGGAAAACGTATAGAGGTTGAAAGAGAGAGAGAGCGAGAAATAATATTGTTTTTCTCATGCGACAGCAATTTTGCACGTGTAAGTTTCCATGTTCTCGTGTAGGAGCGCGTGCTTGTGCGCATCAACGATTCAACGATGGCAAACACAATATTGAAAGATTGTGTTTGCCTGAACATCCGCTGAAGCATCCACTTGCAAAGAATGCGCGGTTGTTTTCAATTTTGCTCATCTATATTATGTCCATGAATTTACTGCGTGAAAGTGTACAAAAGATATGCAGTGAGATTCGTAATATTATTATGACTCTTTGTATGCATTTTAGGCAGAATATATATAGATTTTTTTAGCGGATCGACTTTTGCCTTTAGAAAGGATAGGCCTACTTGAGTTAAGTTGTTTAGGTTATGTGTGTACAAGTTTGAGTATGTGCGTGTGTGGGTGTGATCAGTATGAGTGTGTGTGTGTGTGTGTGTGTGTGTGTGTGTGTGTTTGAGAGAGAGAGAGGGGTGTATTTTTTAATGTTGGACAGCCGTTTGGCAATCATAACAGCCATTTTGTGATCATAATGATTTATTTACATGAACTGGTTATTGGGAAATGATCAATGACAGCGGCTAGGCTTTGAAAGTAGCCCTAGACTGTTATTACTCTACCGAGTACAACGGGCGAGGTATTAATCAGAGAGAAAAAGGAGTATAGTGATCGGTTGTTTCGGCACACCTGCATGAACAAAATGACGGATTGTCATCGAAGACAAACAGGTGTATCAATGTATATAATATATATATATATATATATATATATATATATATATATATATAATCAAAATATGAAAGTTCTGCGTCCGTGTGTAATATATAGATATCAAGAGTAAGAACAGTCGCATAAACACCGCAGAAGCCAAAAAAATTGGACTGACGTTTCGGTCAAAAATTTTGATAGAGGTCTTTTATATATGTATATATATATATATATATCCCAGTGAACAACTGGCCAACAAGAAAAAGAAAACAACAACAAAGTCGACAGTCAATATATATACAATGTATATATATATATATATATATATATATATATATATATATATATATATATTGCCTGCTGACTTTTTTTTTCTTGTTAGCCAGTTGTTCGCTGCCCCCCAAAAATCCCTTTTTTCAGCAGCTGTCCGCTTCGCGATACGGAGCAGAGGGGGGAAGAGATCGAAAAAGAATAGGACCACCACCACAACAACGTATTATTAAGCATCGCCAGAACGGGAATCGAAGGTAAGCACCTAATTTGTGGATATTATCCCTCGACTTTTACCTCAGGCGAAGTGGCGGAGATGCGGAGCTCCCTACGTATTCCCTCTTGAATTAGGGACATAGGAATGAATGGAAACACACATTGAATGTTATTAGCAGGAGTAATTGCAGGGAAGAACAATTTCATGATAAGTCTCGTTTTTTGCTCTTTTTCATTTCTCGTTTCAATTCCTATTGGCTCCATAAGCCACTGGATTATGTGAATGAGTCGCGTAAGCTCGTCCACTGGCAGGGAGATTCGGTTTTCGAATAAAAATTCCTGAACGCAATTTTCTCTTTTCCATTTTGGTTTCCTCCTTCGCATATGGAAGAATCTCACTTCCCTTTAAGGTAAGGCTTTGTTGGTTCATTGAAAGATATATCAATTTCATCTACACACAGCCATGCATGATGCTGATTTTTTTTTTTTTCAAAGGGGTGATACAGTTTCGGTTGAGATGGGGTTTCAGGTTTCCAATGTTGTTTTTTTTTTTCTTATGACGATTTCTTTTTGAAATATTGAGAAATCTCCTATGAAATATGGAAGAGCGTATAGTGCTAAGAGAAAATCAAAGTTCATTTGATGAAAATTGGTTTTGAATTGGCTGAAGGATTCAAAACAAAGCGATCCTGATAAAAGGTGGGACCCGCCTTTTATTAGGATCACTTTGTTTTGTTTTGTTTTGTTTTGTTTTTGTTGATATCTCAGCCATTTTCAAAACCGGTTTTCACCTAATAAACTTTGAATTCCTCATAGAATTGTAAGCCCTTTAACATTTCATAAAGGTGTTTCTATGTATCTTGCAAAAAGTTAAAAGCTGAATCCTCACCCCAACCAACCAATACTATACTATCCCTTTAAAGTGGAAAAGAACCATGTAACGCTCGCTCTTCAGAATAACAGCTGCAAGACAGTCACGATATCATTGTTCAGAAGCTGGCTCTCTCGTGGCGACACCTACTCATTCATTGTCCACAACAAATTAAGTGAAATGAATGAATGGATGCATAAATGAATTACCGGTAATCAGTTATCACATAGAATGTTGGATGAATCACTGAGTGAATAACTGAGTAATTAAGTATTGATTGATACAACCCTGTAGGTAAACAAAAGCGTAAGCGAGAAAGAGGGGAAGGTAACAAGAAATAAAGTGAAGACACGTTGAAGAAAACAGTCTAATCCATACCCAAAAAACAAACAAACAACATATTTAATATTTGGATTTAATATACGTATGTGTGTGTGTGTGTGTGTGTGTGTGTGTGTGAGTGTGTATGTGAGGAGATTTGATTGCAAAACGAGCTAACTTCAGTTTTGTGAATTTGAGATATTTGCGATAGTTGAGATATTCTAAAGCTGTAAAAATACAAAAATGATAAAATATAAGATTTATACCAAACCTTGAAGAATGTTTTTTGTTATGTAACAAGTGAGGTATCACTGGAAAGTTTTTTTTTTTTTTTTTTTTTTTTTTTTTTTTTTACTGTATCTGATAATGGGCTTACTTTAATGACACTGAACCTGTTTTTGCGATCAAATTCATACATATATAATATATATGTGTGAATTTGATCGCAAAAACAGGTTAAGTGTATTTATATATATATATGTGTGTGTGTGTGTGTGTGTGTGTGTGTGTGTGAGTATAAAACTAGTAATGCATTATTTCGCCAATAAGAAATATTGGCGAAATAATGCATTACTAGTTTATTTCTTGATTCTTCGTTATATATATATATATATATATATATATATATATATATATATATATAATATATTCATATGGATTTTTTCCACATCTTGGTTCCACTTCAAAAATGATGCGAGGAAGATATTGCCAGTGCATTATAAATGCTGCTCCAAATTTTCGACACACAATGCGTCTTCTCCAAGGTTACAGACAATGAATTGACAGCTTCGAGGGTTAAACACGTGTCTTAGAATTTGGTGTGCATTGTGACACCAAAGTGTACTTTCATACCTATTTATTAGACAAGATCGCATCTTTTACGGCGTGCAGAAAAAAAGACCTAGTAACTAACTCCATTTCCAGCTCAGAGATATAACTATAGGTAGATTGATGTGCTCTACGACATCGCTATGGCCAAAGAAACATTCTTGACTTTCTGAGAGAAAAAACAGCCCGGACTATAATGCAAAACGCAAAAAAGTCGGTGAGGTGAAATATCTTTGTGTCGAGGTAAACAAGTCACTGAAAACATGGCTGTGCCAAAAAAAAAAAAGACTGCAAAACTAATAAATAAAAACAACAACAACAAAAAGGAGAGAGAGAGAGAGGGAATAGTTGGAAAAAACAAAGCAAGGGTTACTCTGAGCAGAGCTTTGGAAGTGAGCAGTGCCACCACGGCCAGGGATATTCAGCATTCGCGATTGTCGGCACAGAAGCAGAAAAATAAAAATCACCCTTTACCGACTGCAGAAATAAAAGGAGGTAAATGAATACCGTCGTCTGACACTTTGTTCTGTCTTTAGTCTGAAAGGGTAATGTATCAGATTTGATTATGTAGCGCTATATATATATAATATTCGAGGCTGATTTATCATGTCGACATGACATGTTTTATCACTCGTGGTATGAACAAGGCTCCTTGGAAATTGCTTTCATAGTTCAAAAGGAATCCAGGAGGAAATGCAAAGGACAATTGATTTTTTATTGCAAGAAATAACAGCCGGGACGGAACCAAGATTTAAAACGGCATTCCTAGATAGATGAATAACACAAACTTACCTAATAATAAAGAGAAGAATGATTCAAGCGACTGGAAAGCTTTTACGCATGTCCCAATAGCACACGTTGATAATAACTATGATCCTGTCATGAATATGATGTATATGTAATATATATATATGAATATATATATATATATATATATATATATATAATGTTTAAACATAAAAATATCTATATATGGACCCCCCCCCCCACACACACACACACAGGCAATCAGGCTTTGGAAGAATCAGTATAAGCTGCTGACCACGATACACCATCACATCAGTTCGCATCAAACACGCAGTATTTAATGAACTATGGGCGAGATCAAACACAGAAATACGCACTTATACACCCTGAAGTGTAATACATGAAACATGATGACAAATTCGACATCGTGGAGACCACATAATATTGTCGAGTATTCAGTCACTATCAAAGCAAACGGACCAGTACTGTCGACCTTAATACATACATGAAGCAATTATCATGAGATCTCTTTAGTTTCGACCTCTGTACTCTGTATCTTGTCGATAGACGATTTACCAACCTGAATGGGTCTTCGTTAATTCCTTGTAAAGTATAGCAAGTATAGTAAGAGGGAAGCGGAACTTCGTTATCTCGTCGATGTGTATGATTTTTTTCGACCTATGAAATTGCCTGTATGTGTAGAATGGTCATTTAGAAATATTATGCACCTAAGTCTACATCATAAAATGGCTAAAATTTATACAACGATGGCATTTCTTGGGAATATTGGGCAGGCTTGCCAAAGGCGGAACGCCTTTCCATCATGAATACTAAACAGTCATTCCCATTACAATCATGACACAAAACGGCAAACCGCTCAATCTCACTCCTGCGCAGATATGAGCGATCGATTCTTCGTGTTTGGGAGCAACCTGTTCGATCGATCACACACAAACAGATGTGTGCATTCTCGCCAACATTGCGTGTGTATCTTGGCAGTAGGGTGACGTGAGCGACGGGAGGCTGTCGATAAAAAGACATCCGTGTCTTTGTGGTGTGTAGCAAATTCTTGAACATTTACAAGTCTTCCTCCTTCTTGCTTGATGTAAAGATTTAAAAAAAAATTACCAACAACCTTGTAAACACACAGTTATAATCTAACAAGCATATATATTTCTTTTTGATATCTCCCATTCAATGAAAAAAAGAAAGAAAGTTGGAATCAGTATTGCTCAAAGACTTCGCAGATTCAATATTCGAACAGCATATCCGTCAATAACGGTGCACTTTGTGAGTGCTTAAAGATAAAGTCCAAAGTGTTTTTTTTTTCACACTGCGGGCATTATACTGACAAAACACGTCAGAGAAAACGCAGTGTACGCTCTCTACCGTGCGTCTATTGATTGAATCAGTCATATTTTCATTCTGTCTCCAACACGTCGGTGCTTCTCTTCTCTTTTGTTTTCTTTTCTTTTTTTTTTGTTAGACACTTTCCATATGTCGCTTGGTTGCGATGAATCAAAATCAACTCTATTCATAGCTCTTCTGATGTTTCTTTAATATTCCAGCCCCTGAAGCTTTAACATTTTACTATGTTGAATATACACATTCATTTTTTTTTTATGTTTCAGTATCCAATTATTCAAGTATTCCTACCTTTGGACGAAAAATGAAAGCGTATATATTTCTGAAACAGACAAAGAAACTCCTAGCCACGACTACGCCATAATGGTAGGATCTCTTTTCTCCCCCAGTAATGATATAAACCGTATCATGTGTCGTATACCGATATACATGTGAATGAAAGGAAATACATGAATTCCAATATGAGGGACTGAGAAAGCTGGGCCCCTCGCCCCAAGGACGCAGTCCCTCCAAACGACTCGGGTAACAACTCCATGACACACCACCTTGGTGGCGTGGTATACTGATCCATTGTCTATACTCGAAACATTACATGCCAGTTCAAGACATTGGGCTGTGATGACTGAAGTCGTTGACTTCGGAGGTGTTATTTCAGGTCACGCTACTGAGCTCGCTGTAGGAAATCGATGATGAAAATCATCCCAGAAGTAAGTGTATTTTCATTCTATCTCCGCTCGTGTCTGACATTTCATTTTCATATACCCTCTAAACATCCGAGCGCACGGGTTATATATCGCAGTTAACCCTTTCTGTGACAGGACCTTGGACCAATATGTACAATGCTATGGGGTTGTCTGTGCCAATCATCGAGCAAAGCACATAAAGGATTAATCCGTGACTAATTTTCTGTGAGGTTATGTAACATTGATAGTATGAATGTTGCCCTGTTTTACAAGAAATCATTTGTTTTGTTTCAGGTAATACAGGGATTATTAATATTGATGCCTTTTTACCATGGCAATAAGAAGAACAAACTGGATGGGAAAAGAAGCTGATGAATTTATATTCGTCACAAAAAGAGATCATGTTGAGATAACAAATCCTTACAATGAAAAATAATCTTAAATTTATAGGCTGAGAAATCGAAAGGAGCATTCATGTCCCTCTCTCATAATCAGGACGCAGGAGAAGTCTGCTCAGAAACTACAGTCGAAAATTCTGGACATAGGCTATAAAATATGACGCCACCGTTGCCATGACAACGCACTCAATGTCCAAGAGCGGTAGTGAGCCTCGTTCCTGTCTCTGTCAAATAAAAATCAAATTAAGGTCCTCGGTCCGAAGTGAGTGTTTTGTGTAAAACCAAACCAACTATTTCTTTTTTAGCTTAAAAAAAGAAGGTTTCATAGCAAAATATCAGAGGTGAAATGCCAAGACAAAATGTCGGAGGTAAAAATTTCAGAAGTAAAGATGTCGAGGTTCAAAAATAAATGTCAGAGGTATTATAATGAAAAGTAGAACTTCCAGCGAATACAATGTGCTGAAAATAAGAAAGGCAACAGTGTAAGAGATTTTTAAAAAGATCAAGAAAATTTGCCTGACCGAAAAATGTACGATGCAACAACGTCAGAGGTAAACATGTCGCAGAAAATTTGCAGTTCGAATGAAACGCTGTTGCCTTAATTTCCCTCAGCCCAGATTTTTTTTTTTTGAAATTTGTATTTTTCCATGCAGAAATTTAACAGCTATTCAAAGTGTCTACGATTGTTAATGCATTAACTTCCACTTGTTCACAAGACTAAAAAGAATGCAAACGAGACTTCTAAATGATTTGGTCAGATTGTTAAGACATTTCTCAGTTCGTTTCTACTATATATGTCTCACTGTGGTAGAGCATATTTCATATTTAGCCGGTGCAAACTTGTTTCAGACTGCGAGCTGTAGAAAATTTAAGTTTTTAGGCTGTAATACATTCAAAATTTCCAAAGATTTTTGACCTGTTTGCAGGTATCATCATTGAGATTTGTAATGAATACATACTGAATTATTTGATAATTCTGCCTACCACCAGAACTTTGTTTCATCATCATAAATATTGCTATATTTATTATCCTTATGCTGACTGTCATTTGCTTTATGACTGCTTTTATTATTGCCATTATCAGTACTCTTTTTACACTATTGGTGTTTCACCGTTGTTATCATTTCTGGTGGAATCATAATCCCAAGAATCATGATCAGTAAGCAGTATACCTGATACCTTATTATCATCAATACAAACCTGTGTTGATTAATCTGTGTTATTTGAAATTCACACATAAGTCGTCGCCGAATGTTCTCCATTTCCTTTGGATTTGACTAAAAGGAGAGGCTGACTTGATATGAAATATAAGCAAAGCAAAAAAGAGATGGAGAGATATGCGTAAAAAGAGTATTATACAGTGCAATTTACAATGAATGTGGTTGTTGGTGATGTGTCTGTTTTGTGTGTTCGTAGGCTTATGTAACGATTCTTCACTATTTTAATCTTTCTTTATTGATAATGATATTCTTTGCATTGTATATTAGGTATCTTCATGTATTTATGTATAATTCGTATTTTGTAAACGGGAATTATTCTTCGGACTTTTTCTTCGGACGGGTGAAAAGTCTTCGGACTTTTCACCCGTCTGTGTGTTTTTGATGGCAATAAACCTGATCAATTTCAATTTCAATTTTTACTGGATAAATTCAGGTGAAGGTACATGTATTAATAGTGTTTTCGGATCGCAAGATGTTCGAGTGACCCACCTACAAAATTCTAGACTCCAAAGCTAATCAGAGAGCCCTGTGATTCATTAATTTGCTTCTCTTAGAAAAAAAAAAGAAGAAAAAATCCCACTCAGTCAGTGGAGGCAGTAGGTCGCTCATGCGAAACCGGTCCAATCGTAAAGCACCCGAAAATAGCCACCGCGATTAGCGTGGTCCATGAAACCACGTGATAACTAGAGCGTGAACGATAACAAGAATTAATCGATATCACCAGTCTTGGCAAATCACGCACCGCGCAGATTTCATTACGGACATATCTGACGGAGATTAACGCGCGAGGAGTGTGTATTGTTTCTATTGCAGATCGTCACTGATGAATAGGCATGAATGATTTCTTAATCGAGTTTATCGTTGAATTATCGTACCCGAGAGATTGCTTTTTCGCGCCAATTAACAGAGAGTTAAAATTTCTCATCTACACTTATACGGTCACATTGAAACAATGCTAGGAAGGCCAACAAAATTATTAATTTACTGCAAGACAAACAGAGAATTGATCTTTTCCCCTGTTGAATAGCAAACAGTGTGCCTCACAGAAGCTTTCGATGTAGCAAGCTGATCTGAATGCTTACGTGCAGGTACTTTACAGGCAACAAGTAAACGCACTTTTATTGAGACACTGTGCTTTTCAGAGTTCAATAGCACTTGCCGCGTGACTTGTTTAAAATGAAAAGAAACTAAGAAATATCAGTAGAAATAACAAAAAAAAAATCAAATAAAGAGTAAAAAGCCTCGTATCAAATCAATAAAAGTTACGTATTAAAGTTGATGTCTTGTAAACGCTAGCACGAGCTCGTAGCGCTGCATCCAGTGCGTACCGCCGCTCGCAGACGGTATTATCATCTATCAAAGAAAACTCGGCGGGATGCATCCAAAGAAGAAAGAGAAATATCTTCTTAATGTGAGTTCTCTCTTTCTCTATCTTGTCACTCCGAGGACCAAAAAAGCACCCAAAGTGAAATGACAGAGATGAATATATTCATTTCTCCGAGGAGAAAGTTGGGCGGTATCGTATTTACTGCGATATTTGATGACATCAGCGCCGCAGACACTTCAAGGATCCTTTTATCGACCCTAACCGAAACCGGGCCCGCCAAAATTTGGTAACCAGGGGCAACATCATCTATTGTTTTCCACGGATGCAATCTAGTCTCGACTATCATGATTATAGCACATCCCGCAGGAAATAAACTTGCCAAAGATTGTCAAGAACGGGGAGATACTGCTGAGCTAGCAGCGAAATTCCAACCCTGGAATATTGTCAAGCGTTGTTTGCGCCACCGACGGCTGTTTTCGCCGAAGTCAGTACTTGATATCATTTGTATCGGTACAGCACTCGACGAGGCGTTTCTGATAATCTTTGTTTTTTTTTGAGAAAAAAAAAATAGTGGGGGAGGGGAAGGGAAATGAATGTGTCAGAACGTAAGAAGAGTGATAGAATCTCGAGGAACATAAAATAATAAGAAAACTCACTCTGTCATCGATCTTTATTTCGATCATGTTCTGGGGATATGCAGTCGTTTGGTGAAGTGTAAACATGTCAACCATCCGTTGGTATATATTTGGCAATGCCATTGAGCTCAGGGGCAGTGTCTAAATTGTTCAGAAAGGCCTGGACATTTGGATTCAGGGCAACTGTATGACTTTTTTTCTTCTTCTTCCAGATAACTTAATAATCATGTTTGCATAACAGCACTTATAATAAACTTGAGGAAAACTGAACAAGAAGACCATGTTGTACTCTAACTTCACACGCAGCTTTGAGTTAATTGTTTGGTAGTATAAATCATTATTATCAATCATTTTTATGCGGTAGTGCGCATATAATTTGTTTTCTTTTTTCTGCCTTCCCCTATTTAAAGGCAATCCGCCTTATACATGTGGTCTTGTTTGCCCATGATTATAATTGCTCATGAGTCGACTGCATTTTGCAAGCCTAGCTTCTCAGCAGTTCATTTCATTTCCAATAACTTTTCTTTGATACAATAAATTCACGGTTTGCTAATTATGATCATATTTTCTTAAACTATATGTTTTTCTTATCATAAATGAGCTGCACGGCTTTCGTATGTACATGTATATGCGAATACTGGACTATATTGTAATGTTATACTGGACTTTATGCTTTTGTTTCAAATGAAATGAAATGAAATGTTTTCCGCGAGTGAGTTATGTAACCGTAAGGCTGCTTTCACATAGAAGTATACTATTCGAGTATTCGGGCTCGTTTTTCGAGGGCACGCGAATAGCTTGAATCGAACGATAGGATTTCCTCACACCGGTTCACATAAGAGGGCACTATTCGAAAGTACCGAATACCTGCGAAAAGTATAGCAAAGTGGGAATCGAACTTGTTCGATTTTCTTGCAGCGTATACCGTCTCTCGTTTATGAAATAATGACACTTTTGGTCTGGATTTGCCCGTTAGCAAATATAAGCATGTAGACCGACATTCTGATGCAGTTTAGAAATTGTTTATAAGATTTGCTGCGATGTAGGAGGAAGAAATCCTCACTACATGGGATGGTGAGTTGACGGTGCGGGTGACGGTGTATTCGGTGCTCGAATAGCGAATACTTCTATGTGAAAGCAGCCTAATGATCTTATGTGCAAGTTAACAAAGTGGTGAATTAGTAGGACTAGAGACACCGATGTGAATGAGGTATATAAGTTATGTTTAAGTACAATATATATATATATATATATATATATATATATATATATATATATATATATATATATATATATATATTGTTGATTGTTCATCTCCACTGGTGTTGTATGAGGGTATGGACGGAAATCTTTCACTGTGTGCTGACGATTGTTTTTTCTATCCTTTGACTCGTGAAGACAAATTCAGGAAAGGACGTAGCACATTAGATCTACGGAATAAAAAAAAAAACAACAACAAATGCTGTTGAGGGTATTTCCGCAAATTACACCTACACGGAGATGTGAATCCATTCGAGAATTCCTCAGAATCGTCCTATCAATCTGATAATGCTACAGCGCTCCCAATGGCCTCGATTTGTTTGTTTATTTCTTTGTTTGTTTTCTGTTCAGTTTTTAGCGAGTTTGATTAATCTCTGTGCGAACATTTTAGGTCAGCCTCTCGATGCAACCCAAATTAACCGTGTCCATTACTTGCATCATCATTTATGCATTGAAAGGAAATCAAAGATGGTGGAACAGAAATGAAAATCCTCGACAAAGTCACAAAGGTGATTCGTCAAGTTAGAAATATGTATAGGAAATCTGGTAAACAGGACGTATTTCCTATACCCAAAAATCGTCGATGTACCGCTGCATTACGCATAGTTACATCAGTCATTTTATTTTTTTTTTCCTGGTGACAGTTGAATACTAGTTCTTGTTTGTGAGACCGGACGTTGAGTTTTGAAGAGCATGCATGGAGACAACTTCAAGATGAAGAAATGTAAGATTTGTAGATTTGTGGATTAGAATTCCGTGGTTGTACGACTAGTGACGACGCTTTCGGCACTACCAGACGTAAAGTGAAAGTGTTTAATATGAGAACTTTGAAATCATATATAAATACGTATACGTATGCATAGGTATGTATATTATATACATAATTGTTTGTTTATAAGTATATACACGTATATATTAGATTTATTCATAAGGAATAAGAAAAAAGATTAACGATTTTAGATTGGTATCATGCAGATCTAGAAAAGAAAGTACGCCTATATACGTCAATATTTTTCTAAACATATTGCCCTGTGTATTTACATATATATCATATATATATTTCAGCCCACATACGCATGTGTTTGATGTTAGATTGATGACATGTTTGATACTGGTCTTTTTACCACGTAACAGTGTTTGCTTGTTTCGCCGATCGTCTCCGCCAATGTTGCGGAGAGCACGTTTCTGCCATTTCGACGGGATAATTGCAGTTCCGGCACCCGTGACAATTTTGCCTCCTCTTCTGATACGGTGAGCTGAGCGGAGAAAAAAAGAATCACACACAAACAAAAACAAACAACACAATTTCCATTCTCTCGAAAAACTTTCCAAGTTTTCAGCTCGCTTCAGATATCTTTAAGCCAAAAAAAAAAAGGAAAGAAAAAAGAAAGAATAGAAAAAAATTGCAAAATTTCCCACCCTATTTCGTTGCTATATCATCGTAAACTCATAAAGTCCCCTATCCCATCCCGCCCTGTCTACAACTCGCCATCTCAATGTGTTCGATATTAAAGTTTCCGCCTGCCTATTCTAAAATTTGTCCCTCATGTTTTAGAATGCACGTTTATGTGTGTACACGCACGTGTCGGTGTATCGTAGTTGCAAAGAATATGGTATCTTTCGATCATCTATGTTATCGATCATCCAATACATATACTTCAACTCGTACACTGCCCATTATTTGCGTGTGTTGTCTACTCAATATTTCTTCTCTCTATTGTAAACTCCATTTCTTCCTATATCATTTTCGTTTTTTATTTACAACATTTATATATCACATTCACAAACACATACCCACACACCCATATGTATATATATATATTAATATATATATATATATATATATATATATATATATATATATATATATATGACACATAAATTAACATACAGTATGCCCATTAAATCATTAGACCTCGGTATTTATTTTCCTACACACCCGCTCGAGCATCTCACATTGACGCAATCATTAATACTCCAATCTTGCATAACTATACGTAAATCTTTCTTCAGTCTTTTCAAAAATCTTCTGACGTGAAATACCCATCAGCAAAATGCTAACTCTTTCCCCTTTACATTCATAGGTATGGTATAACTGGCTGGCAAGAAACATATTCTGCCCGGAGAATGCTCTCTTTTTGTTTTTGTTCAATCTCGTGACACATGGGAGCACGCAAGATAAACTAAGGCTGAAATGTTCTCCATTCCAATATGACTTTCATATTAAAGCACTAATCCGGAATCCTATACAAATGCATGCGGTCCTACGTGTATTGCATGTAGGTCAACAAACATTCCCTTTAATCTTTCGGAAAGATTGAATTATTAAAATGAATTGCTTTCTGAATTAAAAATACACTTTCTGACTTCCAGGAAAGTGTGCAGGAACAAGCAAATAAGACGAATAAATAGACACAACTTAGTAGCGTAAGCCAACTACAAAGTGATCAATATGGATATTTGGAAAAATTCTTGAGCAAACCCGACATACGTCAAATAAATTTTGATCACTTGAGCCAAATCAAATTAAATGATTACTTGAGACTTTGAATATGGAAAACGATGTGAATGATTTTTGTTGTTGCTGTTGTTGCCTTGCTGCGTGATGTGATTGATGGATTTAGAGAAGCAGAGGATAGAATATGGTTGTTTACAACTATCTGGGCTAATGTGAGATTTAGGGATGGATATTTACCGCTACGAAACCCGACTCCGGGGTAAATCATTGACATCGGCATTGGGCTGTCTTACTGTCCATCTGATAGATGAGGGGATCGTAGCTTCGACGCGCGCAGCTCTCAAAATGAATTTTGCCGTGTATCCCATCCACCGCAGTAAAGAGGGCTTTCAAATTGTAAAAACGATCTCGTTCGTAACCACGTTACTTTTTGGGAACACATTTTAAATCGTGTTTAGAATTACGTTGTCCAAACAGCAGCAATCCAAGTCTTCCGTTCACACACACACGTAATTAATGGTTTTTGAAAATCGATATTTGGAACTCGATGCCAAAACCAAAATGAAATGAAATGAAATGAAATTCAACTCAATTCAATTCAATTCAATTCATTTATTTCATTCTCATTTTTCTTCCAACCTCGTCCTCAATAGTTGCCGATAAATAGAGCTTTCATACACCCTATAGTAAAATTATCGTATATTATACCACGTATTGATATGAGGCCATTCAGACACAACGTTCCCATATACGATAATAATTGTATGGCAGCATCGAAGCTCGCCCACTGTCGTTTCATTACAAGCTCATGAAGATGCATGAGTCTCTCCTTGCGCAGTACGAACTTTGCGCGGGCGAGTTTCTTTCCAAGTCTGAAACCTCTCTCAACGAATTCATGTTACAAGTCGGGCGGAGTAGACATTGATGCGTTGAATATGGAGAAATATTGGCTCATGTATCTTCATGTTATGTAATTTGCTACCAAATATTTCACCTGTAACACAGAAATCACGTCGGAAGCAACGGAGGTTATAGTGGGACGAGAAACAGAATGGTATGTCCTCTTTTTTTCTGTTTTCTGCGGTATGTTGTTTATTTGCTTATTTTTGTGCCTGTATCAGGGCATTTCTCTGTTACATCAATGCAGCTATATGTCCTGGGTGTGGAAAACATTCTGAAAAATAAAATTGCAGGCATTGTTTTTTTTTTCTCTACGAGGATTATCAGTGGTGATTGTCATTACATTTATTTGCTGCTGTGATTTTTTGTACATGAATTTGTATTTTGATTTGATTTGATTTGATTTTTATTTCTGAATTTCTTTTTTCATACATAAATGAAGTACAAAGTCAATTGAACAAACAAACTGAGCACAGTTTAAATTGAATCTGACAATTAAAATAAATAAATGATTAATTCAAATAGTCAACTTTTTTCCCCTGACACAATTCAAAATGAAAATATACCATTTTGTGCATACATTTTATGCAAACATAAGTTACAGCATATCTCTTGCTCAAAGACAAATTAGGCAATTCTTGATGTCCAGAAATTCTGCAGACCATCGTCATAAGCAAGCGCTTGACGAGGACAATGACCTCAGAAATGATTGTCTATAAACAATACAACACAATACAGCAATACAACACAATATTTGTGTTTTTGCGTTTGTTTCCTTCCGTCCTGTCTGTCCTGTCATGTCTGTCATGTCCAGAATTATTTGTTATTTTCTTTTGTAAGTTTATGATTAGATTATATGACTTGTTCACAGTATACACGCTTAGCTCTTTAGTGGCCTCCTCAATTCTTTTCCGCAGAGTATAGATAATGTAACATATTACCTACTTGGTTGGAAACTATGTATGCAATATATTCGTATATGCTTTTAAGTTCGTTAATACCTCATTTTCGGTCGTACAGTCTACTATTCTGTATTCAAAATCATTTGTAATTTTCGTATATTATGTTATGTTCTGTGGAAAAAGGAATATGAAATAAATGAATGTAAATGATGACCCCCTCCCCCCCCCCCAAAAAAAAAAATCCCATTTCATCTACTATTCCCCGTTATTTCTGATTTCTCCACCATCACGATATCTGTCATTCGAATTACTCTTGGTGTCATTCTTATCATGGTCTTTAAATAAATGATACCATTACAGTGGTTGCTGATATCAGCATTAACAGCACAATCGTGATCAACAAGTTTAGGTGTGCTGTTAATTTGCTCACACGAGCATATCATTTTCACCTTTATCACCAAGCTTACCGTTAAATTAGTGTATCATAATCATGTTTCCATGAAAGTAAGAATATCAAAGCACTGGTTATTACAATCCCATTTGAATCCTACTGCAAAGCGATATCACCTCTTTTGAGGACCCAAACAGATGGTCTTTGCAATAAAAGATAATGTCATGTAAATACATGTACTAGGAATCATCAGACGCAAACAAAATTATGACATAAGTGCGCAAACATGATATGATTGCATTGTGAATGCACTTCTCAAAGACAGTTGTAAAATTTGCGGTATAGATCAAAGGAACTTTGCTGAAAGGGTTGTATAATGATGGTAAAAATGCTTTAAAAATCCAGTAGATGTTTGAGAATTATCCTGCCATTATCAAGATCTTTATAAAAAAAGTGAAACCATGCAAATAAAACATTACCTAAATGGTTTAATCTAACACAGTGAAAAGTATCAAATTTAGTCAATCTGCTCACTCACAGACTATAGTAGGCCTACTGTTTTGAAGCATTGTTTATATAGCAGGCTTATTTTCCTCCCTATTATGTTCCAGTAGCTTCATATTTACACAATTGCAGAGACTCTGGTACCATTAAGCAAGGGTGCAGCTGGATTTTTTTTTTTCGTTCAAACTGGAAACATTGTTCAGTCGTGTCAAATAGGTCACAGCTTCTAAAAATATACTTTGTAAGGTAAATCATGAATTAAAGGAAACCAAAACCCAAAGAGAAATGTGGATTGAGTGAAAGCAACAACATTAGTAGAACGCATCAGTGAAAGTTTTAGGAAAATCGGACAATCGATGCGAAAGTAATGAATTTTAAAATCTTTGGTGTTGTAAGGACTGAATAAGGAGACTATACTTCAGCGTATGGCATCATGTGCGGACAACAATATCAACAATATATAAAGAAAATTCAACATGCTTTCACTTTTCTAACATAACGAAAGAGCACTTGACTTACCTCTTTCAGAAAGCAGGGGGAATGATTACCCTCAACATATGTCACTAACAAGTTGATGGAATGTGTAAGTTTCATGAAAAAAAAATTAATGAATTTTATGGAATTCTCCTTATATTCTCTTTGTATTATTGTCCATACACGACGTCATGAACTCTAGTAGTCTTCTATGCCTGGAAATGACAGCGCCGAAACTATAAAAATTCCAAACTTTTGACTGGATTGTCCGATTTTCCACAAACTCTCACTGATGCGTTCTACTAATATAGCTGCTTTCACTTAATCCACAGTTATATTTGGATTTTTAAAGACAAAACAGAACGGCGTGATCGCAACAGCTCCAAAGAAAAACTGCGTTTTGACAAGGATCCGAACGGAGGTTTTTTTTTTTCTGGAAAAATGAGGGTACACCTTTAACGAGGTATTCTCTATAAGTAAAAAAAAATGCAGTAAATAATCTCGTTGCCATTGATTATGACGTATGGAGGATGCCGCGTACACGCTGGGAACGAGTTTGTGCGTTTAATTTATGGGGCCTCTTAAATCAACCGTGACACCATGATGTATGGGTAGGACTACGGAAAAGATTCCTCTCTTCTCAGAGCTTTGCATTGGAGAACGACTCTTTGTACGTAAATTAATCGGGCTCAATGGATTTGATGCCTACACGAAAATGAAAATCTTCGCGAATAATCACATAAGAACGGGAAAAACAAATACACATCCAGATAAAGACTTTAAAAAAGTCTTATCAGGTCTTGAAGCATCGAGGTTATTAGCCTATTACACAACAGCATAATTACTTAAATGTCATTTTGGATGTAGATGACATAGCTGTAGACAAAATGTGAAAACATTATCATTGCTGATGATGATAATGATGATGATATTAATTTTGCTTGATACGGTAGAAAAGGGGATGATATGCACAGTTCCCTTTATGTTTTCATTCAAATCATTTTCATTATCAACTGTTTCATAACTTGATAGGGAAACTGTGTTATATTGGTTCAGATTCTTGACTTTCAAACTGAGATGCCGAGTTCGAATCCCGCAAAATGTTTGGGTCCTATAGGACGATGATGTTTTTACCGATGTCCCTCTCGACCAAGGTGTATAAAGGAGGAATAATAAAGGATTATTTATACAATTGAAATAAGACAAAGACACATAAGATTTCTTACGCATTGCATAAAGTAGTAGCTCACATAATTTTAGCAGATACATACAGAGGAAGTAAAAAGTGAAATGAAATTCCAAATGAGAGTGAGATTCGAATTTTGAGTTTCCATAATTTCAGGTTTTAAGGAAATACAGTCCAACATTTATCATATAAGGACAATTCCGGATCACCAAGCCTGATATCATATGTGCTGAGCATCAACTTAGGGGTATGAAATATTTCTAAAGATGTTCAGGCTGCGAAACGGACTCAGAGGCAAGTCCCTCCCTGTAGGCACGTGTACACTCAGGTGGCTATCAGAATACTTCGTACGTAACACTGGGGATCCGAAATGAATTGGAAGGGGCGGGGGGGGGGGGGGTCAGTAAAAACAGACAAGAACAGCAAAACGCAGAAAAAGGGGTCAATGAAAGGCCCAAAAGTAAATACAAACCTGACGTATTGTATTGACAGGCAGTGACGAAGAAGGGGGGTGGGGGCGGTCAAAATTCACGTAGGCAACCGTCAGCCATGATTATACACGGATTCATAGTTCTGGGACGCAGAACACTGGTTAACTATGTCATGTTTAAATGGAGCACATCCTTCGGAGCAGCCCGCTGCTTCCGTCCTTTGTGGTGGTGGGGTTTTGGTCGTAATGTCGATTCAAATCAGAGTTGAAAATATTGAACTACCAATATCTTGGAGTTATCATTGATGATCACTTAAAACATGGAGATATCATGTCAATAAAGTATGCTGTAAAGTCTCTAACAATAGGTGCAATTAATAGTATACGTGCAATCTTACCTTGTGAAATTCTTGTTAAGTTATATCACACTTTGATTATGCCTCAATTATCTTACTGTAACATAATATGTGGAAATTGTGCGAAGTATCTTTTACAGCGTATTTTTATTTTATAAAAGCGTGCAATCCGTATGATTAGTAATAGACCATTTTTTAGCCACACAGGTCCTCTATTCAAAGAACATAACTTATTGACGATTTCTGATATGAACAAATTTTTTCTCGCTGTTTTCATGTACACATATATAAAGAACATTTTGCCAGGGTTTCTTGATACTTCCTTCATCCAAAATAAGAATAATTACAACACTAGACAGATGAATAGATTGTATATCCCAAATTTTAAATATTGCATTGCAAGATACACTTTCAAATATACGGGACCTGTTCTATGGAACGACTTGCCAAATGTGATAAAGCTGTCTAATAATAGACTTTCAGTATTTAAAAGAAAATACAAATCATTTCTTGTTCATAAAGATATTATTATAAATTTGAAGTTGTATGCAGTGTACACGCACCACACTTTGATTACTCTTGCCTTCTTATATGTATTGTGCACTTTCTGTAGTATAGTCTTTATTGTGTGCATTGCATCACTGTAACTATACTTTGCTGTAACATTTGGGATCAGCCATAGAAAGACCAACGGTCTCTGTTGATCCCCCCACAAACTGAAATAACTGCTTTTATGTTGTGTTTTTCTGTTGTAAAATTCTTGTCAGTTGGACTTATTTTTCTTGTATCGTTCCTGTATTTTTTTGTAAATGCTTTTTATCAGGATGTGGAAAATAAATGAAATGAAATGAAATGAAATGAAATGAAATGAAATGAAATATTGACCATCAATGGCAGAGTTATAAACTTTATCATTTCAACTACCCTACCAAAGCACCAGTAATCAATACTGTTGTAGAGAATAGCTGATAAAGTTTTTGTATGCCGAATAGCAACTACAATTCAATGTGAAATATCCAAAAAGCAAAATTTGTCATTGTGTTTTTTATGGCATGTGAGCTCAACGACAAGCAAGAATCCCTCATAAAGATTGAGACTAAACCATGCTAAAGACTGTGAATAATGTCAAAATTCATCTTGATATGAGGTATGATATGTATATGAAGATACAGCAAGAATAAAAGAGAGCACAACATTTTCGATATTAACTTTCAATGACAGCTGCATGCATTACGTTTGACGAATACTACTGATAGCGTCAATACAATACATGTATAGTGGAGGGAGGGATTCGCGTCTTTTACGGGTATGTTACCTGACAGATTACCTGTTCAAGATGCACAGAAGTAGGAGAATGTCTGCTTATGAGATGAATAAAACAATTGAAATAAAATATACGATACAGTTTCATGAGTGACAAAACTGTTGAAAGCAATTACCATCTCTAGGATCTGTCTGAAGTGTTTCATTGACTTTTGTTTTTGTTTTTGTTTTCAATCAAATGAGATCTGTTGCTCTTCATAGCAACCTACAGACAGTCATGAACAGTGTGGATTCTTCCAAATGGAATGAGTAAGGCATGGAGTTAGAACAGGACGCAATGTTTTGTACAGAGACATTGTTGCTACGTCCATAACTACGAATTTCTCCTGCGAAGTTATGTCCTTTCTTTATAGTCTTCGGTTGAATATCAGTGTGGCCACTTACTCACACTCACCTTCCCGCATTTATGCCATCTATTTTTATCCACATTTTTATGTCTCCATGGCGGTGGTGGCAGCAGACGGACGCCTGCCGTGTCCTTCTATTTCATTTTTAAAGCCATTTTGTTTCAATTCTTTAAGTATGATATTCAAAACGAGTAAAATAACTCACCAGTGTTGTAGCTATCTGCAGACCAACGGCGTGTACTTCCTACAGTGGATGCTTCAAAAAAAAAAACAAAAAAACGAAGAAACTGAAAACAAAGACTGAAAAAAGGATGTATCGAAAACACGGCGTCAACTTATCGGCTTGTTGGTGCCTGTCGAATGCAATAATTGGAGGGAAAGTACAAACACAGCAGGCAACAAGTCCGTGTTCGAGTGATGTGTCGCCATGGCGACTCACGGGGCTTTTTTTTATTGTTGACCGACAAGGGGGTACAATTTTACGCCGGTTCGTGAGCAGACGACATGATGGGTTGTAGTTTCGGCCGGTGGTATCTTTGAACGTGAGACAGGTTGTTAAATACATGCCATCCTTTCCCCTCTTTTCCCCCCGCTAATCAAATAATATCTCGACATCTAAATCGTGCTCAGTCATTTTATCCGCTCCGATATATCACCCCATCCCCAACACAATTCTTAGAGCATGAAGAATGTGGCGAATTACCGTTTTGCACGAGCGCAGTATATATCACTTCCTTTGTTCTTACTTGACGGTCTTCTCAGTCAGAATCTGACTGAAAAGACCGTCAAGTAAGATACAATAATGGTCCTCATTTTGTTTTTATAATAATCAGTTCTCCTTCCATGCGATCATTGATCTCTTTTGTAACCAAAGCTGTACGCAGCAATGCGCATTATCCAGTAAAGATCTGTGGTGAGCTTATACATCTTTTCAATGTTATTGAAATGAATGTAGATGTGAAGAATATTGTTATCCTAAGTATAGTTTAATGTTGTCCTGAGACACTTACAGAGTAGATTCGATTCTACTTGTATTACTTCCGCATCTATTTCTCTCTATTTTTCCATATTTCCCTGTCCTTTCCACGCATCCCATTATTTTTTCGATATAAATTTAGTTCTGTCGAGGATCGCTGGATCTGCTTTGCCTTTCTGTCAGTTGTATTGTCTTCCTATTATGACAGTCTTGTCTCGTTCTGTCTTGTACTTAAGTCCCCCTTTATAAGTTTTATCGTCCCAGTCTCGTTTAATGTCCATTCGCCTGTGTATGTGTGTCTGTCTGTTACTTTGTTTTCTTATTGGGCTTCCAGACTTTTTTATCTGACTTTATTCCCAGTTTTTCCCCTTTTTGCATCAGTTCATTTTCTCTTGACATTCTGTACCTGAGGGGCCCACATTCTACAAACATTGCCTTTTTAGTGGGTCCCTCCATTTTTCGATATTTTGTGTAATGTTTATCGTCTATATCACTTCAGTCAATTTTCATTACATTATTTGTTACCCCAAGGTTCCACAATTATGTTTTCTCAATTTACTCTGTTTTGATTATATGTAACCTTATACTCTGTTACCAAAGAAAGTGAAATGTTTATGTTCTTTTCGAAAAATGAAATAAAGTTTGAATTGAATTGAATTGAATTGAATTAAAAGAAAAAAGGGAAAATTACGAGATTTCATCACATGCAATAAATGGGTTGGGATAGGGAGTATATGACGAAGTATGTTGGCGCCTACCATGTGCCTACAAAAACGTTACTGCTATATATGGGGCTTTGTAGATAATGGCATATCAATGGTACCTTGCATGACAATGCATGAGGAGCTTCTTCCTCACTTTGCTACAATTTTATTTACTCTCGATGACGTGAAAGTAGGGCATTTCTGTGAAAAGATAGCTATATCGGACTCCTTAACTACGGTTGTTTTCTGTTTTTGTTATGTTTTGAGTGTGCTGGACCCTGCAGCATCCACGAAGACTCATAATGGGGAATAATGAACATCTTATATATGCCTAGATTTAAGTCATCCTGCTGCTACTGTTGTGTTACTTTTCGAGATTAGAACTAGAATGATGCATAATCCCCTCCTATTGAGTGAAGGATGATTTTATGGAGTTTTGTCACGCGTTGCGGACCTATGTAAGACTCGAAGACGTGATCGCGCACTCTGCAAACAAGGCGACGTGAAGATGCATGCCTCCCGCTCACCCGGCAATCACGAAGCGCGTGGTCTCGAGCTCTTTTACCCGCCGTGCCGGGCGGATGGTCCGTGGTACACCTCGTACGACAGTACTAACTTCGCCGGGAAATGATTAGTTGCTAGGGCAAGAGTTGAGATGGATAGCAAAGCAGATGAGAATGAGAAAAACTACATCACTAAACGATATATAGCAAAATGATACCGGCGATGCTAGGGCGGAAAGTCGATTGAGGAATGAGGAGGGAAAGGGGGGGGGGGGGGATTGAAGAACTCCCTAGAAACGAACCAGCGAGGCGATATCTACTCCGAGCGGGTCGAAAGTTTCCATCAATCATCACCTCAGCTTCTTTGATAATCTTCAAAGTCCTCGGCGCCTCTACCCTCGGATGCCTGTTTGCTCTGCAGTCAGTTAGACTTTTCTTTCTTGGTTACATTGTGCCAAGAAGTATGAATTCTCACTCGACACGATTATCGACCCGTCTGTTGTGCAAGAGAGAGAAAAGGTGACTGCTGGTATGATAAAATTGTTGTGCGACAATATAAGGATGGCAGAGTGTCGAATAGATACCAAACATATGCGGAACCATTCTTGTTTATTGACCAGATATTGACCATGATCTTTTCATACTTTGGTTGACTAGAAATCAAAGTAATCAAAATTCTAAAGACGTGTTACCATGTATTCTGTGTTTATTGGTTTATGAACGCGGGGACATGACATCGCAAGAACTCATACCCGTCGGTAAGTGAATAGAGTATAATCTACTGCTTTAGCTGTACTCCCTCGTCCATCATCTCTCGTAATTCTGAATTCAAACAAAATGAGATGTCTTTTAAGGTTCCTTGACCACCTCTGTATGTCCACTAAGTTCGTTGATGGTCAAAGGTAGAGTGACCCACTGGTATCAAGTTCTCATACCGAAAATTCCGTTCAAGTACATGTAATTCACATGATGGCAATACTTCTATATATTGCCCCTTTCCCTCTACTTTCTCCCCATTTCCCGGACTCCTGCAAAAATGGGCGTGTTTATCGTTTTGTTCTGGTTATGACAACGCCAAGCTACCATCTACTTGGTATGCATTGTGGCGCTCCGCACTTCCACACAACCCATTAGCTGCCCTGATTCTCTTTCTGGTCTGGTCACGATAGCTCCTATTTTACTTTATGATGACGTCACAATCGAATTACACACACACACACACACATACACACAAACACACAAATAAAAAATATATCAAAAACTGTGACACGGGGAGCAGAGTTCATTTTTATTTGACTTATTCTTTTCTTTTCCTTTGATGGGTAGTTTGATATTTTGTTTTCTTGACGATTGCCCTCCAGGAGCAGAATGGGCACAAAACGCAACTAGAAATTTAAATAACAACTTGGGTGGTTAACTCCGATATAAATTATAAAGAAGTTTTTGTTTTCTTTTGTTTTCGAGAGGAAGATACACAATGCTATTTCAGACATAAGGACAATTGCCTGCAGTGAATCAGGTGAAGACCTTACTATTAAAGGGACTGTACAGTACTGGTTGAGGTGAGGATTCAGGTTTATAACATTTTTGGTGAGATGATGAGAAACCTCTTATGAAATGTGAAAGAGCATGTAATTTCGAGAAGGATTCAACGTTTATTTGATAAAAATTGGAGGAGAAGTAGCTGAGATGTCCAAAAAAGCGATCCTAATAAAATTGACAGGCCACGACTTTTATTAGGATCTATTCGTTTTACCTTGTTTTTAGATATCTCAGTCATTTCAAAATCGATTTTCATCAAATAAAGTTACTTGTGATTCCCCTTAGAAAATGTATGCTCTCTAACATTTCATAGAGTGGTTTCTAAATATCTTACAAAACGTTACAAGTTAAATCCTCACCTCAACCAGTACGGTACAGTCCCTTTAAGATGGGACATATAAGGGTCCCCGATAGGCATAAGGATCAAAACAAAATATCAAAAGGAACACAGTAGTGAATGAGAGAGAGAGAGAAAAAAAATATATATACAGTATTCATCTGTATTGACACCGGAATGACAAGGGGAAAGGATTGAGGGAAAAGAAAAGGAGAAGGGGTGAAGGTAATATCAAGGGGAGAGAGGAGGAGGGGGGGGGGGGAAGGGTAAGGAAGAGTAGAGAGGGGATAGGGGAGGGGTTGAGAGAGGAAGGGGAGAGAAGGGAGTGAGGGGAAGGGGGAAGGGAAGGGGAGGGGAAGGAGAGGGGAATGGTAGAGGAAGGGGGAAGGGAGAGGAAGGGAGAGGGAGGGGAGGAGAAGGGAAGGGGAAGAGGAGGGCAAGGAAGAGGGGAAGGCAGGGAAGGGGAGAGGGAGGGGAAGGAGAGATGAGGTGGAAGGGGAGGGGAGGGGAGGGGAGGGGAAAGGAGAGGGGAAGGGGATGTGGGAGGGGACAGAGGAAGGAGAGGGGAAGGGGATATGGGAGGGGACAGGGGAAGGGGATATGGGAGGGGACAGGGGAAGGAGAGGGGAAGGGGATATGGGAGGGGACAGGGGAAGGGGAGGGGATGGCAGAGGGGGAGGGGAAGGAGAAGTGGAAGATGAGGGGAAGGGCAGGGGAAGGGGAGGGGAAGGCAGATGGGAAGTAAGGGGTGGGGAAGGAGAGATGGGAAGGGACAGGGGAAGAGGATTGGAAGGCGGAGGGAGAGGTAAGGGGAAGGGGAGGGAAGGGGACGGGGATAAAGCATGCTAATAGGCCTAATGTTTGTCCAAGCAAAGAACATCGAACTTGATTACCAAGATGTTGTTCTTGTTTGTTCGTCTTTTTTTTTTTTCATCGGGTGTTCCTGCTTGTTGAACAGAGCCTGGCTTTCTCGAAATGTTTACGAAGACATTCATCTGCGATGATGTAAACCCAGACTGGATCTTGTGACGACGTTTAATAACGCATAGAAAACCAGAAAAAAAAAAAACGCTTTGGAAAAAGTACTTGCACTGTTGGATTTGAAGTCATAATAAGGCAGACGTTTATTTTTTTCAGCGTGTAGCGCTTTTGTGATGAAGAAGCGAAGGCGGACCCTTCGTAACGCAATCCCCTCGCGATTCAACCGGTGCTTGTACACGACCCGGTCGATTGTGCGTCCCCGCTATTCAGTTCGAGTGGACGGTCCGGCTCGCCTTTCTCTCCAGATTAAATATCGTACGGTCCCGCCGCCTGACCGGGTTGGGTACAGGGAAAAGCTGCTTCGGCTTTTAGAGACTTCCACTTCTTCATGAGAATATTTACATATCTGGGACTAGGACTTTATTAGAAACTTGATGAAGAGTTGTTGTAGGATTTTGAAGGTTAGGAGCTCCATCTATAGCAACTGTCTCCACCCCTCCCCCCCCTCCTCCCCGCCGAATTCCAATTTAATAGCATCATTTGACGATAGCAATTAACAGTGCCATGTTATATTAGGTTTCAACATTTTCATTTTTTATCAACTGGCTTGAACTGACTGATGTGTGAACAAAAACCCAGAGCCAATATGAGTTATTCTTGTAGATTATTTTGTTCTCCATAAAGCGAAAATACAAATCTTGAAAATTCAAGAAGACCAATACAGCAGGAGCAACTACTCGAGTAATATTACGTGGGCTATATAGTGCTTCAAAGCAAAGATATTTTAATTACAGATCCGACGCCTACGACAGATCAGACTGCTTTAATAGTAGTGAAACTTAAGGAAAATATTATGATCAACGATTTATAGCTGTCAGATGCCACAAAATAGAATTGCTCGAGTTTATAGGTTGCTGCTGCTTATCATAATAAGATTGGCTTAACGACGACAAACAAGATTTCATTACGCTCTTTGCCCTCATTATCCTATAGAGGACAATGCGTTTGAGAGTTCCGATCACGTCGTTATAAATTGAAGTTGTCAATCACTCTTTTTGGGGGGCTTATATTGACGATCTTTTCCCATCATTTTTTGATTAATTTCAATCAGCAACTTGCGACCTTTCGTGACAAAACGATAATTTCTTCCTCAAACACTATTACTCTCCTTCATTTCTGCTGTCACATGTCAGTTTGTTGAATAGAAATGATTCTATTGTGAGGAATCTTTTTCCAAAGTGTGGAAGGTGTTACGTAGTTATCTTTCTTTCTTTCTTTCTTTTTTCAATTTCTTTTTAAAAGCAGAAGTAGTTTTCCCTTTTCCGGGAGAGATATTGTGTGTGAAAAGTTGTCTTTATGTCAACTTACATCAAAAAAATGGTCCATTATGTGCCGTTTCATACATCTTGAAATGATACAGGTCCTTTCAGAATTTTAGATAACATATATATGTATATGTAGCTGTATATCATATACTAATAAAAAAAAATCCACATAAGTAGGATATTTCAACATGTATATCTGTATATTGTTTACCCTGTATACTTTATTTTACCATTTTTGTATGTACAATATTGTTTTTGTGTAGATGTATATTTGTCTATGAATGATATGTTAATTGAAATGTTTAAATCTTAATTGCTGATGATAGTTCAAAGGATACACGATGACTGTGATAAGTAACATTACAAGATTTACAGCACTTTTGTGTTGCTGAAATAATTTTACATCGTGGTGGTCAAATAGATATTAGAATATTTTACACAAATAATATTTCCAATTGCAATTGACATGGCTCTGACAATGTCACAGACATTATGAACAACAGAAATTGTAGAAGTATATTATATTAATACAATGAATATGAATTGAATAAATATGAATATGAATATGAATACCCTCGCAAAATTATTGTCTTGATTATCCAACGAATCTACTAATATACTTTTATATAATTGCTCTTTTGTTTGTTGTTTTTTTGCAAAAAGATGAACCTAAAATAAGATCTCTTTAGTAATCTTTGGAAAAAAATAGATGGATGCTCCCTTATGATAAAAAAAGGGGGGGGGGGAGATTTCATCATGCACAGGTTAAGATAGTCCCGAGTGTCTAGGCTTCTACCGTTCGCTTCCATTTTTGTACTCAATCAATGCTAATGTGCCTGAGCATGAACTCATAATATCGTAAACGCATGGTTTATCACTTGATTCAACTTGACCTTTGAGCTAATATACCATATGGAAATTAATCACGCAACCTCGTCCGAGAAACTCTGCTTGCCGAATCTCACGATGTCATTATAGGCTCCATTAAAGTTTGCCGACGAGTCGTATCGTCTGCTTCGGCATAATCTAAGATTATTCAAGATATACTATTAAACATGGTGGTGACTAAATTTTAGGAATTGATATAAGCAAAAGCAGACTTTGCTGTCTGAGCTGCATGATGCTTTTCAAACACACAGAGAAAAGAAACATTCCGGTTTACAATACGAAAGCCCCAATAATTGCGTTGTCATTATTAAGAAATTATAGATATTGATTATGGCATATCCGACGGCTCATAGATTTTCACTTTCTTGGATCATCAAGCGTAAATATTCCATTTTAATTTTTCACAGATTTACATCTATAATTATTGCCATCTAGTATCAAATTATTATCAGTTAATGTCGGACCATGCTGGTCATATCTTTCTTTCTTTTTCCCCAAGTGGAATCATTGTTAAACAGTGCATTTAATCCCTCTGACCTTTGACCTCTCATCATATCTTGCCTCGGAAAGATGGTTTGTCGTAGTTCATGCTAAAACCTACCTAAATTGAATTTAAATTCTTGCTCCTTAAAGAAACGTGAATTTGTCAGATTTTCACACGTGCAATGATCTTGACCTACCTCCACTGAATCAAGTGGCCCGTACATATTTTTTTTTTTTTTTAAGTTAGGTTAATACCTCATATAAAGTTTCATGACGAATCGCAGACTGAATGACGTAGGCCTATGTACATTGTACCGCGATCGGAAAAGCATCACACATTTGGCACTTTAATTTAACAAATTTAACCTTACATGTCACAGCAAAATTAAAGTAGCATTTTATTTCATTTCATTTATCAAATTTTCACAAATTACATTTGTGACACACATCTACAGATCAAACAATAGTTACCGCAGTAATGAAAATCTCATTAATGTTTCATAACCTTGAACGCCATTCAAAACTATACTCGTGCCTCATAATGTAAATGCACACACGTGTACTGGAATGTTTCACAAGTCTAGCTTTCAATAGATTTCTTTCCACAATTACGTTCTTCTCGACTGTTCGACGCCAAACACGCAAGACGTGGGAGTGAAGGAGAGAGAAAACAGTTGAAATAGGACAGAGATGATACGGAGAATGAAGAAAAGTATAAGGAGGAGGAGGAATAATAATGATAATAAGAAGAAGATGAGGGGTGAGAGGAACAAGACGAGTTAAAGGGGAAGTCTAGACGATTTTCATATTCACATCGGCGGCGCGACATTTTGCTCCAGCGACTTTTGCTCCGGTCTCATTTTCTCCGAGGATTTAGAGTTAGGGTTAGGATTGTGATAGGGTTTTAGGTTTAGTTTGATGTATGGATTAGGATTAGGATTAGGGTTATGTTGAAGGGTAGAATTTGTGTTTGGCTTAGCGTGCAGATATTTCATGGGAGCAACTGTCGCAGGAGCAAACGTCATGGGACTATTAACATCATGTTGTCTATTATATATAGTACATAAATCGAAAGCTCCAAGTACAGATTTGTGGACTTTATTGTGGTCCTTGAGAAGATAAACCAATGCTCCGTAAAAACACAAAACAAATTACACTGAACAAGGATACGAACTTAGAGGTTCACATATTTCAGAAATGTAGCATTGTAATTCCATTACAATACCGCCAGCTAAAACAAAGCTCACCTTTTGTAGAATTCATGCCTGCTTTCTTTTTTTTTTTTTTTTTTTTGCTTCCTTGAGCCACCACTCATGCATTCTTGGGCCCCAGTCACATATAAACAGGAATCCTCATGGATATACACGATGATCCGTGGAGATCCGGGGAGATCCGGGATAGTTTCGACCTCGATGGAGTGTCGACGTGTTGATATGACTGTACACACGGTATCAACACGGCAGCTACACGGATAAGGCCGGAAGAGCGCGGCGTCTACGCGGACAAACGCGGCATCTACACGGATCAACACAGCAGCTACACGGCAGCCACACGGACCATCTCGGATTGCTCTGCTAATGCCCCAGTCACATATAAACACGGATGCTCAAGGATCTACACGGTGATCCGGGGACGTCCGGGGATATCCGGGGAGATCCGGGATTTTGGTATGACTGTACACACGGTATCAACACGGCAGCTACACGGATAAGGCCGGAAGAGCGCGGCGTCTACACGGACAAACACGGCATCTACACGGATCAACACGGCAGCTACACGGCAGCCACACGGACCACCCCGGATTGCTCTGCCAACACGGCAATCCCCGGATGACGCCGGATGTTTTTGACCTCCAAAAGTTGCCGTGTTGGCCTCCCGGCGTCAACACGGATCTCTCCCCGGATCAGATCCGGGATGGTCCGGGGTGATCCGGGATGTCTATGTGACTGGGGCATAACACGGCAATACCCGGATGACGCCGGATGTTTTTGACCACCAAAACTTGCCGTGTTGGCCTCCCGGATGTCCCCGGATCTACACGGACATACACGGATTTCCAAGGCGTCAACACGGATCTTTCCGCGGATCACCCCGGATCGGATCTGGGGTGGTCCGGGGTGATCCGGGATGTCTATGTGACTGGGGCAGGTGAAGTTGCCATGTCATTATCCTTCTTCATTGTTCTTTGCTATACATTTTGAACTATCATTATGTTTTGCTATAAATTTCGAAACTTTTTTATTCCTCATCCCTATCACTACAAATTCTGCGACTCTTTACCCAGTATAACCAATTTATAGTTGTTTGAATGTAAACGTCTGAAAATCAGTTCTCCTTTAAATGATGGATATGAAGAAAGAACACTAGTACAGAGAAAGAAAGAAATAAAGATGAAAATAACACAAAAAGATGATGAAAGATTATTAGATGAATAACAATGAAGCAACTAGCATCTGGTTATATTTACTTATACTTTGAAGTGAATGAATGAAACATCTTTACAAGAATCAGCAAGGCTTATTGTAAACAAAGCCAAGGTCGTTTCCTCATTGCAAATAGATTGACTGACGTTATCTAGTATAAATATTGACAGCTGAAACAGAATTGAGATCTGAGTCGGCAGATCGATATGATCTAAGTGGAAAGACGTTCTCCGAGATGAAATTTATGTCGAGTCTCATTAGCGGCAGTCCGTAGCCAGGAACCTTCAAAGCGAGCAACGTTAACAGAATTTGTTTCATTTGCTTCGATTTTTTGTTTTTATTGTCGTAAACATTTCTTCCTTTTGGAATCTCGCATCTAATTACATGGATTCCTTCGCGATAAAAATCTGATATTCGTCTTCTCTCTGCCTTCAATTAGCTAAATCTCTGACAAACTTCAAAGTATAGCCGTCTAAATTATTTGATTTCTAGCTACATGGGCTGTCGAAAAGGGTACCGTCGAAAAAAAAAAAATCAAATCTTCTGCATCTTCAAAGGACACGAGGAGATAGTTATGATAGGCAAGTCAAGGAAGTAAAACGCAACTTCCATCAAGAAAATTTCATGATACCTGTCAATGTCTAATGTCACTTTACCGAGCTTGTGCAGGGATAAAATAAAAGTATACACGGTGAGTCAAGATTATTACAACTGTGATTTTTTTTTTTTGGACACAATCAATAGCTGTGATCGGTAAAATCTAATGTGATACTTCTACCTCTTCTGATTCAAAAAATTCTTTGGTTATATATCAATATACCGAATGTCATATCTGTGGATCTTGATCATATAGATAAAAGTACAAGGTGGTCACTAATTCACAGTATCTACAACACAATAATTATCTTAAACGACAAGTAGCATTTATCGTGTCTGTCATAAACTGGTGTTCGCAGTGGGGAAAGTGACAAACAAACAAACAAACAAACAACACAACAACAAGGGTGTAACTCTCAGACTTAAGGTTTTATTCATGGACATGCCATGGATGCCAGAAAAGAAAAAAGTTATGTGCATGTATATGATGATGATGACGATGATAATGATGATGATGATGATGATGATGATGATGATGATGATGATGTAGAATATATGAAGAGTTTGTTTGCAAAAACCGATAAGTCCATATTTGCCAAATGGAGGTATTTGCGATTAAAGGTCAAGAAAAATAAGGAGAATAATAACAAAATGTTTGCTTCTTTTGACCATAACTTCAAAAATATACCTTTATATGTAGTGACTAATATATCATTTAAAAGGTATTATTTTGTACTTTATGACAGAGATCGTACTTCAAAATCTTCAAAAATGGACTTATCGGTTTTTGCAAACAAACACTTCATATGTCTTAGTATTACTTCTGCAACTACTGATAATGATTATAACACTTATCGTGTAAATAGTTTTTACATTGTTCTTATATAGCTATCATATCCCTAAAGGTATACTTGCGCAACTATAAGAAATGTTCAGCCATTTCAACTTCTTGCAAGATGATCTGACTACCTGCACAAGAATGACAGGGGTAGTGCGTACCTACAATAATTAATTTACAAACAAAACAATCAAACTTATCGTGTACCACAGGACGGAATAGGTCAATAAACATGCATTTCTTCTTCTCTATCTCTTTACTTCAGTCTACCAGCGGCCTTATTGCTTACCTCTCTATTTATCTGTATAAGATCCTTGTATGTATATCTATGCAACACATAAAGCTGGACAGATATAGATAGGTGTATATATCAATATGGTAAGTAGTAATACATTAAATATATTTATATGAATATATATGTATGCATATATATTACACAAAAAGAATATAAAATACATATGCACTCGTTTAGTGTGTTCATTTAATTGAAATTAATGCTACTAGGTTTCTGTATTCTTCTCAAATTAGGGTAGGATGATATCTATCTGGCTTACGAAGAGCATCATATCCCATAAACTTAGATGTAATCTGATTTGTAAAAAAAAAAAAAAAAAAAAAAAAAAAAAATCATTGCTGCTGATCGGTTGATCTTCTACTACACCTGCTTGTTTTCTGTGATAGTCACTCTCGTCCTGCAGGTGTGCCGAAGAAACCGATCATTATACTCTTCCATCTCTCTTTCTCTATCTCTTTATTAGGTGATCCGAGTATCCTCTCGGATCACCTTCTGTATCTGTACGGATTCTTTGTTGGTTCTTCTTCTTCTTCTTCTTCTTTATTTCTGGACAAAATTTGTGTAGAGGTTAGCTCAGAAAGTCCTCTTCCTATCAATTTCAAAATTATACCATATATGTATCATGTCCCAAAGACGACAGATCTAATGTATAATAGTGATCAGTCGACCGTGACGTCACTGTGACGTCATTATATGAAAACACATTCTCAATCATATCTCACTAATGGAATAGAGTTTTTCAATGAAATTTACGTCACATATATTTCAAGTTATGCGCATTCTACTCATATTCTCAAAATTCATATTTTCTCTTAAAACGTGCGCGTACGCGCGCGTTGAAATATTTGTATCCTCAAATCGAGCTCAAAATTTTTTTGCACACGTTTCAGACCATTTGGAGCATTTTTTGAAAAATTGAAAAAATCGGACGGACGCGTACGCGCGCGCACATATACGCACGCACAGCTCATATGCAATGAAAATTTCCCGTTTTTTCACTTTGATCGGATGTCTGAAATGTCAAGGAATATTTCTACCATGTTTCAAGTCAATCCCACTCAAAATGACGTCATACGGGCCCGTCAAAGTTGAAATTCCGCGCGCGCGTCAATGGCGATATACAGTACAACAATGCCAAAAAACCGCCAATTTTAAATCCGATTTTACTCGTCAGGATGGACGGTGACCCCCCATTTTCTTTACATATTCTGAAAGCTGATGAGTTGTACATGTCATTTCATGGGTTGGCAATGCTGGAAAAATGATGAAAAGATATCAAATTTCTTAATAAATCAAAACAAGTCAATTTTCAAAATGACGTCATCAAATTTCAAGTTTACTCGAGCGTATCTCACTTATCCTTAGTCAATTTTCACCCAGATTTCAGTATGCTGTAGCTTATTTAATACTCTATCAGTTATGTAATAACACAATTTTGATTAAATAACAGCATGACCTCATAAAAATGAATTGAAAGTAACCTTGTCGAATTTGACCAGTTTACGTGTTATCTCTATGGGAGTGCAGTTTTTCTGGAAATGAAAATTGACATGACTGTCTTTTTCGAGCACTAGCTCACTTATGCTTCGGTGAATTTCTCCCAGATTTTAATATGTTGTAGCTGAGACCTTGGGCTATCGTTAATGTGCATTTTGTTTTTTCATACGATGTCGGGATCACGTCAATAAACGTGGTTGAAATTAAAGCTTATATTCGTTGTATTGAAATATTTCTTTCTTTCTGCAACTTTCTTTGCAATAACTCAAGAAAAGCATACCCTATCAACACCATATTTTGTACATGCTTAGTTCATGTCACGTTCATTATTTCATAAAATAACAACTACTTGATCAGATGCCATCTTGGTTATGTAAAGTAGGGTCAAAGGTCATAAATGTTTCATCCTGTATCTTGGTGAATACATCTCCTATCTTTCCCATATTTTGCACACGTAAAGACCATGTGACAAGGATCATATCACAAAATAACCACTTTTTGCTCAGATGACATCTTGTCTTTGCAAAGTGGGGTCAAAGGTCATATGTACTTCTTTCTTTATCGTCATTATGACGTGTTATCTCTATGGGAGGGATTTTTTCTAGATGTGAAAATTGACATGATTGTCTTTATCGAGCACTAGCTCACTCACCCTTCGATGAATTTCTCCCAGATTTTAATATGTTGTAGCTGAGACTTTGCGCTATCGTAATGTGTCCTCCGTTTTTTCATACGACGTCAAAAGCACGTCGAAAAACTCGGCTTAAGTAATCAAAGCTTAGCTTCATTAGGTGATCCGAGTATCCTCTCGGATCACCTTCTGTATCTGTACGGATTCTTTGTTGGTTCTTCTTCTTCTTCTTTATTAGGTGATCCGAGTATCCTCTCGGATCACCTTCTGTATCTGTACGGATTCTTTGTTAGGTGATCCGAGTATCCTCTCGGATCACCTTCTGTATCTGTACGGAATCTTTCTTTCTTTGTTTCTGGACAAAATTTGTGCAGAGGTTAGCTCAGAAAGTGCATTGCCTTTCAATGTCAAACTTATACCATATATGTATCGTCTCCCAAAGACGGCAATCGAACTAAAATCATGGTGATCAGTCGACCGTGACGTCACTATGACGTCATTATATGAAAACACATTCTCAATCATATCTCATTAATGGAAAAGAGTTTTTCAATGAAATTTACGTCACATATATTTCAGGTCAAGTGCATTCTACTCATATTCTCAAAATTCATCTATACCTTAAAACGTGCGCGTACGCGCGCGTTGAAATATTTGTATGTTCAAATCGAGCTCAAATTTTTTTTGCACACGTTTCAGACCATTTGGAGCATTTTTTGAAAAATTGAAAAATTTGGACGGACGCGTACGCGCGCGCTCATATACGCCCGCACAGCTCATATGCAATAGAAATTTCCCGTTTTTTCACACTTATCGGCTGCCTGAAATGTCAAGGAATATGTCTACCAAGTTTCAAGTCAATCCGACTCAATATGACGTCATACGGGCCCGTCAAAGTTGAAATTCCGCGCGCGCGTCAATGGCGATATACAGTGCAACTATGCCAAAAAAATGACAATTTTAAATCCGATTTTACTCGTCAGGATGGACGGTGACCCCCCATTTTGTGTACATATTTTGAAAGCTGATGAGTTGTACATGTCATTTCATGGGGTGGCAATGCTGACAAAATGATTAAAAGATATCAAATTTCTTAATAAAATAAAAAAAGTAAATTTTCAAAATGACGTCATCAAATTTCAAGTTTATTCGAGCGTATCTCACTAGTCCTTTGTCAATTTTCACCCAGATTTCAGTATGATGTAGCTTATTTAATGTTCTTTGAAACATGAAATTACAATAATTTGATTGGATAACGGTATCACCTCGTAAAAATGGATTGAAAGGAATCTTGTCAAATTTGACCAGTTTACGTGTTATCTCTATGGGAGTGCAGTTTTTCTGGAAATGAAAATTGACATGACTATCTTTATCGAGCACTAGCTCACTTAAGCTTCGGTAAATTTCTCCCAGATTTTAATATGTTGTAGCTGAGACTTTACGCTACCGTAAGTGTGCCCTTTGTTTTTTCATACGATGTCAGAATCACGTCAAAAAATTGGGTTGAAATTCAGGCTTATCTTCGATGTATTGAGATATTTCTTTCTTTCTGCAACTTTCTTTGCAATAACTCAAGAAAAACAGCCTCTATCACTTCTATATTTTGCACATGTTTAGTTCATGTCACGTGAATTATTTCATAAAATAACAACTACTTGATCAGACACCATCTTGGGTATGTAAATTAGGGTCAAAGGTCATAAGTGTTTCATCCTGTATCTTAGTAAATACATGTCCTATCTGTCCCATATTTTGCACATGCAAAGACCATGTTACAAGGATCATTTCACAAAATAACTACTTTTTACTCAGATGCCATCTTGTCTGTGCAAATTGAGGTCAAAGGTTATATGTACTTCTTTTTGTATCTTCGTGATGACGTGTTATCTCTATGGGAGGGAATTTTCTTTAATATGAAAATTGACATGATTGTCTTTATCGAGCACTAGCTCACTTACCCTTCCGTGAATTTCTCCCAGATTTTAATATGTTGTAGCTGAGACTTTGCGCTATCGTTTTGTTGCCTTCGTTTTTTCATACGATGTCGGGATTACGATAAAAAATTGGTTGAATTTAAAGCTTATCTTCTATGCATTGAGATATTTCTTTCTTTCTGCAACTTTCTTTGCAATAACTCAAGAAAAACACGCCCTATCACCCCCATATTTTGCACATGTTTAGTTCATGTCTCGTACATTATTTCATAAAATAACAACTACTAGATCGGACAACATCTTGGGTATGTAAATTAGGGTCAAAGGTCATAAATGTTTCATCTTGTATCTGAGTGAATACCTGTCCTATATTTCCCTTATTTTTCACACGTATAGACGATGTCGCGAGAATCATTTCACAAAATAACCACTATTTCATCAGATGCAATCTGGGAGTGCAAAGGTGGGTCAAAGGTCATATGTATTCATTGCTGTATCTTCGTTATTCAGTGTATACAGAATTTGGTACCAAAGATGGCAGATATGACTCCCTTTTCTAAATGACAATGCAAACATCACACGGCCAATGTCTCTAAACACAGATGAAACTTGTATGGTCATGCCTATTGCGATCAGGACTCGAATCATTGATTAAAAAAAATCGGATCACCTTAATTTGTCAGTGATGACAAATTACAATCTCTAGTTTCTCTTTATCTCTTTGTCACCACTGACCTTCTCTATGGCCACTGGTTCTTCGTTTTTCCAGACTCTTTAGATTGTCCATTCTAGGCCTCTTATCCGCACTAGGATTATGTTCATGTGTGTGTGTGTGTGTGTGTGTGTGTGTGTGTGTATGTGTGTATGGTAAGATTAAATACTTCAGGATAGTATTTGGTAAGATTAAATATCTACGATAGATGAAGATTTGTTTTGGTTGGGAAGGGGAGGACTGGTTGGGTTTTATGAATTATTTCATTCTGGATTTGTACAATATATATATATATTATATATATATATATATATATATATATATATATATATATATATATATATATATATATATTGTTTTTATGTATATGTTCTTAGGAGTGGAATACGATTTATATGATCCAACATATTTGAGGGATATGTGTTGGCATATGTTGATATTTTTTCGTGAAGAAATTACCAGTGGGATTGATTATAACTGAGTTATCATCCATGTTGAAGAGTGAGATTATTTGAAGTATAAATTGAAAAAGGATTTTTTTTAAATTGTATTTGTATTGTTTTTGTTCATGTTTCACCCAGAATGGGTTAATTCATGAATGATTTCAATAAAATGAATAAGTATCGAGGGAAAGCCAAAAAATGTGTGTGTGTGTGTGTGTGTGTGTGTGTGTGTGTGTGTGTGTGTAACATGGCACCTGTCTTTCTTCGTCTTTTATCTTTTCCTTCTCTTTTATGTTTTCTCTTATCTGCCACCACCTCCTCCAGTCTCCCCCTTTCTTGGAAAAACAAATATCGAGATTTTCCAAACTGTTTACGTTTCTGTCGACAGCATGCAACCGTAATTGTCATTACCTTGTTATAAAGGTGGAAAGTTGACGAAATCAATTATTTCATCCAGCAAAGCATTCTGACACAGTGCCCACGCCCACACTCTGTAGAGCGGAGAAGAAATTCATCGATTGTTCTTTTCTAACTCAAACAGCATAACCAATCTACTTCGTAAAGTAAAGTTCCCTTATTGAATTTGAAGTGATTGTCTGTACAAAAAACCTTCAATTTCATTTGAGTATCATAAGGGAAGATGCGAAAGCAGTCTGAGAACACAAACATAAGGGAAAAGCTAACAAAATAATGCCTCCTATATATCATTCGTGATGAAAATCTTTCATAAGGTGCAGACTATGTAAAGCCTTCGAGCATAACTTGCCTCAATCCTCAAGGCAGCTACAGTGACAAAATACCTCAAACAAACCAAACCAAATGAAGTATCAACTTATCTGCGCCTGAATCATGGTGGGTTCATCTCGATGTAGGGTACACTTTAAGCAAGTATACTACTGACGTCAAGCCCTGATACGAAATATTATAAGAATTATTCTGACTTCTTCCTGTCCTCGGTCCCACCTATGTACAGAGAAGTGATAAGGAGGAAAAAAAAAGAAAACGTTTCCTGTTTTGGGAAGTTCAGTTCGTTTGTTTGTTTTTAAACCCACGAAGTATATTTAGAGAGGAACGAGCAATGTGAAAAGTCCCACACACTATACGAACAAAGTGGTGGTATGAATTTAGGAGTCGTAAATGATTATTTAGGAAGGTGTTTGGACGCTGATTTTGAGTGTGTGTACGTGTGTGTGTGTGTTGTTCAACTGTGTCCAAATTAAGCGAATATTCTGCTACTTTGTACAGAAAGTAGCAGTTTAGATTACTGTCCCTACATTACTTGCTTAGAAATGAATAAATACCATTAAAAATGTGTGTGTGTGTGTGTGTGTGTGTGTGTGTGTGTGTGTGTGTGTATGTGTGTAAGTTTGGGGTGATGCTTGTCCAAAATCTTGGTAAAGGAATTCTTCTCAACGTACAATGTATTTGACAATTTTCATCGGTGGTTTGCTAGTACCATTAAGTCCGAATCTGAATGTTGATCACAGTAACCACGGTAACTAAAGTAACTTTCACAGACCAAATACATTGATATACCTCATCTGATAATTCCAATGCTATCTTGAGGCCAGACGTAGGCCTACAATTTTTAAAATCAAGGCATCACTAAACCGTCGCTTAAACAATGCACGCAGTAATAAAAAAAATATGACAGATTTGCTTGTTACAGAGTTACTCTTTCTTGTAACTCACTTTTCGTCACTTGAAACGAATTATTACGCCAACCAGGATACCGCCTTCTATGCTCGGGTAGTTTAAATCTCATTGTGGTCTCAGGACATTTCCACAAGAAATAAAATAAAGGCAAAGCATTGTTGCTTCCTTAAACAAAATTTTCCTTGCCCAAACGAAAATTTTGTCAGATTAATTCTGAACGCCTGAAATGTTTTTGCTATGTATACAAAGAATGCAGAAACAGTTTCGATGAGAACTAGTAACTTTGTCTGTTTTGTCAAAACAAGATTTGGAGTGTCTGATCACTTTTTCCGATTTGAGCAAAAAAAAAAAAAAAAAAAGAAACCATGAAAAACAGCAAACAATCATTACAAAACCAGTCTGTTTCTTCCGTATAAAGACTCGTTCTTACCACTCAAATGGGGTCTCACTATCTGTCACACTGTACACTCGATCGAATCATGCTGTACAAATTGTCAGATCTGTCGGGGTTTTTTTGTCCAATCTGTAATATTCTGTTGTTCTTGTAAGACATCAGCAGAAAAAAATTTCAGTCATTTCTTCCAGTGCATAGAAGACCGTGCATATAAGAATCACTAGTATGTGGAAATTTCAGTATCCAGTTTATAGATCTATAACTACAAGATGTTCTTCGTTTAGTCTTATCGGAAGTACATTTTTCTTGTCTTGTTGGAAGTGCATGTGTTGCCATTCAACTTTTTATTCTCTGCCATTCCCAGCTCGTGTGTCACGAATCATAATATGATTTTCAGAAACGTTGCAATGACCCACTTTGAATCAATATTTTTTCCTAATTTCTCGCAGGTATAATAGTTATTGGCGTCACGTGACTCTAGACCGATAAACATATTAATCGAGTTTCTCAATGTCAAAACCTGAATTTTTTTTCTCTCTCTCTTCGAACGCGGAAGGTACCATACTCACTCCGGGCAGATATTTTGCTTCAAATCGTGACTTTTTAGTCTACATCTTTTTATTGTTTAAATAATTATTATCATCGTGATGATGAAGTCGTTGATTATCATAACTTTTATTATCATCATCGTTATCATCATCATCATCGTCACTATCATTATTATGACTACTAAAAACTACTACTCCGACTAAAAAGCAGAGCTTGTACATTATGGACAACCCATACAATCGACTCAAAATTTTACAAAAGAATACAAAAATCATTAATGACAAAAAGAACAAACAAACATAACAAAACACAACTACAAAATCACGGGTACATAACATGACGTAACATTACTGTATGATGCTTACTGTATGATGCCTCCGCTCGATCCAGACTAAAAATAATGGTAGTCTGGCAGCGATAATGGCAAGTCACCTTAATAGAAAGCAACCCACCCCAAAATAAACTACCAGAAGTCGAGTCCAAAGTAGAAGATGGACCAGCTATAGGGCAAACAAGATCACAAAACTCAATATTGTCACGATATATCAAGCAAGTCGACTTTCTTCACCGAATCCGGTTCAGCAACGTATGTTCTTGTGCTTCTATATTCGAGTAGATGACAAATTCTTTAATTACGTGCTATATTTTGTTGAATACTCTTCATTCATTTTAAAGGGTACCCTTTTTCGCTTGTAGTGTGGGTGTAATGCGTCATGATAGGCTTTTGTACATGTCTTTAGACTGTAGATCTTTGGATATTATGCTAAACATAATTATATAACACAGAACTCTCCCTTTATGATGTTTTCTGCATTGGCGATGGCAGATAACAATCAGTTTCCTTGCTTTGTTTCCTTCACGGTCTCATTTCATTATTCTTTTTCTTTCTTTTTTCTTTTTTCTTTTCTCCCGACCGCCCCCCCCCTCCACCGTATAGGAGTTGATAACCTCGAGGTGTCTAACAATCAGATATCTGTCACTTCTCGGAGCTCAAAGTGAAATATAAAAATCGTGCCGTCCGTTACCAGCCGCCCGCAGAACAAACGACCTAATATTTTAATCAGTTTACAGCAAAATTTCTCTAGTTGTATCTTAAACATCCTCTAACGGTTTCTTCCTTTCCTTTTTTTTCTGTCTCGTAGATATGCCAGGGGAAGACTCGTAGCATTCGACCTCCCCGGAGATAATTTGATCAAAATCTTTGAAAAACAAGTTCTCTCTCTCTCTCTCTCTCTCTCTCTTTCTCTCTGACTCTTTCGAAGTAGTCGGAAAAAAGATGAAACAAACTTGAGAATGTCGCCTGCTCTTCTGTTGTCTTTTTGTTTTAGTAGAGTCTACCACAAAGTGACCTCTAAAGCTGGTTGCGTGTTTCAACTCTTGTCATTAACCTGTGAGAATGACGGACATAGAACGACTCGTTGAACTCACTTCGTCATCAAGATTATGGGTGACACTGAATGAGAGACAAACAAACAAACAAACAAACAAACAAACAAACAACATCTATATACAGCCTAAACAGAAGAATGAAATGTTCATGAAACTTAAACATACCAAGTTTGTTTGAAAATTGTACTTATAGAGAGATAGATAGATAGATAGAGAGAGAGAGAGAGAGAGAGAGAGAGAGACATAGAACAACAACATCAACAGCAATGGATACATAAAGAGGGAACATGAATAATATATTGTGAAAAACAAGGATCGTAATATTAGGTAAATTATTTAGAAAGTTTGGGAAAGAGAAGAACAGAATGAGTGCAGAAAGTTACATCTACAGAGGTTCTTTGCTTTTTGTCTTTATCTTTCTCTATTAATGTGTTTCTATAAACCTAAAACATATATAATTATGCATATCGATAAACATAAAATATATATACATAAACTTATTCATGATTCAGTAACCGACTGTGCGTGAGTGTGTGAACGCGTTATACGAAAGTTTGTACTTGGTAGCTGTTCAAGTAGGGATACTAATGTCCTTACAAAACGAAGCTATATCAGGCGTTTCAATATATACAGTGATACAAGTAAAAACAATTTCTATCATGTCATTTTTATACATGTATATACCACCGTCTTATCTCGCGGAAGCAAAGTGGTGATCACATGTTATACTCGTGTACCGTCCGTGATGAGAAATCAAAAGCGCATCTTCATGATCACATGAAAGGAGGTAGAAGAGCTTTAAGAAAAACGCCCTGAAATGTATTGCCAATATCTCTTGCTATTGACACTTGTCATCTTCATATATATCTTCATTTCTCTTTTCCCGCAAGCAAATAGGACGCGGAAAGAGGAAAAGAAATGCTCCGAGTAATTTGAAGTGAAAAAAAAAAAAACCCGCAACTGTAGTTCATCTATAATAGTACCATCTTCTTATTTAGTTCCTGCGACAAACATGTTCTTGATATTTCATTGCTAAATCTAAAAAGAAAAATAATCATCTCAAATCATTCTTGACATTTTGCCGCTTTATTCGTGCATATTACTAGGTCAAGCTGGGAATGAATAATTTCAAGCCTAGAAAGTGTGTTCGGTAAGTGCTAAAACACATAGAAACTACTTTCTTGCTAATTCTTCAACTTTGAACTGATTGTGACGTCAAACATTTGGGCTGGAGAAGTAACATTTTGTTCTTTTGGTCGCTTTGTTACTTTTGGTATAACCGTTGGTTCACTATCTAATGTCAACACAAGTACACTGTAGTCTCTACGGCATTGATAATAATTCTCGACGTCTGCATATCCACATGGATTCAACATCTGGTTTGTCCCCTTTGTACGTTTGGTATGGAAGTGTGAGTCCGTGCGTGTTTGTATGTGCTGCAAGAAGCCAATAATGGCCATGCCACGCACTGGACGCGTGACCGAGTGACGTATTGCCAGCGTGTTTAACCAACCGCTATCAAAAATATTTTTTTTTTTTTATCGTTGTTTTGTTCTATTTAACAACATTGATAAGTAGTGATACGACGTGACTCGCACTCCAGTAACTTTCTGGGTTGTTCAATTGTGATATCACTGTCTAATACACAAATTTGCCCAGAGTTTCAACTATGGGCAGAGGTGTCGCCACTCGTTCATTTCGGCGGCCTCGGCCGGGCCGATCGCAATAGGCTTGTGCCGAAAGGGTGGGTTGGGTGGTGGCGCGTCGCGTTAAAGCCCCCGTCACACTACAGCGTATAAATCAACGAATGCCTAGCGGATGGGCAAAATTTGGCAAAGTCCAGATACGCTCGAATCCGCTCGAATCCGCAAGCAAAACGTCGTTTTCGAACGTTCGCCTAACGAATGATGAGCATATGCTAACCGTGTTACGAGCGGATTAAGTAGCGAATGAAAGCGAATGCGTACAGTCCGTCCAGCGGATGCTGAGCGGACAAAGCGAATGAGGAGCGAATGCCCAACATATGCAGAGCGATACTGCGGCAGTCACGTGACGGATCTCGACTGACGCACATTTTCCCAAATCATTTTGAGTAGTGACAGTGTCGAGTAACGTTGTGATTGTGAGAATGGCCCCCAAAAGAAGGAAGGAGAAGTCACCACCAAGTGCTGCTGATGTCATTACCCTCGACAGTCCTCAAGATTCCTGTGTTCCTTCTGATGATCACGTTGACGATGATGTGGGGAGTCCAACATCCTCCATTACGTCTGGTGCCTCCAACTGTTCCTAGCCTGGAACTTCAGCGAAAAAAAAAAAAAAAAAGGCCAGAGGCAAACGCCGGGACTTTAATATCCCGGAAGTTCGATGAGAAGCTAATTATACAACCCGAACTGCCCTCGTCTTCGGATCCAGGCCCTGGTCCACATCGTTCTTCGATGTTTTCCTCTCCTCCGTTTTCTCTTGTCTTGGATGTATTTGGCGATTGCCAGCTGGTTTAGGTCATACTCATGTTGATGAACAGCTAGAAGATACTGCATCTGAAATCTCTGAGCGTCCTCCAATTCTGATGACCAACTGATAAATGCTACCTGTGCTGTCCAGATTTGCTGTGCGAATTTGGACGAACGGCGAACGAATGAGAAGCGAACGCAGAGCGACCACAACTTTCGATCAGCGGGCGCTAAGCGACCACAAAGCGTATTGTCATTCCGTTCGTCATCCGCTCAAGATTTTGGACATGTCCAAAATCAAAATTTGTCTCCGGCGGATCTCTGCGAATCTCTGCGAACAGCTAGCGGATACAGCGAACGCCAAGCGGGTCACGAACGATGAGCAACGGATGTGAGCGTATCTCCAAATTTTCGGATCCGCTGGGCATTCGTTGGCTAGATACGCTCTAGTGTGACGGGGGCTTAATGGGAACACAACCCTTCGTCCAAAGCCCCCCCCCCCGGTTTTGCCGAAAGGGTGCGTTGGGAGCGTTGGGTCGCGTCGCGTTGACTGGAACCCCACCCTTCGTCCAAAGCCCCCCCCCCCCCGGTTTTACCGAAAGGGTGCGTTGGTACTTTTTCTCGAGTTTTGAATTTATATTTAACCTTCAAACAACCATTTCAAAGAGGCTATCGTCCGGATCGGTTTACACTCTATTACCACTTGGTCTACAGCCAGTTGGTCTAATAGACTGTTTAATATCAGTTGGTCTAATAACCAGTTGGTCTAGTCATCATTTCGTCCAATTACTGTTTGGTCTAATCGTTATTTGGTTTAATTACTATTTGGTCTACAGCCAATTCGTCTAATGATAGCCATTTGGTCTATTTTTGGTCTAACACCAATTTATATCATCAAATATCGATTTGGTCTATTATGAGTTGGTCTAATTCCATTTCGTCTAATCATCAAATGGTCTAAAATAAAACCAAATTTGTCCAATATAAATTTGGTGTTCACATCAATAAAAAGCCCCCCCCCCAAAAAAAAAAAAAGCCCAGTTTGTCATATAGACGAAACGATGATAGGACCAAATGGTACCTGATTAGACCAGGAGGCTGCCTATTAGACCAAATGACAATAAGATCAATGGTTATTAGACTAAATGGGTGTAGACTAAATGATGATAGACAGAGGCTAGACCAACTGGGCAATGGACCAAAATTAATGATGTGTACACCAAATTTATATTGGACAAATTTGGTTTTATTTTAGACCATTTGATGATTAGACGAAATGGAATTAGACCAACTCATAATAGACCAAATCGGTATTTGATGATATAAATTGGTGTTAGACCAAAAATAGACCAAATGGCTATCATTATACGAATTGACTGTAGACCAAATAGTAATGAAACCAAATAACAATTAGACCAAACAGTAATTGGACGAAGTGATGACTAGACCAACTGGTTATTAGACCAACTGATATTAAACAGTCTATTAGACCAACTGGCTGTAGACCAAGTGGTAATAGAGTGTAAACCGATCCGGACGATAGCCTCTTTGAAATGGTTGTTTGAAGGTTAAATATAAATTCAAAACTCGAGAAAAAGAACCAACGCAGCCTTCCGGCAAAACCGGGGGGGGGGGGGAGGGGGGGGGGAGGGGGGGGGGGCTTTGGACGAAGGGCTGTTTGAGTCTGCATTGGAAGATGTGAGCTAAGTGACGAGCGCCAAAATATTTTCTAATTTTCTTGTGTGTGTGTGCATGTGTGCTATAGGTAGCAAAAATAGTGTTTGAAGAACATTATATGTGACCGTGTATCCCAAAACAAACAAAAAGTCGCGCCGCTTGATTTTACGTGAAGACTCAAAAAAAAAAAAAAAAGGTGAAATGGGTCAACTGAGTCAATCTTGACTTTTTCATATTTTCTTAAAGAGCTATCCTTCTACATTATTCCTTTATTTGGGATCATAACATGAATGGGAAAGTGTATTTTCAGCAGTTTTTCTACAACCCTTTTTGGCTTAGAATAGAATGATCAGAGTCCCCTTTCATTCCTTGAAATCATTTACACACTCCTCACTTTCAAGTCTCATAACTTTTGAAAGGGCAACCCTACTGCTTTGCAAGTTGGCATTAATCATGGACAGAATGTGATTATAGAACATGCTCAGTTTCAGCTTAATCTGATACATCCTGTGATTTGTCCCTTTCATTGCACAGCTAGCACGGCATAATGGATTAAACGCTTGAATATCCCCTGTACTTCAGAGCCTCTTTTCTCAGTTCACATTAATTTTTTTTTTCCAGAGTGTGTGCTTTCTTCCCAATATTTAGATAGGTTAGGGGAGTCCATTTGAATTGAGTTATACATTATTTTAAACCTTAGAGTCTGTTTTTTCAGAATCTGCCCTTAGCTTAAAATCCTTGTCTGGCGACTTTTTGTTGGTTTTGTGGTGCAGGGTGACATATAAATTTTTGCATCTACATAGTGCTCTGTTACCAAAGAATACGCCCTTTTTGTCATAACTACTGGTAATCTCTTTTTGAACGGTAAGTGAATGATTTTGTGTCAGAGTTATTGATCCAACTGTCGGCTGTCGAATGATTTGGATCGTGAAATTCGCAAAGAAATGTATACAGCAGGAGGTTCCACATTTCCAGCTGGGCTAGATTAATTTACATACGTAAAAGAACACTGTCGGAATTTTGTTGACCAGGCAACACAGGTGTTCCTGCGTTCCAGCGTGTACAGGACCCTCTGTGTATTGATCACAGTATGAAAACACCTGGCAGTGAAAAAGTAGCATTATCTCACGTGCGTGAACCAGAATAGTGATATTCAACGCAGAATGACGTGCTCACGTGCTAATGTGATCAGACATTAAAAAAAAAAATGATATATTTAGTATATTATGGTAGGAACATTTTGCAGGGTCGGATCCAGGAATTCCGTATTGAGGGGGCGCCTTTACAAAAATAGAGGGGGGGGGGGAGCTCCACCCTGGATCCGCCACTGTTTTGGGAGCGAGTGTCAAACAAGAAATAGTCAATTTGCTTTTGTTGGGCTATTTTCGTTTGATAAGAACACTATACAATGTTGGGTGTTATAATACAACACCCAACATTGTATAGTGTTCTTATGCCGGCAAATCTACAATGACCTTGGATATCACTGTCTTTGCTTGGAATGCACTGAAACATTTAAAAAGTGAACTTCGACAACAGTCAAGCATAATATAATCATAATCATAATCATAATCATAATCATAATCATAATCATAATCATCAAGTTCAACCATGGCGATATCATGAAACTGGCGTGAGACCAATGTAATGTATGTCCCTGTCAGTAGGATCCTTACTGGTGATTTCTAGGTTATCGTCTTGTATATGTAATCTCAGCATCAAGAGTTCGAACAAGCTGTAAATCGAGACCAGAGTATTGATTGAAATCGCATGATCAGAATTTGCTTCAAGTAACAGTTCTGAGATATTGGAACCCCAAATACGGTTGTAAGTTTACCTCATGTATTCATGATGACAAACACATTGTCACACCAGTATACCATTTTGTTTGTCTTTGTGTGTGTGTGTGTGTCTCTGTGTGTGTGTTTTGTGCTTCTTCTGCTTCTTGAAATTATATTAAACGCATCTCACGTACAGTGGATAGATTCTACTGTAAGAGCTGCTGCAGAGAACAATTTTACGTATTCGTGTTCATTTTGTGTCGTTTTCTTTTTCTTCAGAAGTTTTCTGACCATTTCCTACAGATTTCTATAAACAATAACGTCCGCATTGGTCCGAGTGGACAATATTATGTCTAATGGGGCCAAATTGTCCCATTCCATTCAAATCGTTACAGCGCCCTCTTCTAACTCTTTGGCTAATTATAGCCGTATCTTTTTGTATAGCATACTTTTCAGGAGAAAACTCGCGAAAACATCGCCACAACACTTTCCCGGAAGAATACAAACACAACACAACGGAAAACGCATGAACATCCCCGAAATAACGAATACAATCTAGTTTAGCTTTCCCTTTTATCTTATTGTTCTTTTTAGCTTTCTGCCCTGCCAGGGATTTTTTCTTTCTTTTCATTCACCCCTGGCAACAGGGCATTTTCGGAAAAAAAAAAGAAAACCCTAGGAAATTTCCAGTACTTAGTTGCTTCAAAGAAAAAAAAAAGTCAAGAGCCCCTGTGATTTAACGAAGATAATTGATGAGTAATTGTCTCTAACGGAGAGCTCAGAGGCAAATGCCGGTGTAATGTCCGCCAATTTGATAGCGGTTTATATCTCTTTTCCTCTGTCTCCCTATTCTACCCCCTTTTTTTCTCTCAGCTTCATCGCTACCGGCCATCTTCCCAGGCCCGCTGCTCTTCCCGCGAGATACTGTCCATGTGATATCTACAGGTGAAGCTGAAGGTCGATCGAATAACGAGGACAAATTCAGAGGCACAACAGAAAAAAAAAGAAGCGCGTCTAATTAGGCACGTTATTGTTGACTTTGTGTGTGTCTGCATGTGCTTGTGTGCTTGTGTATGCTTTCTTTTGTGTTGTTGGAAAGAAACAGAAGTTGTGATTAAAACAAAACGAAACAAGACCAATCAAAGGAAGATAAGACAGAGTGAGGACGAATTACTGTTGGTGATGCATAGGCATAGATATCCAAAGGTGCTCAGAAGAATAATAGCTACCGAGATAAATAGACAGACAGAAAAATACATCCAGCTTGATAGACAGATATACAGATGGAGGAATACATATATAATAGATAGAGAGAGATAAGACAGAGATATATGATGGATATCTAGATGGATAGATATAGACGATAGACATAAAGAAATAGAGATAGATAGATAGATAGATAAATAGAATAGATAGATAGATAGAGATACAAAGACAGATGTATAGGGATAGATAACAGATGGACTGGTAGATAGGCAGGTAGTAAAATGACTGGACAAAAGGGTTTAACATGGCCTCTCAAAAGGGAACTTAAAGGTTTATATAGCAAAGGGAAAGCTACAGGCAGTAATATAAGGACGTACAGACTTGAACATCGAATACATTTATAATGAGAGTAATCTAACTCTGGAAGTAAACGGGAAAGTAAATGCACATTGTCAATGACACAAAACTTATTTTGTTATCTATCTAAGTAGAATATATTTCATGTTTGACAGTCATAAATTTCAAGAGAACAATTTGTTACTGCCAGACGACATCACAAGGAACTGTTGCAGCTGGCAACGAACCCTGAGGCAACACGTATTAAATATTGTGTACGTTTAACCAAACTTTATAATTAGTCATGCAGTCAATTACACACATGAAGGGAAGGTGACGTATTACTAGCGCACTGATAGAGACTGTGCGAAGACAGTTGAGTGTCGGCACCACTACTCTTCATCACATTATTACCTTCCAGTTAATTCAATTTCAATTCAGTTCAATTTCAATTCAATTCACTTTCAATTCAATTCACTTTCAATTTAAGTCAGTTCCTTCACCATCATTTTGAAATTCACGGATGAAAAAAAAGGAGAAAAAACGAGAAGAACTGTTTATTGCGAGGCTACCATATGCTACCACTCGATGCGTCAATTTGAAAATGCCCACCCTATACCAAGGGAATGGTTGGCGGGGAGGGGGGGGGGGGGGAGAATGGAGTTGGAATGACATTTGGTTTATGTTGTTGTAGCTGTCGATGTTATTATCGTTTTCGTTTTTGGAGTGACGAAACAGGGAATTGTGGCAACGCGTCTTGCTTTCACCATCGGCGATTACCATGTAACACCGTGGATATGAAATTTCATCCTCGCACTCTCCAGACGCGATGCATTTGTCTTAAGCGGAGAAAGGACTATTGTAGGCATCCATATAGGTCCTTCAATTCTAGCTGAGGTTTCAAACTGAGAGTCTTTTTCTTCAATTCCGGTTTATTTCTCATACTTTTACTCTGTAATCAAGGACATGTCACTTCTTTTATTTGAAAGTGGAGAGCCTTTATCTTCTTCAGAAATCATCCTCGCTATTTTGAAAAGTTCTGAGCTTTCATTGCAGTTATGACTCTTTGCACCCATTTAATGTGAAAGATAGTACTTCCTGCGATCAGTGGGGCTATAGCCTTATAGATGCTGCAGAATGTTAAATGTGTGTTAACAATGCTCGCTGCTTTCGTGCGTCACTGAGACCCTCATATTGCAAAAATGTTTCGGTTTGATTACAGAATGTAATTTGCCCAATCTGCCAATCGAAAAAAAAAAATCAACTTTTCGATGAATCGTTTTTTTTTCATTTACTCCTGCTTTATTTTGTTTTGTACCCTTTTGTCTTGTCCGCGCGCGGCTTGGGCATTTTCTGTCAACATAAACAGAAAAAAATAAATAAATGGATGAAATATACGTTGCTTATCAGACAAAATCGTGACAACTCTTCTTGAAATGACTCTAATTTTCTCCAAATCCCCACGTGGACATAATTATGTCTATGGATTGTATTTTCAGATAATGTCGACTATGATCCATTGGGGTCTTATCTTACTCCACCATTTCCCCTTCCCCGGTCATGTTCTATCGCTTATCATGATCACCCCCCCCCCCCCAAAAAAAAAGAATGTCTAGACAGAAATATGTGCTGAACACTGTTCTAAGGATACCGGGTTCACATGCAAGTTTCAAATGTCGACAGCAACGATGATAGATTTGTTGCAATGGCGGGGCAGTCATAGATCAGTGTCGGATCTCATTGTTTTCATGGACGCTATCTGGATAACGAAGTAGCCGCAAAACAGCGCAATTATCACCAGATTTCTTTTTCTTTTATTTTTTACCCCCTTTTTTTGGGGGGGGGGGGGAGTTGTTGCTGTCCTTCCTGATATATATATATCTCGACAAATAATGGGATACATCCCGCTGCGTAAGACGACACCGGTGCAAAATAGGCGGAGAATCTCTCCTATGTGATGGATAGTTCGGGTCGTTGAAATATAGCGTATTGTTACTCCTAAAAGTGGAGTGTTAAACCCCCTGCTAGCCATGTTTGATGGGAGTCATTGTTTGTATTGTTATTGTTTGTATTTGTTTATGTTGTAACAACATGTAACAAGAGCAGTAAAAACGGGTGCTGTTCGTTATTCCGAAGGTTCGTAATTCCGAAGGTTCGTTAATCCGAAACACACAAATTCCCTATTAGAGGTTCGTTAATCCGAAAATGAAAAAAGGTTCGTTAATCCGAAAATGAAAAAGGGTTCGTTAATCCGAACATTTGTGGCGCTATTCCGAAGGTTCGTTATTTCGAAGGTTCGTTTATCCAAAAATGAAATAGGGTTCGCTATTCCGAAGGCTCGTTTATCCGAAAATGAACTAGGGTTCGTTATTCCGAAGGTTTGTTAATCCGAAAATGAAATAGGGTTCGTTATTCCGAAGGTTCGTTGATCCGACAATGAAATAGGGTCCGTAATGAACCTTCGCAATAAGCTTTTTTTTCATTTTCGGATTAACGAACCTTCGGAATAACGAATCGTCGGAATAACTAATCTTCGGCATAACGAACCTTCGGACTAAAGAACCTTCGGAATAACGAACCTTCGGAATAACGGACTGTAAACGTAAAAACGATAGGCTTGATAGGTCACTGGCTTTTGCTAATTCCCCACATCTGCTGCACATTTATGTTTGTGTGTGTGTGTGTCAGACGAAATGATGTCATCTGACCTTATTTTCCATGTATTTTCGTAACACTTCACATTGCATTTTAGTTATGGTTTTGCGGTCAAAATATGTGGTCTATACATGTTGAACTCTTTTTGTTCATGCTGTATTTCTTTGTAAAGATGTATGAATAAAGTTGAATTGAATTGAATTATCAAGAGCCACCGCTACTTACCCACATACCAATTGGAGAAAATTATGAAAACAAATACTTGTCTGCTAATATTTCCAGTACAATGTGTGGTAAGGGAGAAAATGCCTATGAAAGGAAATTTACACACACACACATTATGACATCGCATGATATAAGTAAATTTGGTTATGGTTCTCAGGAAGCACGAACCATATACACAAAGGTATGCAGTTAAAGTTCAATTTGAATCCATGTTGCTTGACTGCAATTCAAGCCCCTGAATTTTTTATTTATATCATTATCATAACTGTCATTGATATCATCATTATTGACATTGTCATTAGCGTGGTCCTTATAAGGAGTACTAGCATTATTATCATTATCAGTTTTTATTATCTTTATCACTATCATTAATTTCATCATAGTTTGGATCAAACAATTGGTCGAACGGTTTGCCTGAGTGATTTTTCTTTTGTTTCACTTCACATTTCAAGATAATACGTCAAGCTTGACATCGTACTTACAACTAATGAATTCTTAGGTCGAGCTGTTTTTGCTTCAGTTGTAATAGTACTTCTTGTCATACTCATTAATAGTACAGTCCTATCTCTCAAGCAATGTCTTTATATTGATAATTTCCTTTTATTTCCTGCCCATCCTTATCAGTTGTCAAGTAGACGTCCAACGATTCAGGGCTAATCGTTATGATTTGAAGTTTGAAACTTCAGAAGTATTTTTTCGCCCTCACTCTTCGTATCAGACGCCCTTCCTATTTCGTACTATGATATCCGAATTTACATGTTGCTTCATGCAGACATTGACTCCAGAACGATGGCCTGATATCATTACACTCGTGCTCATGATATGAAAATCAATGGCATCGTTTAGCAATTTTGAGTCTGCCTCAGTCATACCGGCGCTGTATGCACTCATCATGACCGAACGATCCGCATTACTGGCAACAAGGCGTGGAACAGCGTGCCAGGGATTACCATAAATGAAATACATCAACTTCGATAAGCCCATTTAGGCGTAAGCGTATTCATAGCTACTCATAACAAGTAATTTCCTATTATGTATTACTTCTCGTATAGGGCAGGGGTGATTGCACACTCAGGGTAAAGGCAGTTAACCTATCCTGCAATGGGTAATAAGTGATATGAAAGAATCAATTTTTTTTTTTTTTTTGTGTAGATGCACGGAACCCTCGAGTTCTGTTCAAACGTTGTAGAGTTCACGCACTTTCTCCGAAAATATCGCCGAGGCGAGTTAACAATTAGAGCTCTGTTGGTTTCTTTTGAATTGAATTGAATTGAATTGAATTGAATTGAATTGATTTGCTTTTTGTTTCTACTCTCTGCCTGATGTACACACAAAAGTCCAGGGATATTAATGAAGTGAATCTTAATGACCGAGCACCAGGAGTATGAAATGAATAGAAAATTTGATGGAAGACAAGAAAGGGCAAACACGTTACCTTATAAGGGCAGTGATGTGAATGAAGAAGTTAAAAGTGGGCATCACAGCGAAATCCGACAGCTCACGTTGTGACCATTGTGATTTTGAACGCCGACTGGTCACCCGCCATAGTAAGTTGGTAGTATATGACGAATGGAACATCTGCGAAAACTCCTCAGTTTTTCCTGTATACGGACCGACATGATGACCAATTTTACCCTTGACAGCAAAGAAACATTTCATTGCGACTCGTTAAAGATACGCTCAAATAGGAGAACGATACCTTTTTCTTCTAGACTTCGCATGAATTCAATGAAATATTTGTATGTTATTCACCGAGGGTGTGAGAACGTTGAAAAAACACTCCCACATTTTGCCAGTACGAAAAGTTTCATTTATTAAAAGCGGGAAAACGTGGCAGTTTGAAACCGATATGGGTAGTACTTGTAAAAAAAACCCCAAAATGATGGGAATATACCATAAGAACTGATCACCACAATGCAGCACTATCACACACAAATATAAAATACTTGTACGCTCTCAATATACGAAGAGATTTCACACACATATAGATTGACTAGTTTTAAGATTCCTGTCCACGACAAGAGTTTAATAACCATGCAAATCTGTATCAAACAATACTTACATTTCTGCAAGAACTTGGTCTTTGACAGCCTTCTGTGTGTATGTATTTGTTCTCTATCTTCTTTCTCTTTAGTATAGTGTAATTAAATCAACTTGATCTGATCTTAATTCACTTAGAAGTGTATGATTCAAAAGATCACTGACTCACGGCATTGCTGAGTATGAGAGGTGTCCATGTGAAGACACTGAATCGAATGAAATCAAATCAAATCAAATGATGGGATACATAAGTTGATTGTTTTGAAGATACCTTAGACTGTTTGTGTGCGTGTTTATTTGCGTGTGTGTGTGTGTGTGTGTGTGTGTGTCAAGGGTTGGAGAAGAGAAAGAATAGATTAACATTTTGGAGGCATTCCATTGGCATGGATAAATTTCTTTGTTTCTCATTACGTGACGGAATGTCGGAATGCAGCGAAACAGAAGTCACAGCTGCACACAAGTTTTGCCCCTAAATCTCTCTTTGTTTGTCATTGTTTGTAGCAATCGAACACACCCCGAGTAGAACGTGAGAAAATCGTCTGAGTGCTGGCTGCTACGAAAAAAAAAAAATAGCGCAACCTGTTTCTCTTTTCTCCTCCCGTTTTTTTTTATTTTTTTTTATTACATGATTATGTGAATCTCGGTTGGCGGTAGAAGTCTCATTTGCAGGGTGTAATTAGGGGGTAGCCAGATGGTGAAGTGGTAATGAAATGGTCAACAACTGCAACCCAAAAATCTTTATAGTGAATTATTCTGTTAAAGGCCGTCGCAGCAGTAGCTTACAGTCAAACCTGAAAATTAGGTGTCGTTTTCTTCTGAAACTAGGAAAAAGAAAGATCTCTCCCCCTTTCTCCCTCACTCTTTCGTGTGCGCGCACAAAACATACAAATTTATATATATATATATATATATATATATATATATAATACATATAAATACACATTATAGTGAGATAGATAGATAGATAGATAGAACATTTCCATTTTTTCGGGAGACAAAAACTGCAAGTACTTTTTTCCATGACTAGAGACTCTCTTCATGTTGAAATGAGGGGTAGCGAAAGAAATTTTTAGCCCTTATCATTCTTGACGTCTGGCAGTTTGGGAATACGATTAATTTATGTCGTTTTAAAGTGATTTTGCCTATGGCGCTTTCAGTAGTGTTAGAAGGGAATGCTGGTTTCTGGAAGAGAGTAACTTCATCTTTGAAAGAAAGAGAAAGATACATAGAAAGATACGGGATGGGGGGGGGGGGGGGGGAGGAGTCGCTATGATTTCCCAAAGCCTCAACGATAACACACTCGAGAGTGACCGAAGATGGAGGCATTAAATTTTCATTTATTCATCTTTTTTTTTTCGTTCCACGTACGAATGTTACATCAATGGTTAAACGTTCATAGCATAAAACATGACACAAGCATCCGTACTATAAGTATCGTATCATTTTCTATATAATGTGATTTGTGGTATTAGTATACTTGTACCACAAAACTCAAACAAACACAACGTTGAGATAATAGCATTTCATGGGGTTTTGATGTACACGTTGAGACAAAAAAAGTTAAACCAGAGAGCGTACACTAATGTTTGATGCGGTGTTTGTTTGGATGTTATCCTCCCTGGGGGAAATATTGAGTGCTTATATTTTACCTTGCAGTTTCTGAGAGAGAGAGAGAGAACGAGAGAGAGAAGGAGGGGTAAGAGTGAGAGAGGTACTGTGATGTATGGTTACCCCTTTGTTAGCCCCAGCGCTAATGCATGCAATATATCGTCCCGAGTCCGTGCAATGTTATCGGCAACAGAAGAAAAAAAAAATAAACATTGTCTCCACTGCATGTGATCAAACATTCATGACAACATGCATGTAACATCGTGATGTATAGTAACCAACTGCGATATGAAAAGCACCTCTGCTGCGAATGCTCCCACGTATAGTAAGCCTTGAAATGTTACATCAAGTTCTTCCAATCTGTGGCACTATGGAATATATTATTTGTGTTCAGAAACCTTTAATTATATATCACCAAAAGAGATTATTTGTATGTCATTAAAATTGAGTATTTATATATCATTAACACAGAGTGTCGAGTTAAGCATCTGATTTGAGTTCCATGGGTAAACCGATTAGGCAATCGTAAGCTAGCAGTATCATGCTTCATTCAGGTCTGTAGTCATCTTTTTGCATGTTCAGTTAACTAAGTTGGGCCTATTCTTGTAACTTTGGGAAAAGTCCTTATTGAATCCTCAGCTGTAATGTATATGTCAATGGTACATGCTTTGGTGATGTGTGATCACTTCTATAGCTGTTTGAGAGGAATCGCAGACCCCCAAACATCTTAGTTGGTTCAATGAAAACAAAAATAAACGATCTCCGTGGCTGTACTAAGGAATTATTGACACTAGAAATATCACCAAAGCTTTATCGTTGAATAATTTTCTAACGTTTCCTAATCTTGTTAATGACAAGGAAAATGATTACCACCCTTAGATATTCCTTTTCATTTTTGTAGTGTTTTTAGAATTATCATGTAGCCCAATTATTTGTTTTCCATTACGAAACAAAAATCGCGTAAAAATTGAAAGTGGAAACCAAACACTGTACTGTACTGTACTGGGCATCGGCTTTGAAAGTGTCTGAACGTGCACAAGATATCTGATTTTATTCGCACTCTATATGAGGAAATACCTTGGCGCGAAAGTTTGAAGTCTTCAAGTGGAAAAAAAAAACATGCTCTGTGGAATTCCTGGAGATCTTATTGTTTCTGATGCGTTGGACGTGACTATCACAACCTGAAATCCTATTATCAACTTGGAACACACTAGAAATAATTATCATTAGCCTACTATCACAGAGATGCCACAAGTGCTTTGAAGCATTGTCATATTGTGCCCAAAGAGATAGTTTTGAACATTACATTAGATGAAAGTAGGCCTATAAGTTTTTAATCAACCAAAGGAAACGACTTCCCACGCCCATCCCCTTCATTCTATCTACTTAAGATGTGGACATAACGTGTTTCGTCTCTCGGGGTGTGATTTTCAATGGGGGGGGGGGGTAGGAGAGGCTACTCAAGGTTTCACCTGCTTAGGATGCTATGAGTGGAAGTTACAGTAAAAACGGCTGAGGATTTATAACAAAATAACACTCTTGATTTGTTAATTTTTAGAACCGTTGTCTCTCCTACACGGCGACATGACATTTTGTTCTTGTGACAATATTGCTCCGGTCTTATTTTCTCCAAGAACTTAGGGTTGTGGTAGGGTTGTGATCGGGGTTTTGGTATGGTTTAATGTGAGGCTTAGGATTGAGATTAGGGTTATGTTTGAAGGTAGAATTTATGCCTGGCTTAGCGTTCATATATTTCATGGGAGCAATTGTCGCAGGAGCAATTGTCATGGAACCCTCCTACACATAGGTCCGAAAAATATACACAGTGGAAGACATGTGCAAGCAGACAGACAGAGATTTAATTTTGGAGGTTGTCTGCCAAACAAAATGCTGTTTTCTAAATCAAGACAATATACTAAGGTCTTGCCGTGCAGGGTAATTAATCCTTATTTCTCAATTGTTTCCAGTAAAATAATGCCAAATAAGATGGCGCCAAAATTCCTCGACTTTTTTTGTGACACTCGGTGTTCAGCACAAACAAACGTGAATTCAATTCTCTCTATTCTGAACATTACAAACAACTCGAGACAACATTGTTTCTTGATTGCTAACATATTGTTTTCTGATTCATCTAATCATGCGAGACATTCTGTGCCCTGCCTTGCAATGTTTTCTGCATTGTGTTTAATCACCAAGGACTTATTTCATCCGCTGACAGGAAAACATGCCCATGATTGAATTAAACTGAGTTAATTATGGCAATTATTCACATGTTTATCAACTTCGGATGAATTTGCTTCTGTTTGCGCCAGGTAATTGCCGACTATTTTCAATGTAACGGAAGGAAAATAGAAAAATCTAATGAAATTAATGTCAACGTACATTTTGAATTTGAATTGTATCGAAATGTTGATGCAGTGGGGTTCCCGGGTGCACGTAAAATTGAAATCCCACGTCCGTGAATTATATCAGTGTATACCGCGTTGACGTCCTGTGTGTAAGGGGAGAGATTCTACAGTCTGTCATTGAACACAGCAAAAGCAGACTCGTAGCTAATGACCGGTGTCGGTTGAAAAACCAGAGGATCTTGCTGTCCCGGTGTCTCGGTAAACCACCCGACACCAACACGTCACTCTAGTGACGGCTTCTAATTGGTTGGGGTGATATTGCCATCATGTAGTTATGAACCAATAAAAGCACAGCGATTTGTCTCAGCCGACTTTTTTTTTTTTTTTTTACCGCTCTTTCTTTCCCAGGCGTGTGCACTCAACGCGCGCCAATGGTTGTCGTCTGCTACTGAAGCTGCGCTCGCATACATTGCGGAAACACGCCAACAATGTATGTCCAACGTACTGACCATGTTTTGCCTTCATCGAAACCGTTACTTTTATATCGACTGATCTTTCTTCAATTGCGACGGTTTGCAGCACGCTGCACATAATTTGAGCGTGTAATTCACCGTACATGCGACTTGGAAATACAACAAATGAACGGAGCCGGCAAATGATCGTTCTTTACGCAGTCAAGCGACGTTCGCTGGATCTCCTCGCGGGAAGCAAGCCCGTGTCTGCTTACTCTTTGCTCAGTCAACTCCCCCGGCTTGGACGTCTAGTTTATCTGACCGGACAATCTCAACGAGGGGTACGCAACATTTGCATTCTTCAGTTCACAAACGGGAAAAGCGATACGGGTAGTTTACCGACCCCGTATTTTCTGAGTAATTGAAAGCTGGATTAATATTACCCATAATCTTGTCTTCTCCTGGCTTCATTTGAAGACTAAACAATCGTGTGTTGGATTTTGGATTCGCCGGGGGTGACTTCCTGTGGCATTCATTCATCCTTCGTCTTCGTTTTCTTTGAAGTTATCATAACCTTTGGAACGATTTTCCAGGATCTCTTGCTCCGAGTGAGCAATTGAGATCATCTTCCCTGAAAAACGGCTCCTCGACCCCTGTGTCAAGTTTTGGCTCCAGACAGTCGGTGAAATTGCTTCAGGGAGGTTACATCGTTCTACATCATTGTTCCTTATGCCTCAAGGGGGGCAGATGTCGGGAATATCCGCCCTGCCAGTGACCTGAACATCGTACTTTACCGTGAAAAACCGAAAAAAAAATCGGAAAATCGGCATTTATTCATCGTTCATATGTGCTATAAGGGCCTCTCGGAGCCAAACAGAACAGAGAAAAACAGTCAGAGAGACAGGGAAAGAGAGAGAGAGACGGAGAAAGAGAGATGTGGACTGAGTGAGAGAAGGGAGGTAGTTAAGTATTTGCCTTTCCTGGGTGGCTTCAGTGTGCGTTTCGATTCATTTACAAATCGAAATGTGGCCGCGATTTGATTCGCAACGTTAGATATTAATGCGTATAGTGCTCATCACCTTCCGACATAGCTGAAGTGAACGAAATAGAACATCCTGTGCAACCTCAAAGAGTAACGGTCCGTCGAGATAACATGATCGGAAAGAACAAAACGGTGCGTCTTCAGCTGCCCTGAATGCTGTTGATAACCTTATATTCACTTTAATCGCGAAATTCATTTACAAGTGACGTTTACTCGAGGATTGTTGGTCTAATTTCTGTCAGCACGTAGCTGACCACTCGACCGAGTCATGCCTTCTGTGTGCTGCGGATTACCAATGTTCCAATATCTGCGTCGTTCATTGCCATAAAAAAATGGATTTTGTATGATGAAATCGTCGTGACTGTGGAAAAACCCGACAACCAGGATACTCTCCTTGAGGTACGACTTGGAATCCATAGCATGGATATGTGACACTCCGGAACAAAATTGCTATTAATATGACTTAGAAAAGAACAGGGAGTTTTTGTTGCGTTGCACATATCTCAACAATACCAACTTTGATGCGAATGATGCTTGAAGCACTTTGAATCCCAGATTGTTTGTGCTGCCTGGTCTTTGATGCTGAAAGTCATCAAACACGTAAGTCCCAAATTAAACTTCAGAAGTGTGGTGGCTACCTCTGCAAATAAACGTACCAACCTTGAAGACAACTGGTAAAAATCGGAGTTTCGCATTTCTTCATCCATTTGGAATATTAGTTACATTTTTTACCCCATTTTTTCGACGTGGGCACAACCAACCCGACAAGCAGCAGACATGGCCGAAGGAAATTTGAGGAAACCGCTAGCCGCGACCTTATCATTCTTGTTTGTCGTCGTTTTGTGCTCTCAGATGGTAAGTTCCTTCATATTTCCTTCTTTAGAGAAGTGTATTTGCGGATCAAGTGCGAGTGTCAGTTTCTCATCTATGCATGCCCCCGACTTCATGTCGACGTTGATTAATCTGTTTGCGTGATATTGGGAGAGGATAGATTACCGACCTGTAAAACGAACGATTATGTTGATGTACCCGTTTCCGTCAATATGAGTAGATACTAGTGTTTCTAAGTGTCTTTCGACATCGATATGATCGTAGCATGTATTTCGGTATCATATATATATATATATATATATATATATATATTTACATATTGAGTAGGTTGTCCACGTGTTGGCAAGATAAAAAGATTAAAAAACAAAAAGATTAAAAACAAAACTGGAACGAAGTTCATGCTGTATTCACGAACGGTTTATTTCTGTACACAAATTTTCGAGCTACTCGCTCTTTCTCAAGTGTTGGTGAATACAGCATGAACTTTGTTCCAGTTGTCTTTTATACATATATATATATATATATATATATATATATATATATATATCGCATTTATGTACATATGCATATAAACTTACGTACTAATCAATATATATCGCGTACACACACACCCATGCATATGCAATATGATATCACATATTCTTAGTAAGGAAAACGTATTCGTCATCCTTGTGAAATGTGACTGATAGTAGTAGGCCTACCTCTTCATCATCAACATTCAGAACAGCAGGAAATTTTCCAATATATTCTATACACAGCAGAACTGATTCCTTTTCCCTGGGTAAAGCTAGCAATAATGTGAGAGGATAATTAAGGTAAGGTAAGTCGATTTTATAAAGGCTTTTTTAAGTGTTAAGATTTTATAAGAGTTAACATATTCATTATTTGCAAATGTGATAGATCTTATTACTACACATTCACTTACTAACTTCGGCAGCATTTCGCAAATCGATATATAATATGATATACATGTATATATCAAATATTACATCTGTACAGCTGTGATGAAGGTCTAAAGAAAATGCCGAAAGCTTGGCAATAAACCACTTTGAACTATAGCTAAACGTCCATTCAACGCTTCATCTTCTCGTACTGTATGTATATATATATATATATATATATATATATATATATACAAACGATCAAAATCAAATCAAATCAAACGATCATAGTTTGATTCAGCAATGTAAGCAGGTGGCAGACTGGCAAGAATACCATTGCTTTACATTTTAAGTCATCTGAAAAGCGCTTTAATGTCGACTCTGACTAGAAATATCAGACCATTAAAGACGAGCGTGTTCCAGGGTCGCCTCGAGCAGACGATCCTATGGGGGCAATTTCCTAAATGAAAATTATGATGAACGTGAGCTCATTTCTTCTGAAATGCAAAGGCATTAAGCCCCTGCAAAAAAAAAGACAAAATCTGATTCATTTCTGCATCCCTTCCGTAATTATGATTTTAAGAAAGTAACCCTTTTCTCTTTTATAACTGTTTCTTTCTGCTCAAGACAATGTTGTTTAAGTCTGATGGATAACGCATACGAAACTAGGGAGAGCCCATTCGCGCACCCACACTACTGTGCTGAAGCCAATTGGAAAGTCACCTCCAAGTAATCAGATATTTTGTATACGCTAAAAATCATGTCAATCTTATGATGACAGTGTCTAGTAATCTACTTGCAGATAAAACGACAATGACAATATCAAGACATTTGACGATAATGATGATGCCGGCTGGTGCCAGAAAGCGCTCATGTGCCTTGAAGAGAGGGGTGAGGGCAAGATACCAGACATGGGTGTGGTCTTGCTCTTGGCACCCTTTTTTTCGATGAGTGCCCCTTGGGCTGCGTTATACCTCCCATCATAATGCGTCTGTTCTCTAACACTTGCTGATGATGTTTACAGTGTTTTTTATTTTAATCCACTCGTATGTGATTAGTACTTCGTCATTACAATGCGGCAAGGTAATCCCGGATACAAATACCAACAAACCAAAACACAAACAAACAAACAAACAAACAAACAAAGAAAAAATATACAACATTGGTTCGATGGTACTGCTACGAAAACTAAAAGACATTCCCGATACGATAAAACCTTAATGGAGGAACACAAGTATCGACGTTATCAGGATACTATGAGGCAAGAAGAAAAAGTGATGAAAATTAAGAGAATATTTTTTTTTTTTTTTTAGGTTTGGAACAAAATCGCTACTCCACAAAACTTGTGGAAGCTATGGTCACGTTTTGTAAATCGTGCCAAATTTAAAATTTGCCATTTTTAAAAATTATTCACCCAAACAAAGCCGAACACACTTAAGGGAATAGTTTATATATGAGACATTCTATCATGAATGCATCTATTCATACAGTAAAAGGGTTCATTGTGTGTCATCTATGGGAAGGTATCGACCTGTGAAATAAGATGGCCCATCAAAATGTATGATAGCTTATCTTATTATACCTTATATACATTAGTATTCTTGATCATTTTACCGTGGGAATCTCCTTTAACCGCCTATTACTGTAATAGTGAGCGGTCTTCTTTCATCTTACCACTTGATGCAGAATCAGGATTTCTGTTCGCCATTGCAGTGATAATGATGATGATGATGATGATGGTGATGGTAGTGAAATAGCATTTATATAGCGCCATTTATCTGTGAAAAAAAAAAATCAAAGGCGCCCGGCTCCCATAATGTGTCACGCATCATTCGCAAAGGTGGATCATTGGGAATATGTAGGAAACGATTCGCGTAAATGTAATGAGGAGAAGAAATTGGAGGAAGAAAAATGAAAACATTCAAAGGACTACGGAGTGCTACATTATCGCATAAGCCGATTATATTTTAGGGCGTATTCCTAGCGAGGGGCAGATTTAAGACTATCACAGTTCCTCAATGAATGTGAAATAATGTTTATTTTTGATTTTGAAATAGAATTCATGTGTCATGTTGTTCAGCATTATAGCTTGGATCATTGTGATTTTAGTTTAGTATAAACTCCTCTCTTAATTTCATTATGCTAAGACAAAATAAAGACAAAAAAACAATCAATTAAAGATGAGTTATTTCGAGGAGACGTATGGGACATTCGAACTTCCTAAACCATTCGACATGTTCAAAACTCGTTCAGATGGCGGAGGCAAGTCGACTAGTATCCCCGACCAAGAAACCGGAACATCGGACGTCACTTGCAAAACACTTATCCATCCGCATAGCTAGGGCGCCGCCTACATCCAGCAGCGGCATCAAATCTCGAACCACCTCCCCCCCCCCCCCCCCCCCCCCCCCCCCCCCCCCCCCCCCCCCCCCCCCCCCCCCCCCCGTTGATCATAACTCACTCCACAAAGCTTGCGTTTTACGGTATGATTAGTAGAACATATTTTGTCACGGGCAAAGTTAAAAAAATAAAGAGGAATTACGTATAATCTAGGTTCATGTATCACCCTTGGTTATGTCCTTTAAAAATAGTGAATCAATCTAAATACAAATTCAGGGTATGAAACTATAACTCATTGACCACATCTTACAGAAAACCCCATTCGATTTGCTTCAGTGGTCAAAGAGAAATGAGGAATTTTGTAAAGGATGTCAGGATTCTCTTCCCTCCAAGTTTTGTTTATTGTATTCACACACAAGAGCATCGAAGTGCTAAACTTGGAAGAATCAGACTCATGACATGCTTTACAACAATCTACTTTTCTCTGTGACCGCTTAACCAACTTGGATGGGGTTTTCTGCAAAATAGAGCTAAGATGTTATATTTTAAACCCTTGAAGTAGCATTTAAACAGTTTAATCGTATTGGGTGTTATCAATGCGAAAATCTGATTGTATTTTTTTGGGGGGGGGACATACTGTAGATTGCCAATGCTTGTATTGCTTGCACGCTCTGTCGCAGTGTCTTCTTGGAAGGTAGCCCTGCTATAATTATTATAGTTACATATTTCATTCACTAAAGGCGCCCAGCAAGAGATGTAATCCGCCGACCGAAGTTCAGTGAACTCAAACTCTCCGACATAACATTGTGGTTTACATTTGTTTCGTTCCTTCATTACATTTTATTTCATTTAATTGATTTCATTGCCAACAACAAAATCAATTACAATGGACATTCGAACACATGTAATTACACAAAATCATTACAACATTGTAAAAAACAAAACAAAAAAAAAAACAAAACAAAACAAACCTGTAACCTACTTGTCATTATCTTTCTTTCTTCTTCTTCTTTTTTTTTTTTTTGGGGGGGGGGGGAGGAGGAGGGCATTACCAGCCAGCCTGTCCGATCCGATTACTTGAACCAAATATTAAACAAAGCCCAATCGGGTTTCTTATTTCCCTTGATAGACCAACCTTACTCTGACATTTATGATATTCGTTCATTTGTATCTGCGCTTATTGGCAGTATTCAAATGTATTGAATTCATTCTAATCAGAAATTACAGGCTGTATGAAATAGGATTTTTTTTTTCTGTTTTTGCTTTTCTTTAGCGATTGCGTGAGTGCCCTAAGAGAAGCTAACTAGGCGCAGAGTCTTCAGCTAATAAAAAGCAAACAAGCAAAAACAAATGTATTCACCTACCCGTTCTCCTTGAAATGGACAAAAAGGCACAACCTAATCCGCCCTTGTCAAAATAATGCATTTGTGCGCATTCGATTCAGGCGCGGGAAGTAATCCCGGAGAGAAATAAAACAACGAGGATATAGCCAGATCATGCTAAGGGGAGACTGGCGACCATGACGAGAATTAACGTTAATTTAACAGATGTCACTACACGCTCTTTTTATGTGTCGCCGGTCTAGACTACCGGCACTCTCGTGTTTTTATTTCTGTAGGAAATGTCGAACGCTGCTGCATGGGTGCCATAATGGTCTTGGGACGAATCTGAAGCGCGGGCACACCCGCAGGGTTCTTGGTTCGAACCCCATGTGATGAGTAGATTGTGTATGTGTGTGTGTGCATGTGTGCGTGAGTGTACAATGTATAAATGAAGTGTGTGCTTTTTTTTTATCATGGAATGTTTCCCTTTCAAATTAGGTGCCAGTGGCAAGATGATTTGAATGAAGCGTATGCATTTAAATGAAATTATCAATTTATTTTGGGTAACAATTTTTCACATTCGTAATATATATATATATATATATATATATATATATATATATATATATGTATATATATATATATATATAGATATATATATATATATATAGATATATATAATTCATATATATACTATACATTAAACGATTTACATTGGAAAATATCTCATGAATATTCCGTTTGTTCTTTCCTTCATTTGTGATTACAACATATATATTAAATGTACTTTTCACGATGATGATTTTGATTTCTTTATAGCTCTTTATATAAAAAAAAGTCATCTGTATTACCAATTCAAATCAGTAACACACAGCTTACATGTTATTATTATTACTACTATTACTGCTATAAATGATTGGACGAGCATGAAGCTACTGATGTCGATGTTCTTGGGTAACGCTGTTATACCACTGCTTCTTTCTTGATTGGAATTACCGTTAAGTGCTTCGCTCCGTTCATAAAGAATAACCTTGCGGTGGGGTCATCAAATGTTAATGAAACACGAAATAAAAATCCAGCGTCTAGTTGTACACACTGTCATAACACAGGTCCATGCTGATCGCACAGTCTCTCACACACACACTCACCTACACACACACAGAGAGAGAGAGAGAGAGAGAGAGAGAGAGAGAGAGAGAGAAACAAAACATGCAGACATACCGGGCAAATGAGCTCAATTAACGGATTGGACAAAGCAGAGACTTTACCGAGGGCATAATAGGGCGTCTGATCAGATTTAAGTAGCAAGTCTCATTGGTTTATCAATTCACGTTCCATCTGCTTTTACTTGTAGATTTACTGCTAAAAGGAGGATGCCCCTCCTGCGGGAGTCTACATCTGCAATAGAATGCCAATAGAGTCAAATCAAAATGCCAATAAAGTGACAATCTTTGGTCCCCCACGCCATCAAATTACACACTGCCGACAATTTTGCAGGAGTGTCAGCGAAGACCGTTAGACATGTTATTTCATATACCTACGTTCCTTCCATGCACACAGGCTTACTTACCCTAATTGTCAGTTTGTGTCAAATCGCACCATGCAGTCACTGCGAAAAGAAAAATCGAATCTAAGTATTCAACTATTAATACAATTAGTGGACTTTCACAGATCACTTGGAAAGGGTGAACCGCCAAGGGGTCGGGAGCTTCTCACTGAACTTCATGTGTGTTTGTCGGATCAAGTATCGTTTTTTTTTTTGTTTTTTTTTTTGGGGTCATTTTGTTAGCCCCACCATGCTCTTATGTAACGTGAACTGCAGTTGTTTTCTTGCACGAATTTAATATGGTTCTTGTTACTCGCCCCTCCCTTTCAATGCACATTTTTTTTTTCTAGCATCTTGAAGACGCAAAGACATGCTCACCACTGGTCACTCCTGGTACGTTTCGCTTCATAATCGATGCGAGATTTGAAATAGAAGCCTCGCGTGTCCAATTTCAATGCCGTCGCCCGCCGGGTCAGCTCGCATAGCAATGTCACATGCAGCTCGCAAGCTATATAGACGGCTTGACCAACGCAAGCGGTTGACTGAGGTTTGTTGTTTGTGTTTTATTCCATGCGAACGGTCGGGGTGTGCGTTGTCATTAGACCACTGACCTGGGAAATCACGAACAAATGTATTATTTCTGTACAGTTAAAGATTTGATATCAATGATCCATGCTGACGTAGAATCTTCATTACACCCTTCTCTCTCTCTCTCTCTCCTACAGGTCGTATATCCCTTGTCAAAAAATCGTGAATTTTTGCATGGCTGAAGAATAGTATCTCCCAACGCTGAGTGAAATCTTACGTTGATAAACTTCAGATAAAAAAAAAAGAATGAAAAACTAACCCCCATATATAACCCAAGTACACTCCCCTTTGTTTCCAGAATAACTGCTGGATTTTTTTATAGTCCAAATATAAATTCATAGGCAAGCCATTGTTTCCCCATTGTTACATCATAAAGAAGTTTCCAGTTTTATCATTTTGAGGAAAGGTCTGAAACACCCACCTCTACAATATACCGGTTCATACAATGAAGGAAATACAATTTTCTATCTTGCCAAAGGGACACACGAACTTTAAGTAGTCAGCCTATAAATGGGCATTAGAAGATAGAAGAACATAAAGAAGAACGCAACGTTTTGCACTTTATGACAGTGAACACAAGCGACTCTCTATCTATAGCAAATTGCTCATTTCAAGACATCGCACAATTCCTCTAAAAGACAGATTAACTTTATCGTACGTTTACCTCCCCCTCATTTTATTGATAGAGTTAGTGGGTCTTGTCTGATGTAAAAAAAAAAAATCTATTTGATGACACGGATTGTTTGAGTTCGCACTTTCGTTTTGGTCGTGCAGTGCCAAAGAGATCAAAATTTTCTCCAATTCAGAAGACCTCCCTGTAGAGACGGAAATATGGCAATATTCAGGAATGACATTTTGGCGCGCCGCAGATCAATGTATACGTCAAAATTTAGTCCACTGTTCAGAAAATGGTTTATTCATAATTTTGTGGCAAGTGCTGTCACAGCGGTATATTGACGGCTGATGCGATTATTTTCTCATATTGTAGGATATTGCCATATGCATTCGAAGAAAAATCGAATGAGTGTTCACAAGAAAGAAGGTGAGGAAGAGGAGAAGAGCAGAAAGGAGAGATAGATAGATAGATAGATAGAGGGACAGATAGATAGACAGATAGGTAGATGGATAGATAGATAGATGGATAGATAGAAAGACATATAAATAGATAGATAGATGGATTGATAGATAGAAAGACATAATAGATAAATAGATTAATGGATAGATAGATATAGAGAGGGGGGGGGGAGTTATTCCAATGTCAGTGACTATATCCAACAACAACAGCAATCACTCTGCATGATTACCGATGATTAATCACGTGTTCAGTATTCATTGCGACTGAAAGAGGCTCTCTATGATGAAGTGATGATTTAGTGGCATGGAAGAATCTTTCCTCATTATTTCAAAGGGAATTATGGAAGGATCAGAGGATCTTCTGGGGTGCTGTACACCGTATTCTTCGTATTAGGTTCAGTGGGGGAAAGTAGATGGAGTTGTATGCAATAAATTCGAAAACCTCTTTCCGAAAAAACGGGAAAAATTTTCGGTCGTATTCATCGAATTGATAATGTACCAATCAAGCCTGTTATCATATCTATGGAAGATTTCGCCAAACCCTAATTTCAAAAGGGAAACAAACATGACAACATTTCGAAACCATATGAATATGTTTATGATAAAGATAAGCGTTTAAGAGGCGTTTGATGATCTCTCTTTTTTGACCTTGTTATATTGTTTGTTTGTTTTTGTATTTTGAAGAAGCACTGAGGTGTTACTTGTCAATATTATTGGATGTCTCCTGGCATTCTTTTTTATGCTGTCTTTACCCATTTGGGTTTTACATGCAGGGTCTAAAAGGGATCACTTTATCTTGGGGACTCCAGGTTGACTAAAAGTCATTACATGCACTGATTCAATTAACTGGAAGCGCAATTCCTCTTTTCGTGATGAAATATCTTGAACCCTCTCCATGTCGCCAGATTAATATGAATTGAAAATGTATACAAAGCAGGTTTCCATCGAGACTGAAAGAGTTAATATTGATAGCATTAGAAACACACAGGAAAGACTGCGATGGGGAAGATAAGATGATAACGACTAACATGTGAAGACCCGACTGACTCCTTACAGCTCTACATAAGGACATGAATTCCTCTTTTCCACCCCGATTTCCAGGATAAACACTACCGAGTCATTGGATCATGACAGAATAAACAATTAGAAGATTTGTTTGCACATGGTTATAGCTGCCATTCCTGCTGTTATGGCGTAGACAACCGAGTTGCCATGGCCACTCAAACATTTTGTTTGCGCTTGTCTGTGATGGTAAAAAATGTCATTTTTATTGGAGATCAAACAAAAAGCAGCTCACAACCATGTTCTATGTTTGACATTTAACTTCAGTGATTTTCTAACCGACAAACATTCACCTGTATTGGACATTTTTGAGCTACTATTAGGTATACATTGGAAGAGTATGTACCCATAATGGACAATGATATTCTGAGTGAATGTGCATGACGGTAAATATTAAATTTTCGTGTTGCTATGGAAAAAAAGGAAAGAATCTGTTAGGGTGCATCAGTGAATATTCGCACCTCATGAAATTACCCACACCTGAAGGTACTTATTGTCCGATGGATTTTTGTTGAGGTATTTCAAGCCAGCGTTGTCATCCCACGAGACCGACAGCCACGAGTTCGACAATTGAAAAAATCCATGAGTCATGCAGACCACGAGTCATACTACCTGTGAGTTCGACAGTATGGGCAAATAAGGCCCATGAGTCAGACACTAGGCAAACAAGGCCCACGAATTCGACACTAGGCAAAACGGTCCACGAGACCGACATTACGTCACGGGGCTAAGTGTGTCGGTCTCGAGAGCCTTGTTTGCCTAGTTTCGGGTTCATGGGCCTTATTTGCCTAGTGTCGAACTCATGGGCTGTGTGACTTATGGACAGCATAGACTCATAACTGTATAACTCGTGGGCTGTATGATTCGTGGGTGTAGAACTCGTGACGTGCAGCCAAGCCAGCAGACGATGAATAATGAGAGAGAGAGAGAGAGAGAGAGAGAGAGAGAGGGGGGGGGGGGGGGGACACTCGGGGCAGGGGACGAGAGATGATGATATTACAAGCAAAGCAAGGGAGAGATAATACTTTTATGCTTCATTCCTTCTCTCCATATAAGAGAACATCTATAGAACAGATGGAAAAGGGTTAAGGAGTTTTAACGACAAAATGTTCTCCATCGGCACGTCCTGAAGAGAGGTCAATGAACTCTTTTGGACATCACCATCCCAAGAAAGGTTGAATGCACTATCGAACCATCCTTATTTCTCCATCCCAGTCAGTCTTATGTCAGTATCCCTTCTGTTTCTTAAACATATCGCATATTAGACACAACATACACACACAAACACACATACACACTATAAAAGCACTCCGATTTTGATATTTGGTATCAAGGATTCATGTGTGATGACGGTACAGAATAAAAAAAACTGACAAATCAACTGAAATATATCGACTTATATATCAATCAATTAGTAATTCCATTATGCCCGGTAGGGTCGGAAGCAGTAGAAGATGGAAAAGACCACCACAACCAAGAGCAGCAGCATTAAGGTAGAAAAAACAGTGTAGGCTTCTCACGATCCCGACCTTTCAGTAGGATCTCCAGTCCTTCGGACGGGAGCACGTCACGAGACCGACACCCACTATTCATACAGCCCACGAGTTACACAGCCCGCGAGTCATAAACCCCATGAGTTCGACACTAAGCAAACAAGGCCCATATTGTAGGACCTGTCGAACTCGTGGGCTGCTTGTCTAGTGTCGAACTCGTGTACCCTATTTGCCTATAAGTGTCGAACTCGTGGGCTGTATGACTCGTGGACTGTAGTACTCATGCACCTTTATTTGATGTCGAACTCGTGAGCTATATGACTCGTGGGTATCGGCCTCGTGTGATGACCCCATTCGTACAGCATAGATGGCAAGCACTCGCAGTAGTAGGTCTAAAAACACTGAGAAACATTACCTGTACAGTTATGTTTGGTATGTAAGATATGGCGAAACATAGCTTGGAGATTTAGTTGTTTGCTCATTGTCAGGCTATGTGTGTGTGTTTTGCTGACTTTGCCGTGGATGTCAAAAATAATAACCTAAATTTCTATATCATGGATGAATATGACACGTATATAGTTAAATAGTGATGGGATTCTACCTAAATCCTTTAGACATTTGATTTAACTTTTCGGGCCTTGCTGTATCTCTATGCATATATAGCGTAGAATGTCAGCAGAAAAAAAAAAAATCTGCTAATGACCAAGTCTGTGAAATTGCACGCAAATTGACTGTAGTGCGAACTCGTCCAATGTGGCTTTTCATCAATAACTGGAAAGTCTGCCTGACCCCGTAGTGCCAAACTCGGCGGCATTTTTGTTTTCTTTCAGAGGAATTAGCCTAGCATTAAAACCAATCGACCTTGACAGGATACTTCAAAGATTAATAATTGGCTGCTAGCGTCATTTGGATTCAGCGCATATTAAAGGAGTATAACATTAATATTACCGGAGTATATAACATTCTAGGGTTCTGCGGAATTCGATGAGATTTAGTCCAGGGCAGTGTAATTTTTTCCTGTGTACGATTCCCCATGCGATTGTAGTATGAAGATATAGCACCTTTAACATGTTTAAGTGCGACGGTAAAATCTGCTCCCTCAAGTCAGTTCGTCGTGACATTATTTGCGCATGCGTGGAAAAAAATTACAAAACACAATGCAATACAATACAATTAAAGTTTAATACGCTCTTTTCATGAGGCTCATAGCACTTACCAAATTACAGATATGGAACATTTGTAGACAGAATTCAGAATATTGAACACACACACACAAAATACATTTTGACCAACCTTATCCAATCTTTTGGACGCCACACAGTCTCTCTGCAGAGGCAAAATACATAATGTAAAAATTCATCTACACATATGAATTTAAACATAATGCGTACACATAAACACGTATACCTGTAAAGAGTTGGAGGTTGTATTTAGAATAAATATGTTTTCAGTGTTTTTTTAATGGAGATTGTGAAAACAGACTGCCTAATGATTAAAAGGAGATTATTCCACAGCTTTGATGCAGCAACTATGAAGGTCCTGTCACCAGCTATAGATTTTGAGTTATGGCAATGTGCAGCTGAGTTGAAGGTTGTGAATTGAGGATCTGAGATTTCTGCCACGGACGTATATTTTACAGTTAAGCATTCTGTTGTAATTCACCTTGGGGGCCTTGCTGCTGCTGATATCTATCTCCATACATCTGTACTTCTAAATGATAAAGAAATATACACATGTATATATAAATGAAGCAGAGGCCGTGAGGAGGATGACTTTCCCCATTGACTTCAAACACAAGACTAAACATGGGGACACACAAATGCATTACAGGTGTACCTGTGTCCAGGAGGGAGGGGTTATGGGCGATATCATTTCTGATATGCACCTTTACAGTCTCTGCAAATGAGCTGGGTTGCGGCCGACGCTTTGATCGTATGCTGTCTCATGCAGCATCCACGTTACATATTAACGTAATGCACAGGTGGTGGCGGACGTATTTAGAGCAATGACATTATTATATACTTCGAAAGTTATTGTGCTAAAAATACAACGACCAGTACCTCATTTATTTTCTCTCCCTCCAGCACCGGGGAAGAAAAGATATCAGTGATCATTTGAAAGGCATTATATACCATTTGCAGATGAAACAAAAACCCAGCTTGAGTGCTGCAAAATAGTTCTACAATGTCACTTAGGGATAGAAACAACCACTGTAAAAATGTCAATCAGTGTAATCAACGTTAAACATTGTCAGATGTACAAAGTGTGAAATATAATTATAAATAAAATCTTTCTAAAATAAACCGTCTACATTTGTGGTTATTTGAAAAAAACGGTGATATCTCCTAATATTTCAGGCTTCATTACGAATTTTTTTATATGGTAACAAAGGATGTTTTGTGATACAACTGACCTACACATATGCACCAAATGTGATAACTCGAACATTATTGAAACCACTGCTCCCAAATAGTAAACAGTATACCTTCAAATCATTGGTGGCGCTTCCAACTTGACTGACTGGAAAATGTTAAAAACAGGATGTGGTTAAAGGAGCCTAGTCCCGGAAGGCCAATTTTGTGTTTTGCATGTTCGTCTTGGAATAGTGTGAAGCGGCTGCACTTTTGACTATACCACTTATATGGAATATGACGCGTCTACAAAGTGCTGATTATGTTGCTATGGTTTTACTGCTTAGAGCTTTTGAACAGCTTCTCTTTTGGTCACATTTTACTGGTATATACGGCCAAATGAATAGTGTCTGTGCCATGATATTGCTATGTGGTAATATATTTTATTTGCATTTTAAAACAATTATTGGTGATAGTATGCTTGTATAATCGACATCATATATAGCAATGAGCAAGTGTACAAAGGTATATAGATGAATTTAACATAAATATAATTTATTGGTACATTGTTGTTGCTGTTCTTTCTTTTCAGTGTTCCACGGCCTACAAGGTTAGCTTTTTAGTGGAACACTTCCATCGTTATAGTTACTTCTGTTTTGTTACCATGCACAGAGTGTGCATAGTTCTTCTTTTTTTTTTGTTATCATACCATTCGTACATTATTGTGTTCAGTGAACTGTCCTTCCCAGCTGGATGAAAGTCAAACTCACCCATCACTACTCATGTACTGCTTTGTATCATGCAATTTTTTAAATGGAAATGTATAATCTTTTGAATTGAATTGAATTGAAACATTGAAAGAGAATAGAGAGACAAGCGTAAGTGAAAGTTTGTGAGAGATCGTTTTGAACAAATGCTCGCCCATATCCTACTCTCTTTCTCTCTCTCTCTCTCTCTCTGTCTGTCTCTCCCTCATTCTCTGTCTATTATTCATCCACCGACGGCTGTGAGTTCCCGTCGAATGACTGTATAGGCTATTATTATAAAGTGCCTTACGAAGCGGCTCAATCATTGCCGCTGTGGGGAAGTTGATCCAGGGACCAGAGACCTTGTGATTAATAGATCGTATTCTTATCTCTCTCTCTCTCTCTCTTTTATATATATATATATATATATATATATATATATATATATATATATATATATACATACATATATATATATATATATATATATTATATAATATAGTGATACATATTTATATATATTGTGAGATGTGAGAAAGGAGAAATATATTCATACATAATATATATGTATATATAAATATATGTAGAGAGAGAGAGAGACGTGAACATATATAATGTGCCTTTGAAATGAGTATCTCTTCAATGTTTACGAGATGAATTACTTCCCGTTCAGAAATTTTCATCCCACTATGATTTTCCTCATCCATCTCGAAAGGAATTAGATAGGCTGTTGACAGAGTTATGCCTGCATAGCTTGAAACAGATTAAACTGACACACAAACAATATACAAACATATACGTACACCAAAGACACATGCTCGCACAATATCCTTTCAAGTGCACGTTACGCGCGCAGAATACGCATTGCAAAAGCATGCATGGAATAATCCCTTGACGCGCAACCAATATGCGGGTGGGAGGCTTGACCATTTGCAATTTGTTCTCAAATCCAACGAATCGATCTTCGTCAAATAAGGCCGTGATTGTCACACACTGAAATAAACACATAAGAGAATAAACACATAAGAGAATAACAATTGTCAATGGAGACAAAAGGAAAGATATGCTCCGGAAGTAGTAAGTCGCGAGAGAGTTTCAGAGGTAACGGTGAACCCCGTGAGTTTTTCAGAATGTGGAGATGTGTAATCCTTCCTATTTTTGTTTTCCACCGGGTTGGATTTAGGAGTGGTTTCTTCGTTAAATCAAACTGGCTTGTGTGCGATATATTGAGGTTGTCTTCTTTTGTTTGTTTAATTGCATTTTCTGATAAAGGGAAACTGAAGTTCGCACATTACCAAAAGGAGACCGGGTTTCGCTCGCTCTGCGATTCCCCTGATTATTTATACTAAGCTAGTGATGGAATGCTTTGCAATCTATGCCTTCTCCATTCTGGCTCTTGCTACTAATTATGTCATTGTGAGTGATATAACCCTCCTTCATCATCATTACCATTGTCGTCATTAGTGTCGCCACATATAGCCGACAGTATCCCCTCGGAAACAGGAAACGATTTTTTTTTTTTCTGTGAATGGCATGTCGGCCTTTTTGATAAAGATCAAAATGTTATCATTATTGTGTCGTTTGGTTGTTTTTCCACGAGTAAACTCAATCTAAAGAAAGAGCAAGGCATAATATGAAACGAAAGTAAAAGAGACAAAGAGAGAGAATAAATGAGCGAGTTAAGAGACAATGAGATTGATATTGATTTAAAGCCTCAAAAATGGAAGGTTATGCACGAGAGATGCACGCGGAGATTAATAAGACTCTCAGCCATTGCTACGGAAGTGGGATTTGGCATATATGAATAATAACCCCCCCCCCTTTCTCCTCTTCAGTTCGTCTAGTTTTTTTCCGAGCCATCAGAAAGGGCAAGCCCGTCACGACAAAGTGTTTCCCTCGAGACTTTCGATTGAAATGACTGTGACACAAATCACGCAACTGTTTTCATTGCCATTTTCAAGACGGCGGCCGCTTCGGCCGGGTTCAGGCCCGGCACTCCTGCGGGGGAGTCCACGAGTGGCGTGAATGAGAGCAGTCATAAGTGGACGGGTGCTCTTTTTCCTCTCCACTTCTCTATCCATCTATCTCCTTCCTTTTGCACTCGTATTCTTTCTTTCTCTGAAACCAATTAACCATTTTTTCCTCCCATGATCAAGTGAAAATAAGAAAAGCAATAAATTCCGCTGTACCTTGAAGTATGCAACGTACAATGTATGCGAGAGACTGCGGTAAACCACTTCTGGTTTTTTTTTTTTTTTCTTCAGAATCATGAATTGCAGTAGAGAAATAATGCAGCGTCTGTATGTATTGTGTGTGTGCATTTAGATATTGATACACATACATACATACATACATACCTATAACAACTTGCTCAAACTCCGGCATTTCGCAGATACCATGTACTGCAAGGGAGACATTGATGTGCCAAGCTATTGATGTATATCAATGTATTATTGCTTGTTGCATGTATTGGCTTACGACATTTAACTGTTTGTGCCATTCATTTCTTGAATTCATCAGAATTTAGAAAAAATTCAGAACAAACAAGTAAACTGTGAAGCCAGAAATATGATGCTTCCACTGCATTCCTGATAATATGCACCAAGAAGTTGAATCTGTGACCTATTTCTCTTTTCCCTACATCAATATGTTCTCAAGGGATATCTTTCTCACTCGACCTCGCACGTAACTATATCAAATTCAAACACGTTTGATTGCATTGAAATAGGCATTATGCCTATATTAGTACTAAAAGATTTTTTTTTTTGACACTTCACTTCCCAGAGATTGTATACAATCTCTGGGAAGTGAAGTGTCAAAAAAAAAAAAATCTTTACAATCTCTGGGAAGTGAAGTGTCAGAAAAAAAATCTTTTAGTACTATCTTTTACTGCTATAGTATGACTTCAAGTTTTTTTTTTTTTAGTTTTTTTTGTACGTTGATAACTCTAAACCTAATCCTAACACTAAACCTAACTGTAACTGAATTAATTAAAGTCATCATGCAAATCATGAGATCAAAGGTTTCCTTGTATTTAATAGATGGCCTTTTGAGTCTGAGAGCAGGGTATTCAGTCACATTTAGACCAAAGATTTAGATATCTGAAATTAACTAAACCCTAGTGACTTCATAAGTCAGCAGTAGCCTCTTATATATCCTGCAAGTAGATATCAACATGTGAGAGGGCTATAAGTACTCAGCTTTTGCTTCTTGACAGTCTTTAATCAAACTAAGCGGAACATGATATATGAGTTACCGATGTCAACATGAATACTTTTTTTCTTTTCGGCATTGCAAACGAGCAGCGCTGGATTCATCCTCAAAACGGAGACCGTTTTATGCTGGTATGATTAAGTTACGGGTTGGACAGGGCAGCTGCGAGAAAATGTGTAAGATTAACTTTGGGTGTGTGGAAAATCCTTTGAGAGAGAGAAAGAGAGAGAGAGAGAGAGAGAGAGAGAGAGAGAGAGAGGGAAAAAACCCGGAACAAACCTCTTCGTCTTGGACTAACCTAGAGGTTTCGCGTTAGTCGGTGTCTATGTGCTTTTAGTAAAACCGGTGAGTTTCCCACTTTCACGTCGTCGTCAGTCAGCTCCTGACAAACATTCCATAAATGCAGTATTGATTGATGACATACTCGCACCCTACATCATTACCATTAATGTGTTTATTATGGGCACGTTATTTTTCCTTCTTATAGCCTCCATATATACATCCTTCTCTTTAAATATGAATTTGCAATTTACATGCTAACGACCTTCCAAATCATCTGAAAGCCTTTTCTTGTCATTCTGTCCAAGAAATCACGCCCTGTTTTTCTGACTTGAAATGATGAAGATCAGGATATGTAATGCATTCTATGCAGTGAGAGGGATTTTTTTTTTATTACGCAAATAAAAACTTCGAAGAACAAGGAGGATGATAGAGAGATACAATACATAATAATAAATTTTTATGCTAATTTACAAACACTTACATATAACACACAAACATAATGTTATATGTATATTATACTATACTTTCGCAGGCTCCAGAAGGTTAAAAGTAGACCTGACATTTCTTTTTTTTTTATCATAAGGTTCCGTAAATTTCCACGAGTGTGGAACTGGCAGCTTTGATGATACGCGTACAATATATTCACTTGATTCGCATTTTCAACGATAGTACAAAACATATAAACAGGAAAAGTACAGATATAACATAATAACGTATATGTATGTACATATATACATATATATATATATATATATATACATATATATATATATATATAATATCTAAATATCTGTATCTATCTGTCTCTGTCTGTCTCGCTCTCTCTCTATATATATATGTATGTATATGTATATATATTTATATTCACAAAAATAGACATGACCAAAGCATATCACGTATTTATTCTTTTCCATTTATTGATGAGAGACATTGGATCATGGGGCGTGCATGGGCAATCAATTACGTTCTCTCAATCATTATTTCCTTCATTTTTGAGGTGCAATGGAGGGAAAATATACATCAAAGAGAATACAGAGAGAGGAAATAGTAAAAGAGAAAATAGAAAAATGAACAGAAATCTATGAATACCACACAAGGCCATACTCTCATGCAGACATTAAACTAGGTGTCATATCAAACAGCAGACCGTTGGTGGGAGAATGGGAGAAAGACATAGAAACGATGAAATATTAATGTGTCAGGTAGTTTCAATATGAGGTCAATTAATTCCCTCCCACGCATTTTTCGAACCAAGCGTAAAACATTCGGTGGTGTTAAATATTGCAAAACAAAGCAAGAGCAAGAACAACAACGAGCAAAACAATGGTTAGATAAAAAAAAAAAGGACAAAGAAGACATCCAGCCTTTTTCCAACGCTGCAGTTTGAGAGCTCAATAAGTTATTCGACCGTAAATATATATACCGCCTGGTATATCATGAATAATTTCGTTTCGGACGAAGTATACTCCATGATATTGATGTGATACCAGATACGTTTTCTGGTTGTGATACTTCGAGTTTCAATACAGTTTTGTTTTAACAGCCTTATAGAACTATACGAAATGCATGTTCAGTTCACTATATTTCCTTTACTTTCACGTTTACCTACACATACTAACGAGTATTGCTGTGTAAATATAAATACATGCGGCATTTAAAACATCTATATCAATGGCTACCGTAATGAGAGCCTATCCTGTCTACAACGACCATACTTTGTTTCCCCTTTGGTGGTCTTTGTAGACAGATGTGATTATGTAAAAATGTTTTCATAAAACAAGAAGTGCCCAGAGCAATAATGTACACATTATCATAGAGCTGGCAGAGTACAATCTTATTTTCGGAAGCATAAAACTTGTATCAATAAATGACGATTTAGTATGCCAACATTTAAATACATTACAAATAAAAAATACCAAAGAAACCGGTAAGCAAGTAGTCCACAATGAGCTGTCATATGGTGGGTTGTTATTGTAACACTAGTGCATAGTTGTCCCCGAGGGAAAATGTGGGATCCATAAGAAAAACGTTATACCTCTCTCAATCTCATCGCTTGTTTACTTTCTTTGTTTGTTTTCCTTACTACTATGATTAACATGTCATGCAAGTGGCCGGGGGAAATATATACCTCCGGGCTTCTAACGAGCTGTAAAGCCAGTTCTTAGAACAGTGTACTGGACCGTAGGGACTTTACCAAGAGGTTCCGGGATAATTTCAACGATAAACACTCTCATTTTTGTCTTCCATTTCCCTCGAGACGAATAAAAAGAAATAAGTTATTATTTTGTTGTTGTTGTTTTTTTTTACCTTAAGTTCTTTTGATACCAATCTTTTGTATTATACAGCATGGGGTTATGTTTTGACAACACTTTATTTCGCTTCTTTGTTCAAATAACAGCTCAAATCACCAATCTACTGAGTATTACTTCCGTTTAAGAATTTCGGAGTATGAATTAGAGTATAAATGCATCTAGACACACGTGCTCGAAACTTAGGTAATACATCTGTTACAAGTGTCAAATCAACTACCGCTTATTCATGTTTATTAACCCCTTAACAACTAGTCCCGCGTAGACTTGGCAGATGTCTGCAGGAAACGTGTGTTTAAGCAGTATCATTTTGTCCTCAACGTGTTAACAATGATATTCGAGTGTGTACGCATGTGAACGTATGAGTGTGTTGTGTGATTGTATGTGTAATGATTACGTTTATTGGAAGATGAGACGATTTTGTTCTAAGGCGATTGATAGAAGTCCATTTCCCTCCAAAGTCATAAGAACTTGTTTCTTAATTCCTTCCACTTTCTTTCTCTTAAAGTTTAGCGGTGCTATCGTCAGTCTCTTCGTTTGCTGTGGGGCATATGTTTGGTTACATTTTTGGCTCTGCCTTGTATGGACTGAATACACCCCCGTGGGCGAATCCTGGTGAAAAAAAAAAACAACAACAAACTTTTATGGTGTGCAAAAGAGGTCTGCAAACATAAACCCCGGGAATTTAAGGACGGCTCGCCATTAATCTGAACACCGTATTGATCCTTAGATTTGGTTCTCCTCCCGATACACCCAGTGGCAAAGTGATGGCTATAGTTTCATGAGACTGAAACTGAAATAGACGACACATATCAGACATTTTCTGGACATTTCATCTTTTAAGGGTAAGTCAACCAGAGATGTAACTCAGATTGTTTGTGTGACGTCCCACTATAAAAGTAAGCTTTCTTGTGTTTTGCTTTTTATCTTCAAGGGGGGGGGGGGGGTGGGGGACAAAGTTTGCTCAGAATCATTTTCTATGTTTCTTTAACAGTGAGCGTACCTTTTTTCAGCCTACTGTTACCCTTTGGCGTAAAAATGTACTCACATGACTGGATATATTCTCGGAAAAAAAGTTAAAATCAATATCAAGGGAAAACAATTGTAATGTTAAACCGTCTTTTCTGCCATTGTGAATAGAGCAGATAAGGCGGAGTTTGAGCACAGGTATAAGTTTTGTTTCTGTTTAACAAACCTGACCCCTGAAATACATGTAAAACAACTGGACGATGTCGAATCGCTCTGATATATCAAAAAAAAAAAAAGAAAACTCTGAAATTCGTTAGTTTCCGATTTTAATGTGGAGTCATTTTCCTGACATAATCAATAATTGCATCTCTATTATAGGGAATCCATACACAAGCATGCAGCCAATGAAAAAGTGATAGGCTTTTTAATACCAAACGCACACATACTCTCACACGCAGTTTGTTGACGTTTAAACACTGTAACAGAAACGTATATGTAAATTTATTGAAGATAAACTAATGTAGATAATTAAGTAATTGCAGATAGCTTCAAACTGTCAGACTCTCTTGACAGCTACAAAGAAAGTTTACTTTTTATCTCATTAGAAGCAAATACAAAAGTAAAAAGGCTACCCCATGAATATGACAAGCAGTCAAGTATATAAAAACAGAATCCTCATGCCCCCCCCCCCAAAAAAAAAAAAAACACAAAAAAACACAAAAACACAAAAACAAACATAACGGTCAACGTCAAAGGAAATCAAACTGCAAGAATTTTATGGTTCAGGTTATTTTTAACCGATATGTTAATGTCTATTGATCATATCGTGACCGCAACTTCCTTGAACCAGGTCGATCTCTCTGGTGTTCAATCAAGGAGTGATAGATGCTGAAATTGTCACAAGATGACATTACGAATATTATGGAATTTTCAATTACACGCGAAGTTGGCCCCGAACTTGTATCGGTCAAAAACCAATCAACAGACGAAGCAAGCACGATGCCTACAGAAGCTCACACTATGCCACCCGAACCATGCACACAAAGGCTATACGGACATTGTGAATATTGATTGAGAAGTTAACCCGAAGGACACACGAAGAAAACACGATGGCTACACGAAGATTTTGTCACTGCTTGTTGCTGGAGCTTGAGAAACGCTACCGGCCGTCCTATGATGGCTTGAAGGGGACCTCCGGAAGATTTTCAGACTTTTATATACATTATTTTGAACAACTTTAAATAAGTTACACTGAGTACAGAGCTTCAGAATTTATAGTGACTGGGATTAGAAACAATATTGTTTCCAAAATTTATAACAAATTACAATGAACAAGGATGACATGTCAGCCTCACTGTAAGAATGCATGAGTTGGAGCTCAAGGAAGCAGAACAAATGCATAATTATATTCTGCTCAGGTGAACTTGTTAACTTGTTAAGCAAGCGGTATTGTAATGAAATTACACTGCTACATTTCTCAAATAATGTGTGAGGCTCCTATGTCATCAACACTGTTCAGTGTAATTTGTTTAACATTTTCAGATTATGGGTTTCTCTGTTCAACGGCCACAATAAATTCCACATGTCTATACATGCAGCTGTTGATTTATGTACTACATGATATGAAATTATGCAAATCGTCTGGAATGCCCCTTTCAGATGTCCTCATGAATGACCCGATGTTTCTACCATCAGAGCAAAATAGAAAGTTCCCTTTATTTGTGTCCATCATTGATCAATGTCAGTGTGATGCCTGCATTAGAGAAGAAAGAAATAGTATGATATAAGGCACCGTAATCCTGTAATAAATGAGGGCAAAGTGCGTAATCGTTTACTTCCTGGAATCTACCGTTGTTTATCGGAGTCACATAACAAAACAGAGAACGAATGAACTGTCGGTATCATAATACTGATAATGATTAATTACATTTATATTGCACAAATACTATAATGATACACTCTACCGCCTACTGCGCATTATAAAATGAAGGTCATGACAAGCATAAGTCTGACTTTAGTTGCATTATTAAAAAGATAATTTTTTTTTAAAATCTACATTGTGGCTATTCTAAATTGCGTTGGAACTAAAGATGATTAAATACGGTTGACAATTTAAAATTCCCCTATCGTTTAATTTGCTGGGGCAGGAGAAAAAATACACCCAATTGTAAAACTTGCTCAGTGACACAAATTGGTGAAAGATGATGGACTACTAAAAAGAGAATCTACGATTGGTATTATAATACTAATCTTACTTTTGTAGGTACCAAAACACGTCTCATAACACGAATAACTGGTCGTATATAATGTTGTTCGTTCCATTAAAGACAAGTACTTTCTTTCCAGTACAAAGAAAACATATGCTTTGTTGACATGTTATCTTAGCGAATTATCCTTACCGGAAATCTGGTGGTTAAAAAAATGTTCAAAATAGGGAAAAAAAAATGAAACCTCAAACTTTCGTCGTCTCCAGCTTGCAGAAGCCTTCGGATACGGAAATGAGTGCCTGTTCCCGATAATCTTGTGTGCGAACGTGTGTGTATGCATGTGTGTGTGTGTGTGCGCGCGCGCGCGCTTTCGTGTGTTTACACGCTTGCGCGGAGGTGCTCAGTATGTTCAGGGAGGCATCTCCCTGCTATGTCCGGCTGGCTGTCCGTGATGGATTTCCGGTTTTGTCCACTGGGATGCTGCGGCTATCTTTCCCACCTCTTGTTCCTCTTCCTCCGAGGCGCCAAGTCCCTTGTGTGTGATGACAAATGGCTCCATCACTCTGGAAACGAGGGTTTGTCTCCTGTGAATGGATGTACACTTATACACCGGGTACATTGTATTGATTCGATACGGTGGGACTGCCTAAAGCCACTATTACACACCAGTGAGACTATTTAAAAGGCGGCAAGTTGCACTGTAGATTAAAAAAAAAAAGAAGAAAATCTGTGGTATGAAAACAACAACAGGTGTGCATGCCCGGCATTACAGAATTATGTGAAAACACTATGTACCTATAATATAATACCTAGCACTCTTTTAGCTTTCAAAGTTGCTGGGAAAATATACTCTTTGAATGACAGTTTTGAGTCTACTAGAACCCCTAACTTCTTTCCGGCATGGACCTCATGAAGAGCTACTATACATCAATCTCTTTCCAGTATGGAAATAGTGATGGAGTATTATGATACAAGTTTCAAGTTTCAAGTTTATTTAACCAATTCATTAAACATTTGACATTTTACAAAAGGATACAGCATTAAGAATAATGAATGGTTTGGGACCCCAAAAGAAGCAGAGCTTGTAAAAAAGGGGTCCCGGATAAACATATAAAACAAAGCATAACATACTAAAGTTGTAAACATATTAACAAGAAGTATAATAGTAACATATTTACATAGGACAGATGCAACACAAGCACACACACACACACACGCACACACACACATTCAATCACACAAACACGTGTCACAAAAACGCTCATGCACATACATATAATTCACATGAAATTGCAGAAAGATACTTTCTATTTTACTATACTTTTAAATTCAGCTTCCCTGATCAATTCTTGTTTTACAAATTTCCCTCAAGATAGATGCGACATGTACGTTTGCATATCTGTGTTTTGTTTCCCAAGCCTTAACACAATGCACTTCTTAAACAAAAATAATGAAACGGTATTCACTAAGCTGCACTACGCAGCCCATTCTTCCAATTTCAATAAATCACTATTATGAAGGTGCTTGCACAACAGAATCATTTGTATCTTAAAGTACATACAATTTTGTATCATCAGCGAACCTAAAGATTAGTGACTTAAGCTTCATCTAGGAAAATCACTGGCAAAGATTGAAATGACCAAAAACATTCATTCCTAAATGTAGCACAATTAAATTTACTGACGAATACTAATATCCTTTGATATAAACAATGTTAGTACACTGCAGCTAACAAAAGGGGGCCAAAACCGCATTCACTGCACTAGCTCATATACGAAGATATTCAAAATCATGGAGTATGCGATTTGGAATGTAGTTGCAGATATACTGCGGTAACGATTAAATATATAGAAATATAGTCATTATGTTACGTTTTCCTTTATTTAGTCATAGTCAGCACTGTTTGTGAGGTAGAAATGACATCATGGGAGTATTTGTCTATGGGGTTAAACAATAGGATGCTCCCACAATGTACCTATTGTGAGTTTAAGTGCGTTTTTGTTTGTTTCTTTGTTTGTTTATGTGTAATTGTTTATTTATGTACGACTTGAAAAGACTCAACCAAGATCATGGGGAAAAAAACAATTAAAGTGTGTGTTAAGCACAGCCCGAACGGTTTTGACATTGTACAGAAACACCTGGTAGACATGTATAATGCTTTCGTAGAAGTCAGATAAAAAGTATCCGGGTACAATGCATAATTATTTTGAATACGGAGAGAAGTTATAGTCTCTTTTCGAAACACGCAAAAGTCACGCATTATCATTGTGCACTTTTATAGAAGAAAATGACCGTTCTGTTCCAGTTCTTCGTTCATATCGATTTAAATCGGATCAAAGAGGATGGCGACAAAGAATTGAAAACGTTGTAATTCCATATTCATAAAATAAGGTTGAGGTCTGCTGAAATTGTTTGCCCAGGGTCACAAAAACAAGTGGATAATTTTACACAAAATGAGAGAGGAAGGGGTGGGGGGGGGGGGGTCGCCCAAAGGCAAAGAAAATTGGCATTACATGTTGATCTGCTCTTTCGCTGAAATCAGTAATGGAATATTCATACCAATTCCTCTAAGTGCAATGGTAATCATTGCAGTATTCATAGCTGAATGATGTTTTGTGTGTGTAGCAATAAGTTATAGATATATGCTGAATACGGTGAAACGTGTCTTCCAATTTGAGCGATGAAAACTCCACTTTACGTATCACGTTGTCGTTTGCATCAAAGCTCAACAGACTTTTTTTTTTATAATCTCAAGCTTCACAGCCTTTTTTTTTTCCATTTGTAGAGACAGCTTTTGTATAGGAAAAATAAAAACACCCTTTCCAATGGTTCTATTAAAAAAAAAAATAGGCACTGTATCTATTGGCCTTTTTTTCTGAATTCTGATATCATTTCTTGTTGGCCCTGAGTATTCTTATTGTTATGTCATTTTCCTTTCTTTTTTACGGCGGAAGAGGGAAGATTCATCTCATACAATTTTATGAAATCATTCTCTCGATCAATTCTGGCATTTGTGCGAGTTTGTATTGTTCAGTCTCTCAAACTAATTTAGACTTGCTCTTATGACGGTACATTTTTATGAGGAGTCAATTCAAAGTTGCATGTATGCTAATGACGGGAATTACTGAGCTAGCTTATAAATCACTCACTGACCACGCTTATCATATAAATTTCTCAAACACAGAATAATAAGAGCCTATTTACATCGTTGGAGGGCACTTTCTCAATCAACAGCAAAGACATGAAAGAAAAAGGCTTAGTTCGTAATACATAATATACATCGACCAAATCACATAACAGAATTAGCGCACGCCGCGTGCCATCACGTCGACGTCAATATCCTTATCATTTTCAAGTTACAAAACACCGTCCGTAACTTACCAAGAGTGAGTAAGCAGCGAGGAAAATAGCAATGTCGGTATTCGTTGCAGAGAGAAAAAAAAAAGAATTTCGAGTCATGATTATCTATGTCGCGTGTAAGTTACAGGTTGTTTACTATATTCTTCATCAATTTCTTTTTTTTTTTTGTGCTCAGATCGATCAAGAAGGTAATAGTGTAACGGAAATACACTTGAAATATACACGCTTGGCTTCACGGTCATATTTCCTGGGGCTATAAATCACCATTTGATGTGGTGTTTTATTTTGTGCATGTACGGCAGACAGTATATTTTGTATGTTTGTTTGTTTGTTTATTTATTTCATAATTGTGTTCTATGAACATAGACGATGTTGAGGAGTTCGAGTGAAATATCGCACAACTTTGATTATCTTTGAACTTTGAAATACAAATAGAACCAAAAATGGTTATTGTGTTCGGGCTCCTTTTTTTATTTGTATTTTGTTTGTTTGTTTGTTTGTTTGTTTTTCAAACTCGCCTGGAAACCTAAAGAGTTGCTCTGTAGGACACTGCGTCGACTTTGGGAATGAATGCTTTCACAAGAGCCTGGTACCCCTGGTGTTATTCCCTGACAGCGTTTGATCCATGCATTATGATCAAAGCGCATTCCGATGGAACCTCGATCTATAAAGTGGTATAGGTTATTTGGCTTACACAGTCATTCTTTTCTTTGTTAATTGAATCCGCCGAGCATGCACAGGCTCTTTTTTCATGGTGAAACCCACCTCATGACTTTTAAAACTCATTTAGCGATCTAAATTGAAACAAACTGAATTAGAACTCAGTTGACCGCTTTCATGTCAATTGATATGCCGTCGAAGTGAGAGAGAGAGAGAGAGAGAGAGAGAGAGAGAGGTGGGGGGTGGGGAGGAGAGGAAAAGTGGGAGAGAGGGGGAGAGAGATGTATGTTACCAAATTGTTCTCCTCTTTTCGCCTTTCAACGTGATATTTGCATGCTTCCGTGAGTTTTAACGATCTCCACGATGCACTAATACAATATTCATTTACTGACACAATAGGGGGAGCGCTCGTTTCATTATGATTACACTCTAATAACTCTAAGTACGTATCAGGACCGACGTCAATTGGCATGTATTGCATTCGACAACTAGTTAGGGTGGAAAGTCATTCGAGCGAAGGGTCATCGAACGCGAACACGCCCTGTTGGGAGAAGGGGGGGGGGGGTAGATGAACTTTATGGCCCGAAGTGTCAGCAGAGCGTACACACTCAAAATTGTCACATTTCCTTCTTTCCTTTTTTTTTTTTTTTAGTTTGGGGGAGAGGGCATGCGCAATTACCGATTCTACTTCCCTTATTATATACGGAGACTAATGGCACGATGGTTATAACCTGCTGTGGCACAATAATGTCGTAGTTTAGCAGCGGTAATGTCCCTTTGCACGACACGGAAGGGATACGATCTCGCAAACAACACAGATTACAGACAGTCGACAAAATACTTCTTTATCATGATTACGTCTTGCTGTTTACGTATTTTCCGATTGAAAGTCAACACCCGGGTGAATGAGGATAGACGAATTCAAATCGGGTGCACGTCACGAGACCGACACCCACGAGTCATACAGCCCATGAGTTATACAGCTCACAAGTCACACAGTCCATGAGTTCGACACTAAGCTAACAAGGCCCACGAGACCGATACATTGACACGATTAAGCCCCGTGTTTTATCTGTCGAACTCGTGGGCTGTTTTTACCTAGTGTCGAACTCATGGGCTTCATTTGCCTAATGTCGATCTCTTGGGCTGTATGACTTATGGACCTGTTTTCAATGTCGGTCTCGTGGGCTGTATGACTCGTGGGTGTCGGTCTAGTGGGATGACCCCTTTAAATCTGCACTCATTATGGTAGCTGTACTGAGAGAACCTCGTCGATTTAGGACCACGCGCTATTTCGTTTGTTTTACTTTTAATGAATGTTGGCCGCGGTATGGTGACAGTATACAGTATGCCTGCAAAACATTCCCATTATTATCCCTTCCATCGCAATAAAGTCTGGGACAGGCCGACGAGAATCCCCTCCTATAACGAGACTATCGGGGGAAATCTCACCCCGTGGTTTATGGCTTGAAGACGAGATACGAGACGCGATACCGTCCAATTCATCAACGAAGTACCTTGGCAGCTTCCCCATTCAATTTGTGTAATGGTACCAGACGTCCTCGTAATACCTCCATCAGACAGAACAGCCCAATAATGAAACGGGCTTCCCCAAATATGAAACAGTAGCCGATGATACCCCGTGCCCGCTTTAAACCTCGTAGAGGGGGCTATAAAGCCGACGAACAATCGTGACGACCTCACTTCGGAATCAGCTCAGTTAGCTGTTAGTCTGAGCTTTGTTTTCAGGTGCAAAAACACATATTAAAAACGAGTGTGTGACGTATTTTTTTTTCTCTTTACACTGATACTTGCAATCAATCAAATCAAAATGCCGCTACTCGGAACCAGCGATGACTTTGACAAAAACATTTTAAACATTCTAAAAGAAGCACATCACTCGCTAGAATTAGTTTGTCAAAGAGGTGAAACAGAAAAAAACAAAAAATAGCATTTGGCAATGTGCATAATATGTTTTTTCTTTTCCCCATAGTCAAAGTATTTGGTGGAATATTTAATTTCTTCATCTGTCAGTATGTAATGTGGTTTTTACGAATTCGTGTTTTATCATGGGAAATCTCACCATATAAACATTCATGATTGCACATCATCGATGTTGTCTGTTTTTGATTTTCATCACTTACGTGGTTACGTAGTACCGCACCTGATGTAGAAGATAAATGACAGACGAAATTCAAAAGAAGCGTTAAAAAATGTACGGCATTCCTTTTATTCAACAAACTGATTATTGAAATTACTCAGACTCTGCGGCCCGAATTCACGAAGGTGGTACAAATGAAACCAAAGTTTAAACCATGGACAAAAACCATGGAGCGCCAAGTGTCGCATGGAATATTTCGTTACGAAATCAGTTATTTCATCGATGAAATGATTATTTTGTAACGAAATGACATTTTATAACTAAATGAACATTTCGTCCACGAAATTGTCATTTTGACCAATTTCGTAACGAAATATTCCATGCGACACTTGGCGCTCCATGGTTTTTGTCCATGGTTTAAACCATGGTTTCATTTGTACCACCTTCGTGAATTCGGGCCTGCAAGTTTATTCTTCGTTTATTTCGGTATAAAAAAAAAAACAAGCTATAAAAGATGCTCCCAAAAGGAATTTAGACACGCTCTTCTCTAACAACAACTTGATTTAAATTAGGTGTGACGAATCTATTCCCTCTTATTTTTCCATTTTCGTTTCCACTTTTTGCATTTCCTGGGTAAAGTCTCCATAACTTTGCTTGTGGAAAAAAAAAACACACACAAACTTCAAGTGTTCAGAAAAATAATAATTACAAGAATGGAATCCAGCGATGATAAATTCAGTATACTAATTCACAAAGCTGTCCTTTAGTAACATACAAACAAACTACCATCTGCATTTGTACTTACAGAGTATACTCCATAACAGGAGATATTATAATTAAAGCAGCACACGCCCTTAATCGGTCTCCTAAAGATTATATCTCTTCCAGCAATACAAAAACAAAAACAAAACACAGTTTTTAGAAATAGATTGGCATTTTTCGGTTGGATCCAATGCGAATTTCAAGCAGATGAGATGAAGCAGAATTACGAAATGAAATTAGGGCTCGACACTTTCAGGAAATTCGACGAAAATTCGCGCGGTGTCATATCCCTCATGTGCAGATGAAGAAGAAAGAAAAAAGAAAAAAAAGGCAGAAAATAAAAGACGAAGGAGATACCAAATTCACATGCATTTTGTTCCGAAATTGCTGCATGCCTTTGCGAACAAGTTCAGTGTTGCGTGATGCCCGGTCCAATGTCTCGTTTATCACGTACAAGTGCAACCAACGAAATCAGGTGGAAACCCGTATAGCTTTTCATGTTTATGTTTTTATTGTTGTTGTTACCTTTTTTAAGACACCAGAGTCGTAGAAAGAGAGGTCTATGCAATGAACATTTATGCTGTACCAGCCAAATTTGTCGGCACAGTTGTGAATAAACAAGGATATTGGTTAAGAAAAAGAAGAAAATCTCAAACGGTATATGCGGAAGCAGAATCCTGATTGGGTTTTTCCTCACTCACGTCGTGTCCGGAAATACCTCCTTGTGTGGGCGCAACACATTTCTCTCTTCTTTTTTTTTTTTTGGGGGGGGGGGGGGGGGCAGGGGGGGGGGAACGGGTGAGGATGGGAGGGCAGGGGTTTGCCACAAAGACTCTTAAGCTGTTCTGAAATCACCTTTATACCATTAAGTGGTGAAGATGATGACGGGGTATCTGGGACTCATATTACGTGCGGAGAATGAGATGTTATTTTGAGTGGTGATGCGTACTGTTAATCTTTTTAAGCCACCCAAGGAGTGGCTCAACGCTCACTTCATAGAGAGCCACTGAGAAGGGAGTATAAATGTCTGCTGAATACTAAAAAACAAAAAATAAATACCCGTTGCCAATGAAGACTTATTACACGCATTAAGTCTTGTGCAGAGTTTATAGATTTATGACTCACATTACACATTAAAGAGCCAGTGTTCGCACACACGCCCACACACACACACCCACGCACACACACAGGCACATTATTTCACAGACACACATTCAAACTATTTCTAATGTTACACACAAACATAGAAACAAACAATGTTTGATCCAAATTAAATGTAAAGGGAGAAAATTATGGAAATTTAGATTTAAATATGTTAAATATTTTATTAAACAAAAATAACAGACAACCATAATCTTAACCAACCATAATCTTTTCATTCACTTATCATATTTTATTTCCAGCAGAATATAATCAAAGCGTATAATTTCACATGAAGATAATTATACAAAATCAAAGCATGTGAGAGTTGTCGTAGCCTCGCAAAACTCCCGCTGACCAAATACGCTAATCTTCTCTAAGCTTCTTTTCGACCAGGGGCCCGTTTCATAAAACTTATCATCAGTAACAAGTTGTCATAGATGTGACAAGCTACTGAAATCCTTGCATCTGATTGGCTGAGAGCAAACTTGTCATAGAAATGTGGCAGTTGTCACTGATGACAAGTTTTATGAAACGGGCCCCTTAAATTTTAAAAGAAAATTGATAAGATGTATCCTTCGCTTCCAATCATCGTAGTGATGTTATACCCCAATATTAAGTTTTGTTTGTTTTTTGTTTTTTGCTAACTCGTCGACCGAAAACATGACTCACATGATACATATCTACTTGCATGAAACTTGGTTGGAGAGTTGAGCTGATTCTATAGTGGGTGATGTTCGTTATTCCGAAGGTCAGTTTTTTTTTCCGAAACACACGAATTCCGTACACCTGGCTGTTCGTTTATGCGAAAATGAAGAAGGGCTCGTTAATTCGAGCATAGGTGGAATTGTATCAAGGATTCATTATTCCGAAGGTTTGTATTCTGAAAATGAAACAAGGTTCGTTATTCGGAAGATTCGTTCACCCGAAAATGAAATAAAATTCGTCATTTCGAAAGTACGTTAATCCGGAAATGAAGCAAGCTCCGTTCACCCGCAAATGAAAACAAGGCGCGTACTAATGAACCTTCGGAATTACGAACTTAATTTCATTTCGGATTGACGAACCTTCGGAATAACAACTGCAACCCATGAAACCGTTGACTACATTGAAATTGCCGTTGCGATTAATTTCGGTGAAAAAGTGGAAAACTATTACGTTCGTATCTTTTTTTTCTCTTGTATCTACCTCACATTCTGATCATGTTCTACGTAATTTTTTTTTCCGTCGTCTGATTGTACTCTTCTCTTTCAAATTATGGTGTGAAATCGCACTTGAACTTTTGATTTGTGTGGTTATGTGTCTGTACGACTTACGGGACGTGCTTGATGTAATTGTGGTTGTTTTATCGACAGTGATAGATGCCTGCGAGGTTCTATGCAACAGGATATTGCACAAGCCGATCGAAAGGATGTATGCGCAAAGCACTGGTCTATAATATGCTTTGCGGAGGGAGATGGGAATGATTTCCGAAAGTCCGTTATTCCGAAGGTTCGTTATTCCGGAGGTTCATTATTCCGACGGTTCGTTATTCCGAAGGTTCATAAATCCGAAAATGTAAAATAAGGTTCGTTTCTCTGAAGGTTTGTTAATCTGAAGATGAAATAAAATTCGTAATTCCAAAGGGTGATTAGTACGCACTTTTTCTCTCTGTTTTTTTTCACTTTCGGAATAACGGACCTTATTTCATTTTCGGATCAAAGAACTTATGCGTATCATTGGAAATAACGAACATTTGGAAAACGAGCCTTCCTTCAGTTTTGGATTAACGAACCTTCGGGATAACGAACATCACCCGGAACAGTCAGTATTCGGTGGTCCTCTTGACCAATGGACAACATAGAAGACTATTCTCTCCTTTGTCTTTCTTTGTTGTACGGACATCTGCTGTCCATCAGATGGGACTTTGAGACCTATAGCTGTCCGGGGGCTTGGATGACCCGGATTTTTAAGCGCATCGGTGGGTTGGTGCCTCTCTCCTATTCTCCTTGATTCCCCCGTGTGGGCACCAGCGGGGACGTGTTTGTGGGTGGTGCGTGTATAGGTGTTTGTGTGTGGTGTGTTTGTGTGTGTGTGTGTGTGTTTGATGGTGTGTTCGTTGCGTGTTCTGTATGTACGTTGAGTGTATTTGTGTGTAATGGGGAGCATGGTGATTTGAGGTGACAAAAAGTAGAGCTAGAACTTGCTATCATCGCGTTGTCATTATCTTTGGGGAAATTCGTCGAATGGACGTAATAATGGGATTGCCCGAGGCCTGAAAGTCTCCTGATACAATTATGCGTAATTACCTTCGTATAAGCTTTGCAGATTATCCTTCTACTTCCCACCCTCTCCCTCCCAGTAAAGTCTTTGGTCATATAGTTTAAGAGACGTGGTTGAATAACGATTAGTGTGAGTGCGTGAGAGCGAGGGTGCCGGTGTGTTGTTGTCGTTTGTTTGTTTTAGTAGGAAAATACGAAGGTAGAAAACCTCCAAACAGACCTAAACCTTCTCATCTCTCCCAGGAAAATGCATATTCGAATTTAATCCGATGATTTCTGCGTTATCTTCTCAGTTTGCGACCTTTTCTGGCACTTAAATTCTGTTCAGCAATATTATTTTGCTGGACAAACACGCTGTTTATACAACTTCCTTACGATATCAGGAACGCCACATCTAAAGATAGGATCCTTTCCAACAAAATACAATGCCCCATGCATGCAAAAGAATAAACGATATCCATGTATTACGGCATATGTTGTTTAGGATAAAATGAATATTTACTTTGATTTGTACTTTCATGAAAATATTTATGAAAATAAAGAAGTGAAAACAAAATGCGTACAAATATTTCATTTTCATCTCCATAAAATTGACAGCAGGTTAGAAATGAAATAGGCACAGGGTTTTGCTTTATATAATATGTTTACATACTCACTGTATATTCAGCTTAAGTTCACTTACGAGTATCGTATACTCCGAAGTTAATGAGCGTTTTTTTTTTTGTACTTTAAATTTCAATAGATAAAAAAAAGTTTGTTAAAGGTCTAAGGCAAAATCAATGTGCGTTGATCTGTCTATATTTAGATCTTCTGTTCTTTCCTTCATACTGAAAGGGTCTTGCAAGATGTTATTTTTCTTCTACATGTTTCTTGTATCTGAATCGAGAGTGTATTATCGTAATTGAAGATTAATCAGCTGCTATTTTAAAGTCAAATGATTCTGAAGTGTTCAGGAATTATTTCACACATTTCCACATTCTCCCCCCCCCCCCAAAAAAAAAATTAAAATCATCATTCTAACCGGCAGAACATTTATACAATAATCATTCTATACTATTCACGAGTTTCAAAAACGTCACCCTTACAATGCCTTACCCCTCTGCGAATCAGTTGAAGTCATGGACGTCGATGAACCTTTAACCCTTCTTCTATACATCGGTTTCTGCTTTGCTAGACAGGGTCACCTCTGTTAAGATTTAGTGTGTCACGAATGATGTTTCGCAAGTTTAGCAGCTACAAGAGACTTTAGTGGATGCGTGAGGAAACTGTTTTAGATGATTTGGCACTCTTTATTTATAATAACATTAAAGAATGGCTTTAGATAGGTGCTTATTACTTTAGGTATTAAGAGTTTTTCTTCGGAGAACATCAACACTACAAGAAAAAAATAGTCATGATTTATACCTTTGTTGGTATTATTCCAAGATACGCCATAGAATATTTTGACAAATTCACTGCTCCAGAGAGAAGACGAAATGCTGGAGACCGCCATCACAAGCAAATTGTAATTGAGATTGTGGCCTCGAATCAGGCGAACTCATACCAAGAAGTCTCATCAAGAATCTAGAAATCTCTCATCTTCGTTTCTAGACAATGACCAACTGATACGAGCATTTCATGCATGCCAAATGAGGTCCTCCCAGCACGCCAGAACTTGCTCTTCAATTCGAAAATTGAAAGGTGTAGACGCAGCTGTATTCATGCATATTACTGTTTTCAGGGATTGTACCTACCGCCTCTCCTACCGTTATAGAATGCTACATCAAGTACTTACGACATTTAAAGTTCTACTCCTGGCTTGCAAAATTATTGAGCAAATCCAATGTTTCAATTAGCATCAGTACTGGTCTCTTAGAATCTATACTTAAGGTACGTCGATCACGAGTCTTTACCGATGCAGAACAGATGCGTAGAAACCAAAGAGAAGGTGTTTTAAACGAGTTTTACACATACATTTTGTCTGTGTGTTTTTATACCGTAGACGTTGATATCAGCAAGCTAAAATTACAAACGCTTTTGATTTCTTTCAAATTACAATCAAGATTCATGCTAAATGCCAAAGTTTCGCATTTTATTTGTCTTATCCTCCGAATTTTTATTATAATCATAGTGATTTTTTTTTATATCTTGAAAAGAAAGTGAACAAAAGTGACGGAACAAAAACCTTGAGTGATCTCGACTGTGGTAAACATGCTATGAATATTCATAATGGAATGCTTGCGTCGAGTTGTTACGTCGACCGATGAAAATTTGTCAGTCAGTTGCAATGATACGAATAGTCTTGTTTACCTAGGATTCCTTGGGAAATGACGCTTGTAAAAATCCAATAGAGGGATTTACAACACTTGTACGACATGCATGGCTCATGAGTGACACTATTTTTGTCAACTGTTGAGTTTTGGTGAAAGACCACATGGCAGGCTCACAGTAGTGTTATGCGACCAAGTTGTTATTGTCGCCAGTTCATGAGAATGGTGTTATCAGTGTTCATGAACGGGTTTGAAATGCAAGCATGGTTTCAACCCCATTACTCGAAACCTGTGAAGGAATAGACCGTTGAGTACACATTGTATGGTGAATAGATAGGGGAAAATGCGACGAACACTGCGAAGTGCGCATATTCTAGGACTTTCGGTCTGCGAACGTCAAGAGAAGGGGAAGTGTGGGCATTTAAGACTCATAACAACTTGAAAGGGGGGGGGGTAGTAGGAACGGATGTAACAGATGCAGGGCTCGCAGACGACCTCAACACATGAGCAACAGAGATTATACTGCAGAGAAGAACTGATCATGTGTATGGATCACAACACGTATCGGATTCAGATCGGGGAATTGCATTGGATACCGCATGACATGGGCCCCTGAATCGACGACCGGCAGTATTTTTCCCCCCTCTCTCTCACTCTTCAAATGTGCATGCTCATGTGAAGTTTCTGCCTGTCATCCATATTCAAGGAGCACAAACCAGCACTCGTGCCACAACATCGCATATGGTTGCATCTTCAGGTTAAAGAGGTGTGGAAGGGGGGGGGGGGTAAAACTTAATTTTCACTACAGCAGACCCGTGACTGGGCTTTGTCAAAAGAAGTGCGGTATAAAATGTCTTTTGAGTCGGGGATACCATTGTAGGCGTAGAGCGGTCGGCATTTCTTCCTTTGTTATCTCGCCGGCTGTCAGGGGGTCGTGTTTCGGAAAGTCGTGGTGGTGTGAATAGATCCTCTCTCAGATGTAAAAGTGATCAAAATATGAGACAATCACCCGTGAATTTGACATCTATTCCTTCCTCATCTACCGCTACCTTTTTTTTCTCCCTACCTTTCTTCTTTTCTTCTCGTCTCCTATCTCTGCAAAATACAGCCATTGAGCGAAACGAAACAGAGCAACCAAGGAAAAACACTTAAGAAACACCGAAATAAAATTGAGTAGGACCGCTGAAAATATCTTTTTTTAACGTACTTTTTTCTTCTATATACGTCTAAGGGCAATGGTGATTATAAGAAGTAATAGGTTACTATAGTATATCCTACGTCACGTAAAGTCTAAAAGGGAAACGTGGCTCGTGGATAATTGTTTTGAAAACCTTCCTGATATCAGTTAGGTTTCGGCAACTAAAGCTAGTTCGCTTTGATCTTGCAGTTGGCTGGAGTTTATGAAAATCTGCTTCTTGAAATTTCTTTTCGGTGATGAATGTCTCAGCACTGTAGATGTGATCAAAACTTAATTGTATATTACGTAATCGGGACTGAGACGATTAGGATATATGTGTCTTGCCGCAGTAATCTTATTATCTAATTCAACAATGTTCAAAGTTTTACTGTGATTATTGTCCATGGTCTCCTTACACAGACGGTATGCAACAACGTCACCATCCATTTGTTATGTTTTCATTGCTTCCTAAGGACACATTAGGTAGATTTAGCAATGCATTGATATCCAAGCCCAATTATAGGACAAGCAGCGTTAGCAATTTGGCGTTGGCTGGTCATTGCATGTCTATGCCCTTATAGTTGAAATAAATTGACTACAGAGCAATTCGAAATCAGTAATGTTTTTCCTTATCTCACTGGTTTCCTCAGAGAACCTTGAGTGATACTGTGTGTGTGTGTGTGTGTGTGTGTGTGTGTGTATGTGTGTGTGTGTGTGTGTGTGTGTGTGTGTGTGTGTGTGTGTGTGTGTGTGTGTGTGTGTGGACAGTGATACGTCGCTTGAGTTGGACTGTGAGAGCATTATCCACTTCCTTGCACAATCGCTATGGAAACGCGAGGGGCTAAATGTAGATAAAGGCTAATGCACAAAATAAACAAACAGACAAAAAACAAACAAACAAACAAACAAACAACAACAACAAAATGCCAAGCCGGCGTTGTTGAACTGTTTGGACAACTTCGAGTCACTGTCTCATAATGTGTCGGACAGGATTATGTTTTAAACCCGTGTTTGCTATGAATTGGAACGTCGAACATGTATTAAGCTTTGAAGCAATCTGGAGATCGAAAAACCCGTCTTCCGTTTTAAACTGAATGAGGAGTGTCGCGAGAAATAATGAATCCTCCACTTCTACACACATCACTCACGCTTATTGAAAGAAATACAGTGTGATCCAAATGCTCCTAGCAGATCAAGATTATTTAATCGGTTACCTGAGCATTACTGGCAGTTCTATTTAAAAAAAAAAGAAGAAGAACATCCTGTCTATAGCAAAGGGATCGTTTTCTCGTCCATTAGTGGTGAATACATTAATGGACAAGATGTTCTCCGACCACGCCTCTTCTGGCCCTAGAGTCTAAGGAAGAGCCATTGGAACCTGGTAATGCCTGTAGGGTTATCAAAGTGTACGGTCCCTTTAAAGAAGATCTTTTCAAAAACTAAACTTGTTAGACAAAACCATTATCATCATTAGCAATATCATCTATATCTCAAGAGGCATAATACACAAGTAATTAGCTGATGATCCTTCACGTCTGAACAAACACATACAAGAACCCAAAACAAATCAAGAAACTACTCGTAACATTATTATAGAAACGGCTTGGGAAATGCTTTAAAAAAACGTAAGCGCTTCAAAATTTCTCCCAGTAGTTCGTTTTGCAATTGAATTCCTATACCTTTCAACATTATTGCAAAATTTGTAAGTATCCTATAGAGCAAAAACGAATAATAGAGGAAGAGTCAACATTCAACATTAGCTAAACGAACTGCCGCCAGGCAAACATGCAACCCATTGCACGTTTTTCATATTATACTTTAGTATATTGAATAAAAAATGCAATGTAGATTTGAACGAACGTGCAACTCGTACGGAAATCGTCTGAAGGTAGCGGGGGGGGGGGGGGGGTTGGGGTGGAAGAGGGAGGGAGGAAGGCGGAAGGAGGTGTTTGGGATGAGATCGTACCAACACAGGGGAGAGTAGTGCATGGGAAGAGTAACTGCATCAAACTCGGCTTTTCCATCACACCCCTGGAAGTGGATTGATGCCTGGATTGAGTTTGGCATTCTTGTTTTTTAGACGCTTTAAGAATCTCTCTACCCCCGAGGGAATTGTCACCTTCAATGCCAAAGCCTTGAAACAGAATCAGAATAAAAGCGAGAAAGGGAGGCATGCAGGGCAGTAGAGATGGAGAGAGAGAGAGAGAGAGAGAGAGAGAAAGAGTGGGAGAAGGCAAGAGAGAGGGAGGAGGAGATACCCTACAAGCGAAGGTGTGAGTAAGTATTAATATGTGTGTGTGTGTGTGTGTGTGACAAAGAGAAAGAGAAAGGTGAGGGGATAGAATCTGATAAGGGTTTAAAGGGATGGTACAGTATTGGTGGAGATGAGAATTGGGCTTTTAACTTTTTGCGAGATACCAGGAAAACACTTATCAAATAGTACAGAGCATACCATTTTAAGAGGAATTCAAAGTTTATTTGATAAAAATCGGGGTTTGGAATGACTGAAACATCCAAAAACAAAGTAAAACAAAGCGATCGCAACATAGTGTGGGTCCCACACTTTATTAGAATCGCCATTTTTTTGGATATCTCAGCCATTTCAAAACCAATTTTCATCAAATAAATGTTGAATTCCTCATAGAATTACATGCTCTTTCATATTTCATAAGAGGTTTCTCATTATCTTACCAAAAAATGTTAGAAACCTGAAATTAGGGCTCGACGAAAACTATACGATCCCTTTAACTAGTGCTATAGTGGACTGCAAGAGTTGTGCCCATAATATTTGACACACATAAGATATCATAGACCCAAACAAGTTGCACAAATCAAAATGTAAAGATAAGCTATAATTTTATGCCCAAGATTTGATAGATTCTTTCAATAAAATTTGATAAAGGGACACTCCAAGGAACGAATCAAAACACCAATTATGATGATTGAGATCATTCTATAACACTTCACTTTCATTATGCTCTATCTCATACTTGGAATAAAAAAGATATGAGAGAGGAAGAAAGACAAACAAACAGACCTACAAACCGGAAGAGAAAGACAGAGAAAGATTGGGGTGGGATGGGGAGAAAGATTGTTTAAAGGGTAAGGCTCTAGAAACATTCTTGTTGAGTGCTACCAGCACTTCAAGCAAACGTTCAGATTTGTCATCCCGAAATCATCGAGGGAAGCAAACATAGAAAGATAGAGACTTCCACTCTTCAATTCACTCTTGTACGTCAACCATCATCGTGCAATAATTTCTTACATAAATTTGCGGATGCGTCAACAAAGGGAATTTCTTCCGGTTATCAGGTAACCCCTTTCCCCGATTCTTAAACATGGTAAACTAGGTGTGCTGTGGGGTGCACGTCACGAGACCGATACCCACGAGTTATACAGGCCACGAGTCATATAGCTCACGAGATATACAGTTCGTGAGCTATACAGCTCACGAGTCATACAGCCCATGAGTTCGACACTAAGCTAACATGGCCCATCACGAGACGGACACATTAAACCCCGTGTTGTATCTGTTTATCCTAGCGTTAACCTTTCTGTTTAACCTAGCGTTGAACTCATGGGCTTTATTGGTCTAGTGTCGATCTCATGGGCTGTATGACTCATGGACCCGTTTTCAATGTCAAACTCGTGGGCTGTATGACTCGTGGGTGTCGGTCTTGTGGGATGGCCCCGTGCTGTGTCACCCAATGGCTACGTGTACCCGGCCATTTGTCCCAAAGTGGTGACAAAACCCGTTTGACTCTTCTCAACAAAATGATACTTTATTATCACCCCGTCGCTTCAGCTCATTAGCTCTTGCGTGCGAGCTGGAGATTTGAGAAGCTCGGAATATAATAGCCTTGGTGGCGCTTGCTCAAGGCTGCAAATCTTCCCAAGAAATGGGAGAAGAAACAAGAGAGGGCTGTATTTTAAGTGTATATGTGGGTTTTTTTTTTCCCATGTGTAATGTGGAATGGTGTGTGAGTGTGTGTGTGTATGTGTATGCAAGGGCGTAGCGAGGGGGGGTGTTTTGGGTGTTCAAACACCCCCCTTTGACGAAATGGGGGTGTTTGAGGTGTTCAAACACCTCCCTTGGGCAAAAGGGAGGTGTTTGAGCTGTTCAACACCCCTCTTCAACAATGTTTAGATGTTAAAAAAAATGAAACAAAAGCTGTCTTTACCGCTTTTATTTCCGTTTTGAATTCCGCCTTTCCTTTCTTTTGTGTTCATTTTCTTTCTCTCTCTCTCTCTTCCCTGCTTTGCTTTCTGGCCGAATCGCGAAGATACATTGCGCATAATGTTCACCGTTTACCGGTATTATACCGTACGCGGTACCGTAAATTGTGTATGATGCATAATTATTATGTGTGTGCAATGCATGCTATACCGATTCTGTGACGCGCTTTGTGTATTATCGAAGCATCGACGTTTCTACTTCTGCTCTTCTTTCTTTTCCTCACCTTCTTGTCTTTTTTACTCCTTTTTTTCTTCATGTTTTTTCTTTTCCCCTTTTTTTTTTGCGTTTTGGGGGCGACCACACCCATCGTCCCCCTGGCTACACGGGTGTGGTCTGGGTCAGGTTCTCCCATTTGTTTATACACAAAATGCGTCGGTTACTTATCCAATGCTGTTTTGCGCCCTTTTCCATAATTATGCATGGCAGGCGTTACACCAAAAACGGCGATCTATCCGGTCTTCCCCTCTCCATTATCTTTTGTAAAAGTAATTCATGAAATTGGGGTCTTAAGTCTTAATATACTGATGCTTCATACATTTATTACTAGTAGTAACATTGGTTATACGAGCACAATTTCTCCGGCGGAGGTGAGGGGAGCTGAACCTTTCGGCTTTTTGCCAAATTATCAACTTCCTTATTTTCCCAAAACAAAGTGAGAAAAAACGCTACACAATGCACTGCCTCAAATTTTGATTTTTTGTTCTTAATAAGTGAAGTTAATTTAGGCTAATTTGTGTGTGTGTGTGTGGGGGGGGGGGGGATCCAGACTATTAACACTAATATAAAAACAAAAGCCTTTAGCTGCTACTTCCATTTCCGGAAAGTGAATAATTTTTATTCCTCCAAAGTTAAGCTACTATTACTCTGTCTCATGATTTGACCACAAATTTTGAAGATAAAATGATATGCAATAATTTGAATGAGTTTTGATAATATAATCATTAGACCCATTCATATCCGGGTTTTATTCTTTTCTTCCTTTTTTTTTTGTTGGCGGAGGCGCACCAAACTAAAAGTTCCTAATTTTTTCACGATCGACACTCCTAATAGCCCTGTCATGACGTGCCAGTATCAGCAGACCTAAGTTAGTTCTGTTCTGTAGTTGCTGCAATGAAAGATTTTTTGTAATGATTCAACTAGGTGTCGACTAAGATTTTACACTTAATGTCTAAAATCATTTAATATCAAATTATTTGCATTTAATGCCCCTTTTTGAACACCTCCAATATTACCGGGGGATGCATGTATGTTCTTGAGGGACGCACATTGCACCGTGCATTGCCCCCCCCCCCACACACACACCATGGGCGTAAATCCCGGGGGATGGGGGGGGGGACCCCCCCCCCCTGAAATGGAGGAGGGGGGATGGCCTGTACAATCATCCCCCCGAAATTCGAGGGAAAAAATGGAGGAAGCAGAAATGTGATTGCATCAATTTTGGCATATTGCATGACGTTCGTACGCCCGCCTCCAGACACTTAACAGAGCTGAATAGTCTTGTAGGATAATGTATACATAATTTTCTCAAGCGCTCGCTCGCTTCGCTCGCTCGCAAAGACAGTAATATCGACATAAGGTATGACCCAGACGTTGACAACGTCAAATAGTATAACCCTATAGGCCTACATTGTAAACATGTAAATCCAAAATTTCACCAAAAGTGTGCACCAGATCTTAAGATTTTAAAGGGATGGGGGGGGGGGGGGTCAAAATCACCTGTCAGTCAAAAAGAAAGAAAATCAAAAGATAAGAGAAACAACAGCAAAAACTCCTCGTCTTTCAAGGTCTGATTTTCCACCAAAAGTCGGCTGACAAGCAAAAGAAAAAAAAAACAAACAAAACAAAAAGTCTTCATATTTTTGCTGCCACTTCCCTCATACTTTATATTTCATGCAAAACAGTGGTACATTTCGATCCCTGTTAAGTGTGTGTGTGTGTGGGGGGGGGGGGCGCCAAGCTTCCCCCCCCCCCGCATCCGCTCGTAAAAAAAGAATAAAAAACTTACCACAATGGTAATTCAAGGGTTACTAAACTGCTTTTGAAATCGACATGAAAGGGGGATCAAGAAATAAGATATTTTTCTAAGATTTCTTGTAACCATAATTAAAGAGGTATCGGAGCCGACAAAATATTGCGATTCAGCATGATTCCTGGTTGGCATTCTGAATATAAGCAGGATGTGTGCAGTGTACTCAGAACATCCGAACGGCAAAAAGCGTCGCTGTAACGTTGCGCAATTTGATGTAGAATGTACACCTTTGTACCTTACGCTTCGTTTATTATATTAAAGCTAGATCATTAATGATTTTGCAGTGTTGCTTTACATACTAGTCTATATCAAAATGCCTTGCATTGCCAATAATAAGACTTGACCTGGGCTATATCCTAACTTTTTCATGTATATAAAACACACACACAAACACAAACAATGATATTAGAGGATGTTCTAAAGTGCAGGTTTTGGATATCCTTCCCCCATTTGGTCACTTCGACGTCCCCTCGCTGGTCATACCTCCCCAAATCATGAACATAAACCGACACCATTGACTAACCTCTCAATTTCCAAAGCGTAAAAACACAGCTACAAAAGGCAGTTTTTGGAGTGCAAAATGTCAAAATTTTCAAGCTCACTCGGTCCGCTCGATCGCATTTAATCGCTATGCCATTCTCCTGATGTTGCTGCCAGTAATTGCCAGTATAGTTGCGCCCGGTGCGCCCCCCCCCCCCCCTTATTATAAAGTATAGCTACAAACGGCAGTTTTGAGACTGAACAATGTCAAAATTTTCAAGCTCACTCGCTCCACTCGCTCACATTTAGTTGTTATGCTATTCTCCTGATGTCACTGCCAGTTATTGACAGCAGTTGCGCCCGTTGCACCCCCCCCTTAATTTCCAAAGCCAAAAAAGTATAGCTACAAACGGCAGTTTTGGGACTGCAAAATATCAAAATTTTCAAGCTCACTCGCATTTAATCGCTGTGCCATTCTGCTGATGTTGGTACCAGTAATTGCCAGCAGTAACTGTTGCGCCCGGTGCGCCCCCCTCCCCTTAATTTCCAAAGTGAAAAAATACAGCTACACAAACGGCAGTTTTGGGACTGTAAAATGTCAAAATTTGCAGGCTCACTAGCTGCGCTCGCTCGCATATTATAATCTTTATGTTATTCTCCTAATGTTGCTGCCAGTAATTGCCAGCAGTTGCACCCGGTGCCCCCCCCCCTTAATTTCCAAAGCGAAAAAATATAGCTACAACCGGCAGTTTTGGGACTGCATGTAAAATGTCAAAATTTTCAAGATCGCTCGCTTCGCTCGTTCGCATAATAATCGTTATGTCATTCTCCTGATGTCGCTGGCAGTAATTGCCAGCAGTTGCGTCCGGAGCGCCCCCTAATTTCCAGAGCGAAAAAATATAGCTACACAAACGGCAGTTTTGGGACAGTAAAATGTCAAAATTTTCATGCTCGCTCGCTTCGCTCGCTCGCATTAATCGTGATGCCATTCTCCCGATGTTGCTGCCAGTAATTACCAGCAGTTGCGCCCGTTGCGCCCCCTTAATTTCCAAAGCGGAAAAATGTAGCTACAACCGGCAGTTTTGGGACTGTAAAATGTTAAAATTTTCAAGCTCGCTCGCTTCGCTCGCTCGTATATAATCGTTATGTCATTCTCCTGATGTCGCTGCCAGTAATTGCCAGCAGTTGCGCCCGGTGCGCCCCCTTAATTTCCAAAGCGACAAAAATATCGCTACAACCGGCAGTTTGGAGACTGTAAAATGTCAAAATTTTCAAGATCGCTCGCTTCGCTCGCTCGCATATACTCGTTATGTCATTCTCCTGATGTCGTTGCCAGTAATTGCCAGCAGTTGCGTCCGGTGCGCCCACTTAATTTCCAAAGCGAAAAAATATCGCTACAAACGGCAGTTTGGGGACTGTAAAATGTCAAAATTTTCAACCTCGCTCGCTCCGCTCGCTCGCATTCATTTCAATTGTTATGTAATTCTCCTGATGTTGCTGCCAGTAATTTGTCGTTTCACACCGTCATTCCATAATCCATAAGGAAAAAAATGACTGCGCAGTGGAATGTATTATATTCCGTTATGTATTGCAGTCCCCATTACAGTTTCCAGACTGACAGCACACGCACATACGCGCACACACACATACACACGCACGCACGCACAAGCATGCATACACACCCTCAAAATTACTTTTCCACGAGGTGCCCCCCCCCCTCCCCCTGTCTTAACCAACCCGCCACGGTACGTCACTGGCTGCACCCGTCCGGTTATGGGCTTGTAATCGTGGTGATGGTGACTATCGCCGATCACCCCCCCCCCCCCCACACACACACACACTCCTCAGCACGGACTTACGCCGTTGATTTGGGGGCCCACAGACACGACGTAGCAATTTTAGGCTACTAACTGCATGAGAACTTTCTGCTGCGTCCGGGCTGTGTTTGGGCCACGGATTCACTCCCCGTATGGATGATGCGCGTGCTCTCTACAGCCATCGAGCGCACAACGAATTGACACCGTGCGTCTTTTACGAAAAAATATAAAAGACGCTCGGTGTCGGGGGGGGGGGCACATTATGCCCCCCCTACCAGATTTTCATTTGCCACTCCTTCGCCCTTTATCCGATTTCAACCAAATTTGGTGACTTTTCCTAAAATCTTATTGCGAACATTTTGATATATAATTCAGCTATATTTGATGTTGCTGGTTGCCATGGCAACCATAAACTGACAACCATGTCAGTCAGATTTTGCATCTTTTTTCTGTTCCCATTTTATTTAACAGCATTACAGTGGATGAAATGGGTGTTTCTTGGCTGAAATTTGTTGAACGAGTAAAATTTGAAGTAATTATGGTCCTGGAAAGTTTTTCTTATTATTTCCTGTGTTTTTATGTGACAAAGGCATAAAACAATAGATATAATAGAGATAATTGAAAACAATAATACTTTCTAAAGATTGCCCTTCTATTTTGTGATATTGTGATTCCCTCACCCAAGCTATGCCTCTAACATCATTAGTTCTTCATATTTTCAATTTGTAATCTTGAAATTCCACTATTATGCAAATATGAAATGTCATAACTGTACATGTACCCATCCCAAACATTTCATCTCAGGTCTCATAATGTATTATTATGTTGACACGAATAGCGCCCCCATGTGGTGACCTTGAGAAATTTCAACCATAACAAATAATAAGATTCCACTTGTTTATCACTTGTGACAAATATGAAAATGATTGGCCTATGATAAGACATATATAATGGGGATAAAGAAATTATGCAGAAAAATCATGTTTTTAGCACATTTCCTATGTATTTCTTTATATTTTGGAAACTAGCGCCCTCCATGGGTGACCTTGAGAAAATTCAAGTGTAGAGTATGAGTTACTCTACCCATGTGCCAAATATGACAATGATACATCAAATAATAAAAAAAGTTATAAAGGGGGGGGGGATGTGCCCCCCCCCCCCCCCCCTCCTCTGGGCCTGCGAGGGGTCAAAATAGCTTGGGCTTAATAGGGCTAAACACCCCCCTCTAAAAAATCCTGGCTACGCCTGTGTGTATGTATGTTTCGTGTGTTATGAGTGTGTTTTGTTTAAGTATATACAAGTTACGAGCGTATGTGTGTGTCTGTGTGTCTGTTGGATGTTTGTGTATAGAAAGCGGGAGCGGGGGGGGGGAGGGGAGGTCGACAGGTGCAGGGGAGGGGAATAGAGGGGAAGGGGACTGGACAAAAAAAAAAAAACAGGTTACAGGGTCGGGAGGGGCAGCTGCGCAGAGCTGCGGGGAGAATGGATTTCTTTGGGCAACTTGCAAGATGATGACATTCTGTTTTGACAGCCTTTTCACACGTTCCAAGTTGCTTAATTACAAACTTGATTACAAACTTGTTTGCAATTAAGTTTCAAATCACCGTCCGTTCACACGCAGGAAGAAGCTTCGCGGATTCTGCGGTTTTGAATATCAGAGCGAGGACAGGGGAGGGGAGGTGTGGCTTCTTTCCAAGTTCCCGTCAATCACTCTTGTAGCCTATGTAGTAGCGCGGGTTTTCTCCGGAAGTGGTTGAAGGGTCACGTAAGCTCCGCTCCCCCCCCCCCAAAAAAAAAAATAATAATAATGATAATCGGAGGTCAATCACGTTCACACGTTACTTTCGTTGCTTAATTCTGGCGAAACGTGATCGAAAAACACCTCCGGACCGTGATTTGAAACTTAATTGTAATTAAGTTTCAAATCACCCTCCGCGATTCCAGTTTCCACTCATATGGCAAAATTGCTTAATTACAAACTTGATTTGAGCTTGCTTAATTACAAAATTGTTTCAAATTAAGCAATCTTGGTACGTGTGAATGCCCGATCTGTGTCGCTGGACAATTGTGTTGGTGTTTTTTTCTCTTTCTCTCTCTTTTCAGTGATCAATTTTTGATGATTGGAAGTCCAGGTGTTGAAATATCAAGTTTTTAATAATTTCAATTTTTTTTAAAGAAAACATTATATGCACGAAAGGTAGTACCTCCTGGGTAGAACAATGTTATTTACGTCAAAAAAGGTATGATTTTTCTGTTTGTACAGGGGCATCAGCTGATAATATTGTATTGCACTGATTTGAATGTCAATAAATAAAGATTATTAAAAAAGTGCGTGTGTGAGTGTTGGAGAAAGAGAGCGAGAGAAAAGTTTTCAAACTAACGATATAACTCTCTTGTAAACGCCTTTAAAGAAAGAAATTTCAGGTTGTGCGAATTATTTACGTAAGTCTAATGCTACCAACACTACAGACGGGTTACTCTGAGACACATTTCTTAAGCTACTTTTGGCCAGTCGACTTTTACTCGATGTCGGTTACGCGTAGGCCCTACACAAACGGTTGATATTGACGCTTTAAATTGTGCCGAAGAGGCAACTTGTGCAAACTCGCCAAGGCGTCTTGTATACGTCCAAAATGCAAGGGGGCCGCTTGCATCAGGTGCCTGGTAGGAAGGGGGGGGGGGGGCGGGTAAGGTGAGGGAAAGTGAAAGATGGGAGGATGGTACAGAATATCATAACATTTCGTATCCTGCTTAGTATACCAGATAGATTCGACTTTTATTTTGCAAATATACTGTTATTATATTCTTTCATCTAGAAGAGTCATTTCTTCAAGAAACTTCCCAAGCGAACTTACTGAAAAAATATCCCTGAAAGTAGACAGGTGTACGGTAAATTACATTTGCTTAGTTACTTACGTCACATGCGCGTACTACCTAGACAAGTCGCCCTCATGCCCTCTCGCCTCCTTTTCAAATTTTCAAATTTTTCAAATTTGTTCAAGTGTCCTGTCACTTTCTCGTCCTAAACAAGGCGCCTTGCCAAGTTTGTTCAATTTAATTTCTCGCATGTTCGTTTTAGACAAGGCAACTTAGAGAGTTTGTACAAGTCGCCTTCACCCTTTCCCGCCCTAAACAAGGTACCTTAGCACGTTTGTGCAAATCGCCTTTTTGCCTTTTCTTCTTTATAAACACGGCCTTCTTGATGAGTTGCACACGTCGCCTTCTTGGCGCACTCTTAAATTTCCGTAGGTTGACCACTGAAACACGACTGAGGTGATAGACCGCAACATGACTCTGTTTTCATTTCCGCGGTGGTGACTGCATAATGCTCACATCCATGTAAGAACTCTGGCATGATCTGTGTTTGATTTGACGGTCCATGTGGAGATCTCGTGATACAATGTTGGTAGAAATGACGTATAGCATCTCCCACGAGCGCACCAATAATGGTTTACGAGGAGAGTCCATTCAAAGTCTTTGTTCTGCGTGTAATTCTAAACATTACGAGGAAAATGAGTTTCAAAAACATGACAACAAACGATTTTAATGTTGTTGTTGTTGTTGTGGTCGCTGTTGTCTTTGTTGTTGTTGTGTGAACCCTCCGAGACAAGCGAAGAGTGAGCCTTAAGGCGCGATTGAGGGACATGTGGAGCAGATGATGGGAAAAGTTGGAAGAGAATTTAGGGAGAACGGTGCTGACGATATTGTGAAGGGAACTAGGTTGGAGTGAGCACACGTCTTGATTGATCTCGATGAAGCACAGATTTATGAGAAACATAGCTCGGCGACAGTCATCGCATTTCCTTGCAAATTAACCACAGGCCACGGAAATGTTATCCCCTCAGCGCCCCTGGGGGATTACGCTTGTATCTCCCCCCTGACAGTATATACCCCGACTTGAATAATGCTGGAAGACGGAATAGAATAGTATGAATTTCACAAATTCCGCCGCGCTGTTGTTGCAACTGAACTGCCAACGACAATGCACGGCATGCAATACCTCCTCCTTCGAGAACATTGATGTAATGCAATGTACTTCAGATCTCCAGCTACTGTATAAACTTTTTTTGCCCAAATATGTGTGTGGTTACTAGTATAATGATCGTCACATAACTCTTATATAAGAACACCAGTTTCTTACTAAAGTGGGTTTCTTCATGAAAAACGTGAACATTTGCTACAAAACGCTCACACGCTTACATGGGCATGTATGCACGAGTGTGTGTGTGTGTGTGTCTGACAGTAGAGTTGAATGTGTGATGACATAATGTATCTTATCAATAAAAAGCTACTACTTTTTTGTCATCTTATTTCATGGAATCGGAGAAGTTTCTAAGTTGCGTGCAACGGTGCGTAACCGACCTCACCGTTCGTCTTTTCCCTCGTTATTATATATTTCCCTCATTATTACATATTCATTTTCCCGGATTGCGAATAACAAAAGCAAAAGGAGACAGAAGCAATAAAAAGATAAAGATAGACAGAACAAACAGAAAAGACAGAAAAGAAAAATGACCGATGCACTTATGGGAAGGTGATAGATCACATACCCCTTTTCTGGAAATGATCTTGCGTTTTTTCCATCTTCTGCATGTATGTTGTGATGGATATTGTGAGAGTGGAAGGAAAGAGAAACACACACACACACACACACACACACACACACACACACACCTCACACACACACACACACACACACACACACACACACACACACACACGCACCCACACACACAAGTGGAGTGATCGATGCTTTGGCAAATATTGGTCCGGCGGCAAACTGCATCCTTTCCAACTTCTTTAACCTTCGATTTGAAGAGCGGAGAGGGAGAGAAAAATAAGCCGCTGGGTACAGGAAGGGGGAACCAGCAACATTATTTTTGAAATGCTCGTTCTTGAGAAAATATTTCAAGAACTGTATATTGTGAGCACACAGTTTGAAAGGAAAAGTCATCCGCGATCACGTCTTGTTAGTTTGTTGGATCATTCTTTTTATATATATTTCAAATCTGCTTTGTTATCATAATTATTATTTCAGTTTGGTTAGACGTAAACAAACAATTTAACTCCATGAAGAGCAATCAAAGCATGTGCAAACATAAACAAACAAGTAAGCACACAAGAGTAATATTAGTCAAAGAGAGGGAGAAAGAGAGAGAGAGAAAAAAAAGAGGAAATATTAACTTGTTAAGCAGCAAAGTTATCAAAGCATGAGTTAACAGAGTGAAACAAAAAAAAAGTCACATAATGCTGCGGCCAGAATATCTGATCTGAATAGCAAGATATCTTAAAATGAATCTGTGTTTTCCGAAGGGAAGAAACTATAAAATAAAAGAGTAACACACCTTTCATCAAAATTTGCCAAAGAGAGTAAGAAAAAACCCCCTCAAACACTTATTACATACATGAAGACATAAAGATACGTTGCATGACATTTTTTTTTCCCGATTTTAACATACACAATAGTTCATCAAAACCTACGTTATGTCTTGTTTTCTTTACATCAAACTTTCCAGGATTCCCTGATCCGCCTTAAACCACTTCTCCGATACACCTTCAAAGTGTTCTTTCTTGCAAATAAAGACAACACAATCACTGACACTTGTCTGAACCTTATGAAAATATGAGAAATCAGAAAAAAAAATGTAAAGAAATCAGAGAAAGTCGTGTCCGTTGCATAATCAAGGTAGTCCTAAAACGTTGACCCCTGTAACTATTATTCGTGTCAAGAGCTTTTAGTCTGCACAATATTCTGCAAGGTGTTTTCAGCATATCAAATCAGGGACTGGACCATGAATTGTAAGATTGTATTGATCTTGCTAGTTGATATTCGGAAACAACACCTGCTGTCTTTTTTGGAAAGTATTATTCACTTCTAAAAGAACTTGGAGCTTTAAACTGGAGAGAAAACAAAAACACCCACAAACCTTCCAGTGATTTTTGACACGCTTTTAAATTCAAAGCCATTAATAAACTTGTTCGTTGATAACGGGAACACAGTTTTAAGCCGTAAATGCACCCGAATTATCATGCGATGCTTATAGCACGGATTGGGATTTGCCATTGGAACTGGATTTTGCACGACATGTCATTATTAACTTTTACGAGGTGCACGGGACGCCTCAGGTAAGACTTAATTTCTGACAGATGCTATTTACCAATGATTGTCAATTACTTTGGTTAGGCTCCTTGTTGAAAGTAATACCCACGCAATAGTCGCAAAAGCAGAGCGGCTCAAATGACACCCCCAAAGGATAACTTAAAATGAGGTGCTTACAATTCTAAGGAATTTGGACGTTCGCATTCGGCATGATTATCGTTTTCTGTCTATGTGTATAATGGCACCTTACGTGAAAAGAAAAAAAGTACCGCTGTTATTCCAGACTTGAAATGAATAAATTCTATGAGACAATCAATTTTAGAGCTAGAAGGTTCAAAGTGTGTGCTTTGATGAAATGCGGGGCAAAAGATATAGAGCTGCTCCGGGCACGACAACAATCTTCAACGGGATTTAGGACAGAAGATGACGAAAGGAAAATGACTGAATGTGACTGCAATATCAGGTACTGTATGAATCAATGTGAAATGATTGTCGAGTTAGATGGGGGGGGGGGGGTGGGAATGAATGGCTGATTAGACAGCCAGAGAAACGGAAATAAATAACGTATGAGGCATTTTATTCTTTATCGTGTTTTTTTTCAAGTACTGTAAACGGAATGCGAATGATCAATATGTTCTATATTTTCTTCCCTCGATTTTCTTTTCTCCGTATCTTGCTATCATCACAAGAAGAGATATATATATATATATATATATATATATATATATATAGAGAGAGAGAGAGAGAGAGAGAGAGAGAGAGAGAGGGGGGGGGGGGGTGGAGGGAAAGAGAGCGGACTGCTGATGAATTAAACTAGCGACTAATTCAAAGGTGTAAATTGCTTACATGTTGTGGCGTCGTGCCGTAGCCGCTAATCACAAAATTAACAGTAGGATTATCGAGAGACGAAACTAATAAACCAACCAATGACTACAGCTGGTAAATAAGGTATGATAGGGTTTAAAGGAGCAATGACATAAATACATAATACATCATTGTAAACTGATGTGAACCCCATTCAGGACAGTTAAAATGAGGGTCTTAAAATCAAGCTCGCTTCATCATCCTCGTTCGATGTTATACAGACAGGAAGATGACTCAACTGAGCTGACCACAATCATACATACCTTCATGAAATCGGGCATTATGCGAAGGCAAGGCTATGTATATTATGCTATACGTGAGCTATCTTCGTTTGTAACGTTAAACGCATACTCAGTACATCAATCATTCACAGACCTCTTCGGCGCATTCGATTAGCGAAGTGCAGATAATGTGAACGCAGCAAGAACTCCGCTCTAGATTTCGTCTTTTTGTCCTAAAAGTTTGTTATGCATTTCTAGCTTTGATGATTCATGACAACGCACACACACCCACACACAAACACATAAACACACACATACTGACAATATCACACGCACAAACGCACACACACACACAGACACGCACGCACGCTTAGAAAGAAATTATTCTCTTCTTAGAACCTAAAATAGAGTATGTAACAAAACACAACCACAATGCATTATCTAGAAGCGGCTGCCGTTATTTCTATTCAAGAAAACGTTACTTTTAAGGGTCCACTTTAATCTGGTAGACACGCTTAGATACATTCTACTGCTAATAGGAATAGCTTAATATTACCCAGGGGTGTTTTGACGTTGTCTGGCTGCTCTTTGTTGATACTATTCTCTTTTTATACTTTGTAAAGTGCTAGAAGGATATAGGCCGGATCTCAAGTTGAAAGGAAATAAGTTGTGTTCCTTTAATCTTATAGACACGACGTCAAGTTACTCCATCGATTTTTGTTTTATATTATCAATTTCCTTGCCCCATCCTAGCGCAAAAAGGGGAACAACTAGAAAATAGACTGATTATTGCATCATTTCATGACAATGATTTGTGTGATTATTTATCACATGAAAAGGAAGTGAAAATTGTAATTGATTATTCTATAACATGGCTGATACATGCAGGTGCTACCTTAAGACATACTTTCCTCCTTAATCAGTATAAATACTCTCTTTGTACTATGAAAATTCCACTTAAATTTCGTTTCATTTCATTTATTTCAAAAGTCTCATTAAAATGCAAAGAACAAACGTGAGAACATAACATTGCATTGGATTACAAAACAAAGGAAAGAAAAGAGATAGATGATAATATACTACACATTGAGAGAGAGAAGAAAAAAAAATGAAATTCTAAGAGAGAATTTGGAGGAGCTGGCAGAGGCCATTGCCCTTTCTACGGCTGGGCTCCCACTTGAAGTTTTATATACATTTTGAACTACAGTTAAGAAGGGGCATGAGGAAAAAGCAACAACAACAAAAACAAAAACAACAAAAACAAGAAAAAGCAAAACAAAACAAAAAACAGGTAAACTATGGCAGGCAAATGAAGGATACTACAGACAAGAAATACCTATTCGGTTAAGTTTTAGCCGATACTATGTATTCACTTGTTGCCTTCCCACTGTTTTTCACGTTTATGCGAGCATGTGACGGTCCGGAAAATAACCAACGTCTCGGCTCAACGGCTTGATTTGAAACGCAAGTAATCATCAGATAATGGGGTCACACACAACCGTGTATCGGCTTTGCTGCGAGTCATTTGTGGTGTTGTGTTACCACCAACACGGTTGCGACTAATTTCACTGCTATCCAGTCGATCATTTCAAGTGATAGAGGATTTATTACAAGACATCATCGATAAGAATGCGCTACCCTATCTATACTGCCCTATGTATTCCCATCTACATTTTCTATATCCACCTACCTTCCTTCACCTTCACCTTCTATCTTTCCCTCTCTCTCTCCCTTTCTTTCTCTGTCTGTCTGTCTGTTTTCTTTCCCAAGTCTCTTGTTAACGCTATTTTTTTTTTTATAAGGGTGGTGCTTTTAGTGTGTACGTGTGGCTGCAGCGGTGTGACTGCAGTGATGTTTTCTGAGTGAAACCATGCTTGAGTGCATTTTTTTTTTTTGTCTGTCGGTAAATATTACCCCATATGCAAGCAAGCATCGTCTCTCTCTCTCTCTCTCTCTCTTCTCTCCTTCATACGTTTCACGCTACTTTTTTTTTTTTAGCTTGTGAGTACTCATGCAAACGGGAATAACGAGAATTGTAGGAGGGGGCGTGCTAAAAAGGTACCTTCTATGTCATGAAATCATCAGCAACATGCCGTTCTTTGTGTTTGTCGACCAAATAATCTGCCAGAACGCGACATTCCTTCTATTTTTTTCCTAAGGAAGTGGAATAGAAATAAAAAAAGAAGCCCCGAGCGTGCATGTGCCCATGTCCTTCGTTATTTTACTCATTTTCCTTTTTAAGTTCAATTTATTGAGTGACCCACATCTCTACAAGCTCGTCTTTTACATGGGCCTCCCTTTTTCAATGACAAATTATACTTTCACATTTCTATGTATGAATATATATATTTGTATAATACTTTCTAATTAAATTTTGATTTCAATTTCATTTTATTTCATATTACTGCAGATATATCAATATTACATCAAAAATAATAGCACAAGTTCTTCTACCATGTAAATAATGTACAGAACACACACAAAAAATGCATACATGAAGGAATCCGCCTATTGATATACACCGTAATTATAATGATAAATGGTTGAAATCGAAATTTGGTTGTAAAAATAGAAGTATGACGGGACCTACAAGAAAGCAAGCTTGTTTGGCTGTAAACCTCGAATAATCGGTGTTTGTGAAAGAGAAAAGGAGAACGGATAGAAGTTAAGACCAGGTGATTTAGTTATGCCAAATAAGGGAAGCGGTAAATGCCTATATGATTAAAAAAAGGAAAGAAAAACAATTGAATTGAATTTGAGAGGAATAGAGAAAGATAGGGAAGTAGTCCAGAGGAGGAAGAGAGTAATGCATGTTGCATGTTGAGACCTGAACTTAATAGTAAAAGCAAAGTATTAGGAAACCCGTACCAGCAAACCAATCACAGACAATATTAAAAACCTCCTCCTAAATCACATTTGAAATATCACCTACGCCAATGCAGACTTTTTTCTATACGTTGCTATCGTCATAAGATGTGAACTTACTAACGCAGGACATGACTGTCTGCAACGTGAATAAAAGTAAAACGTTGCCTGCTTTCAACTCAGTATCAGTGATCACACCTTGAGGTAACGCAACGATTCCACTGAAATGCTGTTCTTCCAGGAATCCTACTGAGCCACTTCTCTCTATGATTGGGGAAATGGGGGGGGGGGGGGGGCGTAAAGTCAGTAATTGTAAAGTGGTTTTGCTAACCCCTTGTTGTCTTAAGAGAAGCGCACAACAGACTTCGTAACAAATCAGGTTTTCTTTCTTTTGAAATGTCAAAGTTTATCTGCCTGCAAACGCAGAATCGAAAATAAATAATAAGCGATACTACACTATCGTCATAAGATGTGAACTTACTAACGTAGGCCACTATTGGCTGCAATGCCATGTAATGTGTAAAACAGAATAACGTTGCCTACTTTCAACTAAATATCCCAAGAAAGCTATTTTTTTCTTTTGAAATGTCAAAGTTTATTTCCCTGTAAACACAGATTCGGAAATATATCATGATTATAAACGATACTACGCTATCATCGTAAGATATGAACTTACTAACGTAGGACACTTTACTGGCTGCAATATCTAGAATGTGTAAGAGAAAAAAAGGTGTAAAACGCTGCCTGCTTTCAACTCGATATCCCCAAAAGCATTTTGGTTGTTTGTTTTGAAATGTCAAAGTTTATATGCCTGTTAACACAGATTGGGAATTGTGAAAGTGGTCTAGCGTTATCAAAAGAAGTTATGGACCTGCAAAGTAGCATTCTTTGCAATACATAAGCATTATCACGCATACGCTGCAATAGTTATGAACACACATATACACAGACAACAACACACACACATATATATATATATAATGTATCACTCTTCAAAAGACTTTCTCATTTGACATTTACAAAGCGGGTCAAGGATGAATTGAGTATGATTATCTTGTGCCACTCTTCCCGTGAGCTAGAAACTCCCCAGAGGTTTCCACGACAATTTCTTACTTCTCTCAGACATGTTAGAATCACCCATACAATGAAAAAAAATTTACTCTATTACAAAATATCTCCTCGTGAGAGTAAAGGCACATGCTATGCGTCACGATAGAAAATAGCTAATGTCCCGTGAAACCTGTGCCTTTGATAATCACGGAGTGAATAAGATACCAACCTTCTATTATAGGACGATTTTATATCCAACATATCAAAGCCCACAGTTCGATTTTTTTGTCAATTTCAGTCAGTCCAGGAATATTTTCAGCAAGTTAGTATTCAGTAAATGTCAAAATCGTTTGGCTGGAAATAAACCATTATAGCACAGAAAAATCCGTTCAAATACCACGATTCGACGCGAAACCCGAGATAACCTTAGGTGTGGAGGGGGGGGGGGGAGGAAGATGGAGAAAGAGAGAGAATGAGAGAGAGAGAGAGAGAGAGAGAGAGAGCGTGCAAGAAGGAGATAGGCGTAAACTGATGATGCAGGTGGCACACTAGTGACCAATTAAAGGGAAAACATAGTTTTCGTGGCTTGCAGAACTGTCGGTATTTGCTCTAATGTATACAGTTATGCACAAGGCTTAATGTGTGAAAGAACACCATTGATAACACGATTACCGATGGGTAATGACGAAAATGGGAAATATTAACCAAAAACTTCTGCCGGAAGTGCTGAGTCTCTGAGCTAACCCGATCATGGTCATAGGTATGTGACGTTTTACTTTCGATTACATCGATTACAATATATCGGGCCATATAGATGTATTCATCACTCGCGAGAGTGAATTGCATGCAGCCATTTCTGCTTGCGATTCAGTTCTATACACCCACTACTAAACAGGGGGGGGGGCACTTCCGAAAGAAAAGTTGGCGTATCGACTTTTAACATGTTTAAAAATCAAAATTCTCAAAATACTATAAAAATAACTGATTTTCCCGGCAAATCGCGTCAGTCAGACAAGTTTCATGGCAGAGCTTTCCAATAAAGTATTGCACAACAAATTTGAATTGGCGCAAGATGAATTTTGAGCCCTAACGAGAATGTTACAGCTAAAAAGGATTAAAGCTTATACCATATTACATGGATGTACCAAGATATATTTGAAGACCATGCCACTTTACAAGTTTCCAAAGGATGGGAGAAGAAGAGAAGAGACGAGACGAGAGTGAGAGAGAAAAAGAAAGAGAGAGTAACCAGGGTAAGAGGTTCAAAGAGAGGTGGGGTGGAAGAGAAATAATGAAGAAGAGAAGTGGGAAATAATTAGTCTATAATATCAAACTCGGCCAAAGTTGCTTTACTTTACATATTGGTACTACTGCAGAGTTAACGAGTTAACGAGTAATTGTGTTTTCAGAGGCCAGAGCGCCGCGCCTTAAACCTTCTATAGTTAATGCTCCTCTCTCCCTTTGAACGTAATTTTCTTTCGCCGAAGTAGTTAATCATGGACGCCGTTGGTGTGGTAAAGTAACGATGATTTTATTAGCGTGACGGCCAAAGTGCGTCAAATTGAACCCATTTTGCAGACCGGCGGTTTCTCTCAATATTGTCCTATTTACCCAGGGGATGGCCTCTTCAATATTTAGCGCGGCTCTTCCAAAGGGGCCCGCCGTTAACAGTACCTCGCCACTGCCAGGCTGGGCTGCCAGGTACTCATTTTAACACATTGGTTTGGTCAAATGGGGACAAGGGGGGGGGGGGGGGTTATGTATTATAGATGTTGTCTGCGGGTGTAGAAATCAGGCAGAAATTTGTTGGCATCAGTCCGGGGCGTCATCCAACGTATCACTTGGGCCACTCTAGTGTACAGATCACGATGATCTCTGCGATGATTGGTCAAAAGTATAAAAATGAGAATAAAAATGAAAACAAAGAATTGCCATGTCAATAGCACAACAATGGTAACAACAACAACAAACACCAAACAAAGACAAATAATTTGTCAATTATTCTGCCCTACTTTGGCAAAAGGAAGCAAGTGACATACCATCCGAATTTGAGTTATTGATGTTTTCATAATTCACATAATGAGCTCTTCTTCCAGGCCAAATTTCATATAGAAACACTCATCCTACTAAGAGATATGTTAGATAAGACATCATGATAGTCCATTGACGTCAGTGTAAAAGACAGACACATTTTGCTCTTTTACGAGAAATGTCACTTTTGTCACTTGCTTCCTTTTGCCAAAGTAGGGTAGTATTGGCCAAGCAGTAAGGATATGTGTAATAGAGTGATAGACCAAACATTGGAGTCGCAATAAAGATTGCCTAATATCCGTAGTACCTTAGTGGCTTACCTGTGAAAAAGTTGAAAGGATTGCCTCTGTTAATATCTATGAATTGACAATGCACAAGAAGCTTTACAGCACATTATTTCTTTCTTTACAAGCCTCTTCTTTTAACAGCCACCCTGTATATTGAAGGGCAGACACATTGAGGCAGAGAGATGTCCTCCCGGGGCGTCGTTCCGTCCTCTTTCTTGCCTCTGCCCGTGTTATTGCAGCGTGCAACAGGCTATGCGTCACGGCGTAATGTCACGCTCTCAGCTTACAGCACATTCACCCTCAGGTCATAACATACTACTCCTTCCGTTTCTATTTACCTTCTCACTCCCGCCCTCTTCCTCTCCCTCTCTCTCTCTCTCTCTCTCTCTCTTCCTTTCTCCCATTCTCTGCCTTCTATTCCATTCTCTCTCTCCTCTCTCTCACTTTCTGGCTATCTTTTCTTCTCTTCTCTATCTCTATTTACGTTTTCTCTCCTTCTATCTTTCCTTTTCTCGCTCTCTCATTTTTTTTTCGTCTCAAACATCTATGTCATGTTCTCCCCAAACATCTATCTATATCTATTTCCTCTCCCAAACCAAAATGTCTCAAGCCTCCGCAGGGAATGTTTGTTTCGTATAATTTCCATTCGGGGTCCAGGAGCGGTTCCCGCGAGCAACGGGTTAAGACGTTTTGGAAGAGCTATCCCGAAGCGACGGAGCTAGACGCCGTGCTTATATTCCGTAACAGCGAGGTCCTCACTCCCACAGAATATTTCTTGAGATGAGGAGGAAATTTAATTGATTGACCAAGTCGACTGTTGAGATTTGCCCCTGGCGGTTTTTTGTTCGTACGGACGCGGGTCATCATCCACGTAGAAAATGCAACGATGCGGAAAGAAAAGGCTGAGGAAGAAGACGAAGAATGGGGGGGGGGGGGGAGAATCTCCGAGTGAGAATAATTGAATCACTGTTTCCATCGAACCCAATTAAAGTGGGATTTCCCTTCCCTCCAAAAAACCAAGCACGCATGCCATCCCCAGTCGTGTGCCAATGAACGTCTGCGTCTTCTCACAGCCCATTGCCAAGGTTTGAAACAAATCTCTTCGATGTGCGTGGTTTGGCCCAAAAGAGGCTGCAGAAAAAAAAAAGCGTGACATTCAAAGATACTCTGCATATCTGAAACCACGGAACAGGATTACGTACGTCTGCTGCGAAATGGAAACTCGCCAGGAAATCGAACTTTATTCTCCGCAGAAAAGACCACGAAATCAACATATTTGTCCCCGATTCCAGGTTTTTACTGTAGTCGATTTTGTGTGTATACGTGTAAATGCCATAACGAAATCGTGGTCGTCTAATAGACCTGTTATTGTCAGGTTGAAAAACCTTTTCTTACATTTCTGATTCATAAACACATAAAAATTACATGCATACGTACACTTGTGCACACAAACGTATGTGTGTATGTGTATGTATGTCTGTATGAATCATTTGAGTATTTATTTGGCTCAAGTGATAAATGCGACGGCGCATTATAAAACCATCAAAAAGTCGTATGACCTGATTATTTCGTGCGGATTCAAATAATAGAAAAGGGAAAGCCTAGTCAATTCTTAGTTTTTATGTTTTCTGAAAGATCAAGTCTTCTTTGATATATTTTTAAAGTTTGGGATCATGGAAACGAATGGGAAGTTGTCTTTTTCAGTTTCCTTTTCTTAGAACACTTTGTTTCGGTCTGACTTAGGCTTTTGTCAGATTCGTGGATTCGAAGCACTAGAAACCCTTTAAATACTTTTCATTTTCAACTCTAATAACTTTTGAAAGGATGATGCTACTGCCCTAGAAGTTACTATTGGTCATGAATAGAAACTTACATCATTTTGTTTTTGTGGACTGCAATGTTACTCACGTTACGTACTGCCACACTGCGAAGCTCTGATGATATCATATTCATTTGATGGAAATCAATGACACATCTTTGAAACAATCGTCTTATGCTTTACGGCTTTATGCAGTACTCTTGAAAACCTAAGTCATTTGTGAAATGATAATGCGTCCTACAAAGTGCTGCTAAAGCATTCAATTGTGATTCCCGCCGAGGCATTATTATAATGTTGTATAGCTATTCATTTTAATATGAAATTGCGACTGAAGTACCGTCATTAAATATTGATGTCCATCAATTATTTGTAAGCCGTCGGCGCCGGGCTCGTTTCGTGGGTCCACATATACGACATTACGATGAACATGGGCTTATTGATGCTGGAGTACGTTTAGTAAACGGGATTTTTTTTTTTTCGGGGGGGGGGGGGGTAGAGGATGGAAAATTGGCGTGCCAAATTATTTCAGCCGGTAGCGACTTGTCATCATCCTCGACAAAGCGACCGCATTTTTTTTTCATTTTGTCCAATGTTTGTGAACGAGATAAATTCCCTGTTGATTATCTACATTCGCACACCGTATGATTTCAAAGGCTTGGTGAACTGTTGTTTTGTTTTGGCAAAATATTAATATCATGTTGTAATGTACATTTATATATAAATGAATTGCAATTAATAGCTTAGGAGTGAGGGGTGATTTGCAGTACGTTGCTGCTGTGGTATTGCCCCATCGCTATGAATAATTTGTGAAAACGTATAGACAAAAACAAACAAACAAACAAACAAACAAACAAACAAACAAACAAACAAACAAACACGGTCCCAAAGCAAACAGACTTTACCAAACTGATAAGAATCGAATAAAGCAATACAATTAAAATTAGAGGTGTGCTGGTTTTTTTTTTTTTTAATGTGAATGTAGCGATATTAGTTGGACACATCAGTGAAATGTGAGGAAAATATGAAAATCCGTTATGTTATGAGTTCTTAAAATTTCGATGCAGCCATTGCTGGACGAGGAGACTTCAATAATTCGTGATGTTACTTTTGAACAACAATATAAAGAAAATACAAAGATACTGTAAGCCCATAGAATGAAATCTTTTTATGAAAAGTACACATTTCTCTGCTTTCTGGAATAGGTAAGTCAAGTGCGCTTTCATTATGGTGAAAAAGTGAAAGTATGTTGAAGTCTCTTTATATTTCTTCATATCGTTGTTCTGCTGCTTGTAACATAGGATGCCATGCAAGCATAATGCTAATTCATCGGATGACTATGTATTAGCAATTCTATTGAGTACGGCATGACAAGAAACGTGGAATATTCCTTGGTCAAAGTCTCACATGGTTACTGTCTTTTGAACACATTCGGAAGACTAAAAAGCATCCTCTTTCTACAATAAATCCTGTATCATTATATACAATAACATTCTAATTTGATGTTAGGCAAATGGACTTAAAAGGAACTGTCCGTCTGATAAATGTGATCGACAATTCTTATGACGTGATTTGAATGTGATCAGTCATGTCGACTTCGTTCATGTAAAGTCGATTTTGTTTACACCTTTATATTTTGTTTGCAGTGTGAATGTGTATTTGTTTACAGTGTAAACAAATAAAGGGTGTAAACAACATTATTACTAACACTAACTACTACTGACAACTAAACGACTTTATTTCTCAGTCCTGCTTCATAGTACATCCGGTGGTCGGAGACTTGAGTAATTATTTTCATCCTGTCCCCTTCCAGTGTCTACACGACAGTAACATGAAAAATCTGAATTAAACGGTGGCAATGGAAAAAATAGTTGTAGTCATCCACCAGACTCATCCAATGTACTTCCATTCAATTCCATCTCCAAAATATGCATTAATGCCGTTTGAGCATCATAACATTGTAGGAGAGTGCTTCTTAAGAAACCATTTCTTGAGCATTAGTTCTGGACAAAAAGAAGAAGAGAGATGAAATGTTTAAAACCTACAATTCTTGCTATACGCACTGAACTCTTCAGATGGAGAAAGCTGATTTACCATGAACCCAAGTTGCTGGTTGCCGCAAGTGGCACTCACGCGGCATAATTATACAACTTTGTCTCATCGAGTCAAAGGCCCATTTCACACCCAAAAGAAACAGAAAGAGAGAGAGAGAGAGAAAGAGAGAGAAAGAGGGAGAGGGAGAGAGGGTGGGGTGGAGTTTGGAGAGCGCTCTTACCCGTTTTTTAGCAAACGGTGATGCGGAATTCTTGATTCATCGCTCAGAAACGACGTTCACAACTCGATCTCCTTAAACACAGGCTTACAGTTCTTCCTGAATTCCAAATGCATTGGGAAAAAATGAGAGCTGAAGACGAGAAAACAGTTCTAAATACCGCAGCGTGTTTTCTATTAACCGCACAATTTACTGGCAGGGATAAATGGCCATGTTGTGTTGATTTCCTGCTTATTTGATTTTGTATTACTAATTTTGTTCTTTTGATAGATCGCTGAGTAATCTATTTTAGGTCCCCCTGAGACATTGTATAAGCAACTCTCCACGTAAACGCAAATGTTCATTGTGGCCGTGAAACGAACTTTACCGTGCGGTCATCTTCCGAACGTGCATGCTGAGTTCAAAGAACTTTCTTGCAAAACTCAACCAACTGCAAATTGTAACGACTAAAACCCTTGATCTGATCCCTTTCTCTATAACACTCTATAGATTAATTTCCGTTCCGCGGACACTCAATCTGGAAATTTCTGCCAGTGACGCTAGATTCCCGTATGGCATATTTCTATGAATCCCTATATCGTATTCATCCCTAGCGAAGTGTGCATTTCTTTTAATAGAATTTACTTATTGCCCGGAATTTTACTCTCAAACATAAAAAAGAACGACGAAAATAGGAAGGCTGTATTCTTTAGCCTGACATGTTGGAAGCTCTATATACACGTACCAAAATAAAACATAACTATACGGACATCTTCCTTCTCTTGATACAGTGCAGCAAATGAATAAAGCATTGAAATTCTTAACAATGCTTATATGCTAATAATATCGCTAATATAGATACGAACTATGTATTATTATTATTATTGTTATTATTATTATTATTATTATTATTATTATTATTGTTATTATTATTATTATTATTATTATTATTATTATTATTTATTATTATCATTATTATTTATTATTATTGTCATCATCATTATTACTATATACTTGTGGCCTTTGTTTACTGCAATTTCATCTGAGAAGATGGCTGGATATCAAATGTTCAGCTGCACTATATAGCGGGTCTTCCATTGAGTCTATAGTGTGGATGTGAGGCGGGACTCACCGGGTAAAACACCCTGCTTTTTGCGGTGAAATAATGAAGCGGGACCTTTTGCGTGCATGAGTTGTGACTCTCTCACACGAGGGACCTCAAGTTTATTTTCTATCCGAGTGACAGACAATTTTCCCCTTTATACTATTGAGGGGACGACCGACACGGAGGTACATGTGTAACAATTACACCTAATGATATGATGTTTGTATCACCAATCATTATCAATATAATCAGTGGACATGCGCTGCTATATTGATGTACCATGGGATTACATCTGTGTCATGTCAACCTGGCATACGTATATTCACAGTAATTTTTGCACCTTTTCGTGATCACAATGAATATGTATGTACATCATTATCCCGATGTATTACACTCATCTGCACGTAGACTTTTAAAGTTCCCGACCAGTTTTATACTTGTCATATCATGTTTTATGAAGATCTGATCATCACAGTCAAACAAACCCGAGCAAACAACTTACAGTGGTGGTGATATATTCTGGCTCTGCATAAGAGCAAGGGATTTTCAATAGCATTCTTCCGGTTTCATTTTCCTCGTGTTCTTTGCGCATTTCCTTTGCCACAAGAGGATATTTGCTGGAATCCCCCCCCCCTCTCTCTCTCCCGTTGTGACCGCTGCACTTTCCTTGTGTTTGGGGGCGAACTAATCAGGACACATACAATTGCATTTTGTCTGTCTATGCAGAGTGCAGTGGATTACCGGTATCTTAAAGGAAAAGTTCCACATCTTCTCCACAATCCACTCCATCATATTTTACTTCATATTTTTAGGTCCGAGTATTGCTACAACAATGGAACTGAGAAAAAGATTCTAAAGCTTCATGACATCCAATTCAGTGTACAACGTTTACTTTTGAATGTGAGATAAACTTAGTGGTGGATTGTGCTGAAGAAAACAGACGGCAACAAAAGTATGGCGCTTTTAACTGCCTTGATTAAATGTATTCAAGAATCAGTGAAAATGGTTACAAACATATATCTGTAGATGAACATGCAAAATGCTCGAGGAGATGATGCAATATCATATTAGAATAGCACATTTGCTTGCAAACTAATGTTAGGAAATTTCCCTGTGTATTCAAGCAATATGTATATAATATACTGTATATATATTCTTATCTCTAGAGCTAATTATGGCAATGCTGATCTCTTTAATGGGGGGATTTATAGTTACTTCCTCTTCGACTTGAAAAGTTTGCGAAAAGTTTTGCGAAGAAAACAAACAAGATGGAGGAGAGTGACGTCATTTCATCTGCTTAAGAATTGCCACTAATATCACTACTTTGCCGACATTGTGAACCTTCAATTAAATAACTTTCTCTTTTAAGTCTGGCTTCCACATTTTTTTTTGTTACTACTCTGTTTGTTTGGCTTAACTTTTCCAATTGCCCAATCCTTAACCATTTGTGTATTTTAAAGCAACCGTTTGGCCACAGAAAATCCCATTGCAGTGTACACGATGTCTAGGATCTCTGGTACATAAAGGATTAACATGGGGGAGGGAGGGGAGGGCTCCCTTTAACGTCCCTCTTAGAGTGCCATGAGAGTGGCGTCAGATGGAATCCGCGAGACTAAACGACTAGGCGGGGAAAATGAAAAAAAAAAAGGATCCCAAGGAAAAAAGCTAGATTAGTGTCATGACAAGAAGCACTCAGGAATTTCTCTTTCCAGCCCTGAGATGACCAAGGGGCAAAATTAATGGACAAGTTGATGAAAACGACGGAGATAGGCGGAGATGGAATTAAATTGCACAAAAAAAAATTCAGATATCAGTGGGATCACAAACATACGGATTCGTCTAATGAACCATGACTCTTCTCTGATCTCATTGCATCCTGCAGGCCCCCTCGAATGATATATATCATGGCAATATTGTGGCACAGAAACATAAGTCCATGTCTGTATAATGGATAATGTATGTACATGTGTATATAGTACACAAATATGTTTGTATATGGTGTTAGATGAATTATTGTAAGTAGGTATACTATCTTATCCTAAACTATACTATACTATATGCTATGCTTTACTATACTATACTATACTATACTATCCTATACAATACTATACTATACCATACTATACTATACTATACTATCGATTGTTATTGATGAATTATTGTAAATGGGTATACCTCCTTATTGGGTATTATACACCACGTGTATGCGTACATATAGTATATCATCATCGTTTATTTCTCATCCGTTTAATACACGTTTAGACGTTTCATCTCTACTTTAGCAGATTTTCGTCACCAAAGCGACGAATATTTTTTTACATCTCGTCATACTAACTTAAGTTTTCATATATTTTGCCAATGTTTCTATTTCATCTAGCCCCTGTTTTAGGTGCAAATCAATCTTATTCCCTCGTCCACAGAAGCTCATTTAAGTGATTGCTACGATTTCACCAGATGATTATTTACATTCCATCTTCACGAAATTAATGTACCGACAGCGGCCAACTGTAGAGGAAAACACAAATTATCATGCTCAACTGATAGATGCTTTTATAGAGGGATCGACTTGTACATCGTACTATCAATGGAAGTCATTGAAGATGCAAGTGTTTGTGCATACTTAACTGGTGGCAACAAGTGGAGTTGACAATGTGGACAACAAGGTATATGTTCCAGAGCATAAAGAAGAAGGGCAAACTTGCCTCAATTGTTCGAATCAGTGTTCTTTTGCGGTTTGTTTTTGACTTACTGCGGAATGTCCTCGAGAAATATACAGCGTCACCATGGAGATACCGACCAAGAAGACGCACACGGTGAGTAACTCGTCACCGTATAGCACGGCACCATGAGCGTCAGAAACACGTGCTTGGACAGAGAATGCCGTAACCTATCGCGTACTTTGGAGGGTGCCAAGTATTTATTTTTGGATCACTGTTTGGTTGAGTTCACTTTTTTATTGGTGGTGTTTTTTTTCCCTCTTCCAATGCGGTCGTGTGACTCCAGGACACTGCTGACCAATGAGTGGACAATCTATACCCAGGCCTCTCTTCTTCTTCTTCTTCTTCTTCTTCTTCTTCTTCTTCTTCTTCTTCTTCTTCTTCTTTTTGTCGATCAGTGTCTAGGTGCTCGTTTTGCTCGAGGATTGATGGCAAGGATTCAAGGGATCGCAATTTCTTAGCCAAATCTTGCCGCTATAATGCTAATGTCATGACTATAGTCCAGCCCAACAGGTTCTCCACTTCTATATAATATGTAGAAGTTATTAGAAGATATTATGAGAAATATTCTTTGTGGTTATTTTTTTTTCCAACGATGGGTTCATTTTAGCATTACATGTCAAAACGTGCTTGCTTTGATTTGAATAAGATTTTAAAAGATATCAGAAAAATAACTTTTGACTATTTGTACCTGTTTTTTTATTTGTTCCATTTCTTTGTTTGTTTATTTATTTGCGTGGATACTGAAATTCACACAAACTGTGAACAGGACTCACCAGTCTTTTAATCATTTATTAGTTTATTCAACTGACCGCCGGTCACCTCCCTGCGGTTCTAAATTCAGAATTAGCTTGTGCGCGCAAGAAAGGAGTGACGAATCCGTCAGGACACGGGAAGTGCGATTCATAGAAAGACGATCTCAGATTGAAAGACAAACCTCGCAATATATAATGATTGTCATAAGCATCGTCTGCGATATCATTCTGCCATTCCACTAGTCTTATGTGTTATTCATTTCTAGCGACTGCCTCAACTGTTTGTAGTCTTTCCCAGTTGCCAGTGCTCTCCCATGTCACTACACTATACTTAAAGGTCCCCTCGTATCAAATTCTGGCGCTGTAAATCCGATACCACGATGACTTTTGCTGGCGTGAAAAAGTCTTCATCACAAAGTCAGGAATGGTTTGAACAAAATTGTGTATCAAAAAAATGTCGTTCATCAAATGATTTCTCTTCTCTTGTTGTGCATCCGCCAAGCTCCACCCCTAATGGAAAATAAACTCAGCTCAGAAGAGTAAGGAGAAGTTCTACACGATGCAGTCCCGCATCTTTTCTGGTCACAGATCTGATTCTGGAACATATTTTGGCATAACAATAGCTTGAACAATTCTGAGGTTTTATTCCAGGAGACAATTGTATTTAGGCGTCATCATTAGCCAATAAGGCACATAACACCAGCATTGGCTTTGGATGATTTATCTACCTGTGTTGTGCATTCGTCAAGCAAGATGGTTGCTTTAGAGAGGGTTGGAGCTTTTAAGTTGATAGTGACCAGAAAGTAATGATAGAAAAGTCAAAGAGATTAAGAATACGTCATATCAACTTATTTTCATCAGACGATTCTACATTTTGTGATTGGCGGATTTATTCATGTCAACAGATAGAAGCCTACAGGGAGTTGGAAGGTCCTTTAAATAGCAAGCAAATGTACAGAGGTAATACGGTGCAAAGTCACTAGTCACTAGTCATTGTCGCTCGCTTCACTGATTCGCACCCGCTGTTGTCGTTTGGTAGGCTCCATTGAATGCGCGCCTTCACCGCCTTGAACTTCAACCAGGCACGACGCGTTCCTGTATTAATACCTCCCGTCACCACCAGCCCTTAAGCCACCATCACTTGGGCGCCTCTCTAAGAAATCTATATTGCTGGTAGTTGGCTCAGTGGATATTTTCACAGACTCTCAGTCGTAGGCTCCCTGGTTCGAATTTTCTAGCAGCACCGCTAGTGCCCTCATTATTGACCAGGAATTTCATCATTACTCCAAGTCCCTCTGAGGGAAGATTTTAGTACCGTGTTCAGTTTAGACTGCTTCTGCTACTATTATTTAATACTACTATTGCTGCTGGTGGTACTACTACCGCTTCTACTACTACTACTACTTCTACTACTGCTACTATTCAACAACAGCAGCAACAACAACAACAACTACTACTACTACTACTATTACTATTACTACTATTACTACAGAAACAACAAAAGCAACAACAACTACTACTACTACTGCTACTACTACTACTCCTACTTCTACTACTGTCCCTATTACTACTAATACTACTACTACTACTACTTCTACTACTGTCCCTATTACTACTACTACTACTACTACTACTACTACTACTACTACTACTACTACTACTACTACTACCACTACCACTATTACCACCACTACCACTATTCTTTTTATGGTAAAAGGCAGTAAATACTGATAAGGGCACTCAGAGTGACCAAACACCGAAGTTCATGGTGGCACATTCAAAGTTCTACACGTGATGTGTTACTTTTTCCAAGCGAGTATTCCTTTCGTGAAAAACCATGTCAATAGTCCGAGTCAGTGCACCATACAACCCCTGTGCACTGCATGCCGATATACACGCGCTCGTCCTGCTGCCTCCTATGGATCTATAAGCATATTGACTCGATAAATTATTCGTACCTTAAAGATAGCTCTGTGGCTAGGTCATTCGCACAACGGGTGAGTTACTTTTACTGGAAGAAAAACAAAATGGTAGGTTTATGGGCATCTATACTCAAACGCACATGGCTCGATTATAACACCATTACCATTTCCATGATTTTATCCGATGTATACTGCCTTTTTCTGTATTATGGAGTCGTGCCTTCGTGAAATCCAAGAAAACTGATCAGCATATATTGCCCTTTTGCTGCTATCAGCTTTAAACCATTCCCTAATGGGTAAACAGGGGACACTCTCGCGATTAATCTACCACTTTGTCGCCTGTCACTGCTGTGTACTCAAGTTAGATGTTACGGGCCTGGAGTCGAAAGACGAGCTGGCATGGTGGAAACCGAGGGAGAGTATGAAACAAACCCAGGGGGAAATAATAATTTAGTGAGAAAGAGAGAACGAATATAACTCACACACATATCATGACGTTGGTTCATGGAAAGCAGTTCCTATATCCAAACGGATTGATTTCTTGAAAAATACGCAGTGCCTTTCACGAGACATTTTGAAGACTGACAATCGATTGTTCGCCAATTCAATTGAATGAACGATCCAACGACTGCATAAGACATACAGAGTAATCATAATATCGTAGAAAAGCTTGTAATGGAGAATATCAAAGAGCGATACTGTAGGGAATATGACCAATGAAAAAGAAACCTTTCTCCATTTACGAATTGATATTAGTAGAATTAGCGTCTGCTTCGTCTATCATCCATCTTTGTATCTTTATGTGCGCTGTTCATATTTCGAAGAAATTTAATTCAATTTAACTCATTTCCCCCGTTTTCGACAACAATATAATAAAAAATATGAGCAGTGAAAGAGTTTTTCACAGGTTTATCAAAACCTTAAGGATCTTGGTCAAAAAAAAAAAGAAGAAAAGAAATCAAATTAATGTTTTCTTTCTCAAAGCTTAGAAAGATTAGCCATATTTTTTCAACCGAAAACGCAGGAAAGATTCTGCAGTAATTTAATCGAGTTCACATCCACTCTGCTCTGGGTAAAATGATATCATAAATACGACTTCGTACCGAAGTACCGATACTGAAAATTTAATTTCCATACAGAATGTGCGATTGATGAAAGAAGTATAAGATAAGATATTCTTGAACGGTTTGAACATAACCATGTTTTGATAGTGGAAAAGTGAGTGAAAAAGTAAACTTAAAAATCAACAGTCAGCTAACACCAACATGAATCATTAAAAGAAGGTTTTTGATATAACTCCATGTCATATATTTTCAATAGAAGAATATCATATGTGTGTATGCATGTGCGATGTGGACGAACAGTTTCACTCGTGTGATATTCAACCAGCATGACCACTGGGGTATCACACACTACTACACATTCATTGTGTCGTGACACCTTAACTGCAATATGATAATGTAATAATGTGTGGTTTTGTGGGTACATGTGTGTAGGTGTGTTGGAGGTGAGCGTACGCGTGTGTGTTGCCCAAAGAGATTTGCTTTGACTCTGGAGTGGTGGATGAACACTGTATGTTTCTGATGTATGTTGATTCCCCCTCAGATTCTGCCCCCCCCCCCTTGGTGGAATTGAAAGCGTGGTTTTGGAGCACCCGCGTTTCCATGCGGTTGGTGTGACAGTGTGACACACTGTATCCACATAGACAAGTCAGCCACAGTGTGTTCTTCCTACACTGTGGTCAGCATGTGGATGTATTTTTTGTTGCTGTGCAGTGACATCCGTTGGACCGCATTGACTCTTCATCGCGCGTCTTGTCGAGCCAGTTGCTTCATCGCTCTTTAAGTAGGCCTAATTATGTTGACGCTTAGTATGATTAATGCTCTCCTAAATGTCTCTACAAACTAAACTGGAATGGGTTCACTTTCGTACTGAAGGTTCTATGGTGTAATTACACTAGGATAGGAGGGCAAGGTGCAAGAAAAACTTTGACCAGTAAATAATTCATAGATGAAATCATCAGGTGTTAGTGGTGGGGGGGGGGGAGGAAAGTGGGGGTGGGGGAGGGGTTTTATTGTCATGCTGGTATCTATAGCAACCTCATTCAATCAGTCTCTTTCAACCTTGTCATTTGGTTGATGCGTGTACGATTTCTCCTGGTAGTTGGTTTCATCTGAATATATCGTCATGGAATAAGAATAAACAAGTTTAGCGGTCTGGCTCTTTTCGCATATGGAATTCTTTCATGATAAACGATTGGGTTGAATTCAGATGGGATGGGAAATTGATTTAAAGCAGGTAGCGAATTTTGTATAAGAAAGTGTTTGGGGAAAACAATCCGTGAAGTGTATACCATCCAAACAAAACAACTGGTGCTTCAGACGTCACACACGTCTAAACCGACATCAGCTCTATAATTTAACGAGCAGTGTGATGCTGTATGTGGCTTTAATCCACACCAGTAAGAATCTACTTTTTCAACTCTGTTGTATTGGTGTGTGGATAATTCAACACGTACACCTCATCATAACACTTGATTAAAGTGCCAGCGATACGCAACCCCCCCCCAAAAAAAAAAAAAACAAACAAACAAACAAACAAACCGTACGGATGAATGTTATACGAGTATAGAGAAAGTCACATACAAAAACGTATACGCAACAGTGTACAAAGCCCGTTCTGTTCTATAATCAGACGGCACAAAACTTCCTAGTGAACCTGTTATCCATTTGTTGTCCTCATAATGGAGAAGACGCCGAATGTCCTGGGACATTAATGCTCGTGATAGCCTCAAGAAACATCCTCATAAGGACAAATGAATCATTATCAATCGGGTCAAAGCTAGAGCAGAGGTAACACTCCGGTGAGAGTTTAAATAGGTAGGCCATTACCTGACTGTGTATGTCATAATAATGTTACCTGATGTGACAACCGAGTAGGAATTATCCTCGCCACTTGACGCCCTCTCCGGGTCGGATTAACTGAAGCGAGAAGGCTGAGCGAGTTTCCATCCGAGCAAAGAGCTAATCCATCTCCCAGGGCAGGAAGCAATCAAACGACTGAACAATGTCATCTTGCGAAACCACGTCGGATACCTAATTATCATTACTCTTAAGAACTGAAGAACTCAGCCCCTGTTCGTGTTAGTAAACAAGTGACAGTTACCGATAAAAAAAAATAAAAGAAGAAGAAGAAGAATGGTATCAAAATGTATTAATCCAATGCTTATGAGAACTAGGCGAGCTATGTAATAAATCTCTGGGAATTTGATTAATTTTGATAATAGCCACTTGATAATTACTGCATCACCAAGCAAAACTCAACCGTATGGGGGGACTCTTTCTAATTCTCCCTTAATTACATCCTGCTGACATGGTTGAACAACAAACTGTTTTTATGACATCGATGATATGGGGTAGATAATACTTGCCAACGTTTTCTCTCTAAAGGAAGTGATTGAAACTTATACGAGTCCATCCAATCTGCTTCCATGGCACGAACTCGCCTGTTACCCTCCTGTGAGAAGTCACGAAGGGTTTCGATCGGTGCTCTGAATGCACAATGCGTGCTGATGGTGCTCTCAGGATAATATTCTATGGCACGCAGTTTGACGCAACCCAGAGTCCACAGTAATGACCGGAATAGAATATCGTTCAATTTCTACCACAAACAGCACCAACCATGATAAATATATCAATTATGGGATTGCCTTGAGGGGAAAAAAGAAGTGATAGGTCCGAAAAAAGTCGACGACACAAATCCCTAATGACTCAACAGCAGAGGGAACGCTACGTACATAATTTATGACATCGTTGGTACATGCTATATCGATGACGCTAATTATGACGTAAGACACGACTATGCTTACTCTGCATTACTAACGAGGATTATACACTTGTATACTTATTCTCATTTACTCTAAAACACGATGTCGTTAGTGGCGATGACCGCCAGGACGAATTGCGTCGACCTCAAGACAACTTTAACTTCAGATCGATTGTATTAATCAAGTCATTATTCCCAAATTGGTCTCTAATTGCCAAGAATTAATTAAAGAAAATTGCTCCTTCAAAACACAATCATAATCACTCAGTTGATAGAATGTTGGCAATACTGCCTGGCTTGACACCATTTTCATCCACGGGCTAGCTTCATGTTACCTCGTATTTTCAATAAACAACTCCATTGCTTTCACTCCAAGGAGCAGTAACTGCTTTTTCCTGTTATGTTGTTTGGAAAAGATATGAGCAAACCATGAATAGATTGTCCTTATAATTTATGCACCTGTTTATTCAATAGAATATATATACTTCATTGTGATTTTTGTTTGAAATATAGTTCACACACATAAAGATACGGAAACACACAAATATATGCAAACAATCAATTCAATTCAATTCAATTCAATTTTTATTTTCCACTCATAGGGTGGAACACCCTCGTCAGCCAAAGGCTGGTTTTCAGAGGGGTCCACACATACAGGTTAAAAATACAAACATTATACATACAGTATGACAAAGATATACATCACATAATATGCAAAAAACAAGAAACAAGGTATAAGCACCATGATAGCTTGTTTCAGACACAAAAGAAGAAAAAGGAAAAAAAAACGGAAAAAAAAAACGCACTCAAAAACATCGAGAGATCAAGTTGATAAAAACCGTCTTCGCTATTTCAAAGGTATGGCTATAAGGTGTCGAGAGGGGAGTTAGTGGGGGGGGGGGATGTAAGTTTGTTTATTTGTCAGTTGTTATTGCTCATATCCCACATTTTACCAATCAGTCATAGACATATCAAAAATTGAATTAGCAAATTATCCCAATACATCATACAATAATTAGTACTTGTAAATATGCTGAATCTACCTAGAAGCTACAATGCTTGTGAGGTGGAGATTCGCAGAAGCTAGTAAAGAGTGAATTATGGCATAAGATTTGCAGTTGTGTCAGAACAGACAAAGTATGAAGTATGAAACTGCATAATAATGTCGAAGAATAAAATAAAACGTTCGTCCGTTACGTTTAACTGGAAAAGAGCGGCGTGATCACCCGAACGAAATTAAGTAAATGTGAAACCTTCATCGTTCTAGAGTGGCGAGCAAGATTGAAAAAGAAGAAAATTGCTACACATATGAATTTAGTATTCGGAGATGCCGCTACAGCTCTGGATGCGAACCTCCCCATTTTTTGCGAGGGTGGCATATCACAAGGTCCTTCAAATGATATATGCATATGCACGGCGGGCATGGATCAAACGTAATCTGTCCAACGTGTATACGGGGTTCAATTTCAGAATAAGGGATTCGTACAAGTTGTATCCTTAAGCCCTTTCCACGCAAACATTGTCACTATGGATTCATTTATCTTCTTCTTTTCAGCACAAATTCCTAGAATACGTTTTTTTGATTGCCTCGTTTGTCACAACTAGCATTTCTGTCAAAAAAATAACATGCTTACAGCTTGTCTGTAAGGTTTTTAAACCCGTAGGAGAGTGTGTAGAAACGTTCACTTTATTTTCTTAATGGACATCGGAGAATTGGAGGATTACAAAGATCTCGAAACTTAATTCGTTAGCCACAGACTGACCGACCTTTGACCTACTTTTTAAAATGGATATATTTCCACTGATTTCTCGCAAACAAAATGTCTACGATGAAAATGCAATTTTATTCATTTGTTGTTTTCATTTTCGAATGCCTTATGATGCTGCTGAGGCAAAATATATGTAACATGGTAAAATCATAATGACAGAATCATTCGAGCAGTCTTCCAAAATGCGTGAGGTGATATAACAGATGAACAACGTAATCTATGGTGTATGAATTCAGGAAACTAACTGTCTGTTTTGAACTCGGATGAGTTTCGTAATTATTCGGTTATGAAAGCAAGCAGGAGTAGCATATTTATTTTAAGAGGTTGGACGCTTTTTCATGGTTGTTTGTCTTGTTACAATATGAAGTTCAAACGTTCAATCGTTTTTTCCCTTTTCGAGGGGCCCGTATCACTGTTTTCTTCAACAATATGAAACGGAAATATCTATACAAGTAAACATTAGTCACATGAGTTGCTGTAAATTTGTTACAAAGTAACAACTTGAGAAGTGTATGAAAGGGACAATAAAAATATCTCTTTCCCTCTCTTTTTTCCTGTCCTCTCTCTATCTGTCTTTTGTCTGTCTATCCGTCTGTCTCTTTTTTTCTATCTATCCGTCTACCTGCCTATATCTATCAATATGTCTATGTATCTATGTATACATCTATCTATCTATCTATCTATCTATCTATCTATCTATCTATCTATCTATTTATCTATGTATCTATCTGTCTATATCTATCAATATATCTATGTATCTATCTATCCATCTATCTATCTATCTGTCTATATCTATATATATATTTATGTGTATAAGTATGTATGTATGTATGTATGTATCTATTTATTTATCTATTTATCTATCTATCTATCTATCTATCTATCTATCTATCCTCCCTTTGAGTATTTACCAATTCATGAGAAGAAACTTGGGAAAGACAGAGTCAAGAGGATATACAGAGAAGCAGAATAATATTGCGCTGGGTGGAGCTAATGCCAATAATACACATCAGACAGTATAAGTCTGTGAGGCTCGTAATCTTTTTCCCAATGCAGTTTTAAGAATCGTTGTAAACCTTGTTTTTATGCCAAAATATGTGTTTTCCTTACTCATTTCCAAGTCTGCAAGTATATTTCAGGCATGATAGTGAAGTTTATGAATTATTTCATTTCCCCGACTATGAATGGATTTAATTCAGAATTTGGTCTATGCTATTTTAGCTATTGTTTAAAGTATTTCATTTATTTGTGTATTTAAAGGCTGTCATTCTATTAAACTCTGAGAGATTTCATAAAAGCAATCTGCGAAACATGACAGTGACGCTATTGAATATGTTCTATTTCTAATTCTAATTTTGTTAGAATCAATACTGTATGACTTTAATAATCCGGCGCTAAAATCTAGCCAATACAAGTACGTGATCTTAAACTCTCTAAATTCCGTAGATTTAGATGAGGGACAAATCCCAAATTAGATTGAAAATCTCAATCTGATAGATTTAGAAGTCAATCTCATTTTAAGTCTAATTTTGGATTTGTGCCTAACCACAATCTCATGGATTGAATTCAAATCTGAGGAATTTCAGAGTTGGAGTTGGATTCGGAGTTGGAGGAGTTGGATCAAATCTAGAAAGCACTACCACGCGCGACTGTATCAATAAAGTCTGTACGTGTCGATAAGAGATTGTTCCCTAATGAGAGAATAAAACAAACAAAACGAACAAAATAACCCAAGCAACACGCCTGAACTAAAGCAACCAAAAGATGCGAGTACATAGTACTCAAAAGGGCACGATCACATGCTTATAATTATCTATAGAGCGTTTCAGACATGGTAAGAGAGAGAGAGAGGGGGGGGGGGGCACTAAAATCTATGCTATTGGCTCTAGGAATTTTATGGGATTCTACGACACAGTGTGGACCCTTTCTTGTTTGTAGTTGTTGTTCCTTTGAGTGCTTTATTGATGGATTGCCTAGAAACAAAAATCCACTCTTTCCATATCTTCTGTAGATTTCGGGTGAAGGTCGAAGAAGTGTAGCGAAGAATTTTTTCGAGGAGCGTCGTGCCTGGCGAGGACCGCGTCCACTCGTAGAGTACACACTTCTACCTCTGCACTGATGTAGCAAGTTGATTTGAAATCTCTCTACTGACCTCGCAATGCGAGTACAGATACACAGGGACACCCCCAACACACACACAGACAACCCCCCCCCCCCCACACACACAGACACACATACATACACGGATACGATAACAACATATCATTCAGTAAGGCTGCGTTGACTCATGTTTAAATGAAATCCTATTCCCCGTGTAAGATGTTGTCACACATTATTTTGTTCATTGCTGAGTTTCACTCACAAACTCCATGTAAATTGCAAATCGGCTGAAATAATTGCCTCCCAATCGAAGCATTTTTATACTGTTGCTCCTTTTAGCGGAAAATCCATAGAATTCAGATAAAGTATAAGACTGGCATTTTCTTTTCAAAAGATGTATTCAGTGTCACTTTTTAGTATGCGTGGTTACAAACACAACAGCAAAGTGGTCGTCACAATAGTTCTGAAACTTCTCTCTATGGGTGTGTCTTCCCGCCAATTTTGAAGCTGGAACGGCTGTCTAAGTGGGAATTTATGGCGGTTTAATATTTTGATTCCCAAAATAGTGGGAAAGAGAGACAACCTATCTATAGGGCGGTGGGTTGGCTCAGTCGGTAGCGCGTCTGCCTCACGATCCCAAGAGCCCGGGTTGAAACCCGAGTCTGGACTGAGCACTGTTGTGTGTAATCATACCGTCCCCTCTAACAAGAGGCAAAAACACTCTGTCCCTCGGATAGGACATAAAATGGAGGTCCCGTGTATGAGAGAGTCACAACTCATGCACGTAAATTCATTGTAAAGAGCAGGGTGTTTATTCCGGTGAAGTGGTCCCACCTCACATCCAACTGGACCACATGGAAGACCAGCTTAGTGTAGCTGAGTATGGGCTATCCAGCCATCTTCTCAGATGGAAATGAACAAACAAACAAACAAGCACTAATACACATTCTACCATTGTTATTCTGCATGCGGTAGGCAGTACACACACACACACACACACACACACACACACACACACACACACACGCACACACACACAAGCGTATCGCGTTTTCTCCTCAGGGTCGCTAATTCACATTTAATGCGGAAATATAATGCTGATTATGATATCAAACGGGCAATCTGTACCTGTTGATTTGATAATGTGGGATGGTTCTCTGAAAGTGTCGAAATGTGAGAGGAAAAAAATGCTATTTTGATTTTTCTCTTCCAGGAAATGCTGTTACACCTTTTATTTTTTGTCATCTCTTCGTGTAGGTAGATACAGCACGCGTTATCATCTGTAGTGCAGCTATTATGAAAAATATTTATCTATTTATTTATTATTTTTTTTTTACGTGAGTGCGACATCACGTTTCAGTGTTCAAGCTGACATTCTAGCAAAGTTTAAATGATCAGGGACTGACAATGTCTTTGAAACGACTTCCTACTATAAAACAACAAGCCCATAAACACCAGAACATACATCGTGTTCCTGTACTTGCTATTTCTACAACCAGTGGCAATTACTGATAGCAATGTGAATGTGTACATTCTGTCGACTTAGTATACTCACAACAATACTTTAGTAGTTCTGTATTTATCGCTGTCTCTTCCTGTCTCTGTTTCTTTGTTTGTATTAGATGTGTCTCCGGCATTATCTTAATTTGAATCTGATTGAGTTGCATATTTCTCGTTCCTATATGTACTGTACTAATAGGATATTGATACACTGCGCGTGAACACGTTTTATAATGTTCACAATGCCTTGTTTCATTTTGCTCGTTAACAATAATGTTTTATCCTCTTACCTGCTATTTCAAAGTGTCCTCTAGCCACCTTAAAAGGAATTTCACCCTCACTTCTTCTTCTCCATCTCAATTTTAGCCCACAGCACTGATCCTCGCCTCCAATGAATTGCGACTCTTCTAATATCTGCTCCTCCCATCCTCCCCCCCCCCACTCCCGCTGCCTCACCCCAAACTGACGAAGGTCATACTTCCTGTTCTCCGTTAATACTTGCCAGGAGTCTCATTCTATTCCGGACGTGTTGACACCTTTAATATGGTGGGAGTGTGAAGAAATTTGGAATGCCAATAAATTAGAAGGGCAAGAGATTACCCCTTTCTCCATCTTCATTAAGAACTCTTCTGGTTTGTTTTGTTTCTTTTTTTATAGTGTATTTGTGTTCATTTTCTTTCCTTACTGTAGTCTTTGAGGAAGAGTGTGAAAAAAAAAATTAATCACCGTGAAGGGAGTCAGTTGTCTTGTTTGACTGTATAATTATACTAGGAGACTTTTGGGGAGGGGAGAATTTGATTACGAAGTGATTTGGGGAAAGCCGTGATTCATTACCCTCTTCTTCACTCTACCTCCCACGTTCTCAATCAACTACATAACACAATGTAGAGAGCAAGTTAGTTTGTTGCTTTTCTCTATCGTTCTCCTTTTTTTTTTGTCTGAATCTTTGCAACGAATACACGTGAATAATAAAATAATGAATTGCTCTTTCCCACGCGCAGGGTTAGATCGATCTATTTATCACGTAAAAAGGAGAAAAATGTTTATTCATTTATAATACATCAATATAGTTGAGAGCTATCCATCACCGTTTTTTTTTTCCTCGCAGGGCAGTGAGACGAAACCTAAATTCACTGACTTGTACGGAAAAGGGGGGTAAGTTCATCTAGAATCTATGAGGCCCAAGAACATTGTATTCCATGCATGCTATAATGTCATCTTCAGCTCCGACATAAGGAACACACCCCGAGAGAAAATTTAAAAGCAGTTTTCGATCAACTTTCATGGACAAAACGAACGAAGTAAGGCTGGTATTGCTATTGCATCAAAATCGAAAGTTGGAAATTTTGGGAGGGGGGAGTAATGAAGACAAGCAACGAATCAAGAAACGTTGATATTTTTCTTCTCTGAAGAAGTGAAGTAAATTTGATTCAGCTATATAACGTACGTACTATAACGTAAGTTTTCCTACATACGATAGTTTTGAATCCCTCCAGTTCGTCAACTATGATGTACTGTACACAACCCGTGTCCGTGTACCGTGCTATCAAAATTGTATGGACGTCTCCGTACTTTTTTTTTTTCCGCGCTGTTCTCCCATGAGCGCCGTGTATGAATAGAGGGTCAGAAAAAAAGAAAGGTTTCGATGATTGGCTATTTAGGCATAGCAAATGATTATCGATTAGATGGTGGCACAGGCTGCTCCTCCCTTTCCAAGCGACACATATGCAGTGGACCCCCCATTAGGGCAATTTTCGCCGGAAGCTATTCCATCCGCCGGTTGAGCATTTCAGGATAGGAGAGGAAAGAGGTGGGACGAATAAATAAGCGTTTTTTTTTTCCACTCTCACTAGGTGGAGTGTTCCAATGGCAGTATTCGGGTGCAATGCGTTCATGAATATGCATATTGCATACGACTTCATGAATGATTCATTAGCCCTTGTAAGCACAGAGACAAAAGTTCGATGGAGCGCACAAAACAAAGTACTCATTTAACCAATGAAAAAAAAAATCTAAAAAAACCCTTCTCTATTAAGTTATGCTGATGAGCTTTTAATCAGAAAGTACTTCCATCAACATTATATTTTGACACCCCTCTTTTGCTGACTGCATGCTTGTTCTTGTGAATCAATTTCTAAAATTAATCTCTCATTTTTTATGCTTCCATTGTATATGATTTTCACAACATGACCTCTCTGGTATCACTCCTATACTCTTTATTTTCTCCTGTCACAAATGGACATCACCTGTAGCCGGAAACTTTGGGAAGGAAATTAAAATTAGGACAAAAATTACAGTGCTCTCAGCGCCGATATACGGCTAAAAACGATCGCTAAAAACTTTAATTCACGACTTAAATTTGATTACATCACTAACACGTACTCCTGCTGTTATTTATTAATTTTTTTTTTTTTTTTTACCGAAGACATTACTGACATATCACCAATTATACAGCTGTTTGCAGCGCCGCTCAACAGTGTGACAAACATTCATATACCTCATGCTTATGCACTGTATACCATGTCTTTATGAGTAATGTAGAGTTTGAATATTCAAGACCGGTTTCAAATGTTGCACCAATATGATGCCACCTGTTAGGATTCAGTGCAGATGAAACAGAACAACAACAAAAAAAAAAACATATTCGACCTCTTTGTACTAAAGACAAGGTTTGGTCTTAAGTGGTGAGATCATCCGAATGCAATATAACCCTGATGAACGTTTTCTACGAATGGTCTACATCATGTTACGTTCTTCTGAGCTTTACACAATCAAATTCAAATTCAAATTCACATTACATTAACACCAATGCTACCCATTACAACCTAGCACAGGAAAAAAAAAAAAGAATATCCCACGCTACATATACAAATGTGTTTGTGGAGGTATTAAGCTGATCTTTATGAGCCTATGCCAAATATGACAATTTGTTCTTTCCGCGCAGAACAAGTTGTGCATGCTTGTTTTGTCCAGGAAAAAAAACATTCAAACTAAGTGTTTTGCAATTTGTAAAAATAGGTTCCAACAGCGTAATACGACTCACTTTACCAGCACTCGTGAAAAGCCCATTCAACCAGATGTAGCTTTCCATTGTGCGTCAAGCTGTGAGCAGAGATTTTTTCTTTTTCTTTCATTTCATTTGTGTTGGAGATACGAAATTTCAGAACATTGACAAGGCTTACCCACCTAAGCTTGTAATGAGAGAGATAGAAAAAAGAAATAATAACAAGCAGAAAAGGGAGAAACAAAAAAGAATGAAATTTCCTCTTATCTGAAAATTGAGAGGCTTCGCAGAGTGCTCCGCAGCATGGTTAGCGGTTATGTATCCTAGCTCAGGGATGGCGGGGGAAACCTGAGACTTAAATCCTCTATACAGCCGAGGGACTCTCGATTTTGAAAGCCACACATTGTTTTTATTTTTCATTTTCTTATTTTGGTTGTATTTTCACATTTTGAGCGTTGCCAGTGTTACGGAAAAAACGCAAATTGCAAAGGTTATAGCCGAGGAACTGCAGGAATTCATAATCTTCAATTAGGCAGAATGTAAGTCTCCCAGGTTAGAAAGGCCATGCATAATATAAGAGACAGCCCTGACCCACCCCCACGAACGGAAACGTAATAGCGACGTAGGACAATAATTATTTCGCAGTTTTGTCTTACAAGTAGATTTGCCCTGCGCTAAAACAAAACATCATAAATACAATTCGTAATGGAATCCAAATATACCTATAGGTGCTGAAGTATTTAGATTGCGTGTGTAGATATTTAAGAAATTGTATATGCTCCTGGGGATGTAAAAACTGGTTAAACGCCAGCTTTTAACAGTGTTCTCTGAATATCTTTCTGTAGAAGTATACTTTGGTAAGATGGTTTTTACATTAGATCTAAAACATATATTTGGTTTGTTTTTTTTCTGACGCGTAATGATAAAGACTGAAAGGAAGAGAGAGAGAGAGAGAGAGAGAAACTTGGCAGTCAAAATATACATTCAGTAAAAAGCCTCATTTACTACGTGGCCAACCAGAACTTTTAGTGTGCACAGTTCCTCTATTAAAAGACACGGTCTATTTGGGCTCTTATGAAGAGGAGTTTTAAAAAGTAAACAGCAACAAGCAACATCACTGTACACGATTCTACCGTCAATGTCTATTAGACGAGAAATATACTGCAGTGCTTAAAGGGGCATTCCGGACGATTTTCATAATTTCACATCGTGTAGTACATAAATTGACAGCTCCATGTATAGATTTGTGGAATTTATTGTGGTCTTTGAGCAGAGAAACCAATACTCTGAAAAATCTTAAACAAATTACACTGAGCAGCCTTGATGACATAGGAGCCACACGCATTTCAGAAATGTAGCAGTGTAATTTCATTACAATACCGCTTGATTGACAGGTTCACCTGTGTAGAATGTATGCATACCTTCTTCTTTTGTTCTGTTTCCTTGAGACCCAACTCATGCATTCTTATGGTGAGGCTGCCATGTCATCATCCTTGTTCATTACAATTTGTTATAAATTTTGAAAACATTCTTATTCCTCATCCCAATCACTATAAATTCTGAAACTCTGTACTCAGTATAAGTAATTTATCGTTGTTCAGATGTAAAAATCTGAAAATCATCTGGAGGTCTCCTTTAAAAAAAAGGCAGTGTCATGAAAATATCATGCAGGTCGGCACATGTAGGTTTCAATGTACTTTGTACAGTGTACAATGAAATAGCGTAAAGAAATAATCAAGAAATCTACTCAAATTTAACAGAATTTGATATTTATTGCTGTTACTGTATTCATTACATTTCTCAGGTCTCGAAAGAGCATTTTGTCCAAACTCCTCCTCCTCTTCGAAAGAATTACATTCTTCGTAAAAACAAGAAGGAGAAATTGAATAATAAAGCACACCGTGCAATATTCTGTTAATATAAGTGCGCTATTTTGATATTAAAATAAGTTGCAGGGTTACTCCCGAAAAAGAATAAGTCATGAAAACACATGCAGAGGATTGTGTGATACTCCTGAAGCTTTTATTGATTGTTTCAGTTATAATCTGTGCATTTACTGAATTCCTATACATGTTTGGGGAAATAAGTACCTCAATTTTGTGCCAGAAAGGCAATAAAAGCCCCCGAAAATAATCCATCCCCATGTCTTGTCGTGACTCAGTTGTGTAATATGTGATCTGTTATGATGACGACGATGATGATGATGATGATGATGTGGTCTGTCTGTGTGTGTATCTGTGCTCGCATGGCGAGGTCAGTTTGTAAAGAGATTTCAAATCAACTTGCTACATCAGTGCAGAGGTAGAAGTGTGTACTCTACGAGTGGACGCGGTCCTCGTCAGGCACGACGCTTCTCCAAATACTTCGCTGCACTTCTTCAACCTTCACCCGAAATCTACGGAAGATATGAAAAGAGTGGATTTTTGTTTCTAGGCAATCCATCAATAATGTGTGTGTGTGTGTGCGTGTGTGTTTCTGTGTGTGTGTGTCTGTAATGACATTTTTTTTGTTGTTGTTGAGAACAAAAGAATTATATCTGGCAATGATCTCCTTTATTCCGCCATGATTGCTTGGTATACTTAACACTGGAGGGAAACTTGTGGGATGTAAATCACAACAGAAAAATATGATCATACGGTTTGTGTGTGTGTGTGTGTGTGTGTGTGTGTTTGTGTGTGTTTTTGTGTGTATTATTTTGTTTAAATATATTGACCTAGCACGAGCGGGACCTTATATTGCAGCTTTCCGGTCTGGAGAAGAAACCGGCTTCATTCGCCGCCAAAACTTCATTCCCTCCAAAGTCAACGAGGCATGATTGTGTGTGCCAAGATTAGAAGAGAAAAAGGGAACAGGAAAAGAAGATAAAAAAGGAGAAGTCGACATATTACGTTCCACTTGGCGGCCATATGATACTCTTGGCGGAACGATCGTATACGTAAGAGGCGGTCAAGATAATACTTCACGCTATCGCTTTTGTCCGCTCTAAAGCGGTCTCAACTGGAGCGCAAACGGTTTGAGGGGCATCACGACACGATTTCTCACCCTCGGTTAGCGACGATTTCAAAAGGGCAATCACCATGTACACTTCATGTCTATACTCCACGAGAGAGAGAGAGAAAAAAAAAAAGAGAAAAAAAAAATGCTGGGAAAACGGACAGAGATCCAAGACCATACATATACACATTATGTAATATTCTTATACTTGCAAAGTTAATGCATATTATATCAAATGCGCTTCATAGTTCCCACTTTTCCCTGTCTGCTGGCGTTTACACCATTGTGGTATTTTTGTTTGTTTGTTTTTTTCTCCACATTCATGTAACAGAATGTTTAGCGAAAAAGATAAACAATTCTAACACTCCCCTTCGTATATGAATACAGTAAATAGATTTTGGGAAGTAATCTGTCATGTGACAAAATGGATCAACTTGTGGATTTGCCTCTTCCCAAGATATAGTGATAGACAGAAGAGTAGATCAGAAAGACGGAGTCAGTGACGAAGAAGAAAGTCCTTAATTGTTTTTAAAATCTGTTGTGAGGAGATCATTCTTAATCCGGAAGAGCAATCTTTTATGGTAAAGGCGGAATATCCTTTTTGTCTGTCCTTACATATGTATGTAACCGCACTTCGTCTTATCCACACACACACGCGCAGCTCCACACACTCACACACTCTTTTTACGATATTCTTGATTTGAATTTCATTCAATATCAGGCTCATTTCCACAATTCAACTAGTATGAACAAAAATAAGCAGCTGCGTTCTTCTCACTTGTGCTGCTGAAAGACATTTTTTTTTTTTACAAACTACAAATATTTTATGCAAATCATACCATGTATACTAAAGTATTATAAAATTCTTCATAGTAGACGTACACACCCTCACACACACAAACACATAGCACGCACGCACGCACACACACACACATACACACACACACACACACACATAGTCCTACAGTCCTACACATTCAAGACGGCCTCTTTTTATCAGCTCTCTGAAAGTAATTCAGGCAAAAGATCGACGGCTTTTCGTCTCGTGCGTCAATTTTCAGTCAAGAGAATTGTCTACTATTTGGCTGGGTGATGAAGTGTTTCTTATATTCACGAGGATCGTCATCCCCAAAGAATCAATCAAAATCCCAATCGATTGACAGATCGATCAGTCAACACTCCTACCGACCAACTAGCTAAATTCCAACCAACTAACCAATAAAGAAACAAATGGTACACAAACCCACCAGACAAAGTTAACTATGATAGGGTTCCTGCCGGATATTGTCATTATTTCATGTTCGGTACAAATCGACGTGACACCGCAAAAGAAAAAAAAAATCCAGCAAAACGCCTGAGGGTGAGGCAAACGAGAAGTCACAAAACAGGCGATTGGGGTTCCGTGTCCTTTCCACAGAAATCATAGCAGGCTGTTGAGGTAGAAAACAACAACAACAACAAAATTGTTCCAAATGGGGAATGAAAACCGCGCGAAAGTGAACCTGACCACGTGGTGTTCGATACCGTCGAAACGGTTTATCGACGCATCAGCTCAATCCAAAGCGTTTTTGTCACCCACCTCGAGGCGAATGACGTCGGGAAGCGGCTCAGCAATCCTCGTCCCACGCCACAGCTGTGCCGTGGATCTGTGTTCGAGGGAGGCGTATGAACTATGACTATCTTACTCTCCCTGCCGATTTTTGTGTCATCCTATAGTTAACCCTGCACTACTCGCTTTCAATCACTACTATAGGACCCCATGGAAGGACAGAATCATTCTAATAATGAAGCTGAAATGAGCAATCCATCCGTCTTTGGCTTTTTATGTGCTGTATGACTAAGTAGATACGTTTTCTGTGTATTTTTTTTAATGTGAAATAAAAAGCAAATAAACAAACTAACAAATTAACTACTGGCTCGTTAATTTTTCGTAGGCATCTGGCAAAATAGCGGATGCTGCAATTAAAGAGCAGACCAGCGCGATATCTGTTGTGAAATTTATGGGGCAGTAGGGGTATGTACGGTTATAAGGCTCATCTCTACTCAAATAAGTTAATGCTGGAATTAACGCGTGATATATTGTTTTGTTTACAACGCATCGCGTGAACTATTTGGAAGAGAATAGGAAGTCTTGGTGTATAGTTATTTTGGCAAAAGTGACGGATGGTTGCTTCCCAACCAAGATTCTCTTTCCATTTCGATAAAGAGATAACTTTACACATATCTGTCTCTTATGAGAATGTATCAACAGCTTTGGCTTAACAAGAAAACGGGAAAATCTAACTAGCCATGCTCCCTGCAGTTTTATCTCACGTTTGACCTCATTAGGCTGCTGATGGTCACTACGCAGGTGTCGCAAGCCTTACCCGTCACTCATACACCATACCCCATTAAAGTTAAAGGATCAGCTCACCCGCAAACAATAATATCTGTATGAATTGAGTGAATGCAGCGGTAGTAATAGAACCAAATTATCAGTGAAGAAAATCGGACAATCCATTCAAAAGTTATGTGTTTTTAAAGTTTCGGTGCAGCAGTCCCTGGATGAGAACACTATTACAGGTCGTGATGTCACATGTACAACGCTATATAGAAAACTTATAAAGAGATCATTGACATATGTTAAAACCAATATCATTTCTCCTCCTTTCAAAAAGAGTTGAGTGAAGTTCTCTCTAATTAGGCGAGAAAATATGTTGAATCTTCTTTATACTTTCTTTATAATCGTTGTATATACGTGTAGTTATAAGCACAAAGTCATGAAAGTGTTGAAGTCTTCTCATACCTGCACAAAAAATAAACATTCATAACATTTAAACGAATTGTCCGATTTTCTGCACACATTCACGGATGTTTTATTGATATTGCTGCATTCACTCAATCCATATTTGGATGTACTTGTCCTGTAGGACTGTACGCGATATCGGCGTTGCATGGGTTGCAAACTGTTCCAACGTCCATTATAAAGGATTGTCGTCGGCATTAATTTCATCCATGTGATTAAAAAAAAAAAAAAAAAAAAGATCGGCTGAGTGTGACTTGGCTTACTGGGGTCCGTAACACCCAAAGATTATATGTACAACATTTCGGCAAATAGGTCTAATAAGAACCTATGTAGAGCAGCATCTTAAATGTTGGTATAAGAAAATTTGTTGATATAACACTGATATCACAAGATTCTTGATGTAATGGGCATATATTTTCATTTGCAAGACCATTTTTCTTATGATTACATGATGACTTTCCATTTTACTCGGTAAAGAAGAGCGCAATAGGATTGGCCTGGTATAGTGAAACATGTCCAGGTATCCACCCTCCTCTCTCGAATCGCTCTGTTAACTAATTCCGAACCTGATTCACGTCTAACGACTCGAAGTCGATTGGCTCGCTGGTGGCCGAAGACGGTTATTGATTTCGTCTTCTCCTCCCCCCACCCCAACGCCCCTTCTCTCCATCGATTACCAAGGGGAGGGGGTGGAGAGTTTGAGAGAGTTTGGTGAAGACATTTCCGTCCCACGTTCTTGCCATTTTATACTCTGGCATCACTTGCAATAGGCATGTCTCCACCCATTCCCCAGGATTATTTAGGGTGCGCCCGTGGTGCACGTTGTTCCCTCCCTTTAAAGGCATTTCCCCATCTCAGGCCTGAGAAAATGTATGTACCCCACCGCCCCCCCCCCCCCTTCGCTGGATTTCGCTTCAAAGGAGTTCCCAGGGCCTGAATCCGGAATACTGCTCAATACTTACACCCACTATCATTCGATAAAATATATACATGTGTATTCAATTTTCTTCCTGCACAAAACATAATTTAATTCGAATAATATACGTATATACAATTATATCGCAAAAGATACGAATGGTCTTGAGTACATGACAGTGTGATAAGCGTAAAAAAAAAAGGATTGCATGCTAGAGGCGGCCTAAAATTATGCTAAATTGCCATGAAATTATGTCACATTATTTCAACCAATTGCCGTGCCCAATCAGCTGTCCAGCCCCCCCCCCCAAAAAAAACCCACAAACAAACAAACAAACAAACAAACAAACAACAAAGTCGTCTGTTTTTCTTTTTTGCCTACAAATTGTGGTGCCTAATTAGCTGAAAAAAAAATATAGAAATACGAAAATAAATTGTGATGCCCAATTCCATTGTGGTGCCCTTTGATCCTCAAAATAAGGTCCTCAAATCCAAGGCTCCCAACTGTGACGCTCTATTGGCCAACCCCAAAACCACAAAAGCAGGTTTTCACAACTTTTTATTGTAAATTTCGGCGACAAACCACCTGACAAACGAACAAACAAGCGAAAAGAAAGGTACCGCAGTAGACAAAATACGTAGAGATTTCCTTTCTGTAACAATTATGCTATAGAACTATGCTAAAACAAAAATATTACGTAGTAAAAGAGAAAGCTCATAAACAGTAAAAAAAAAAGAAGTGTCTTTATGTAAGTAGACAGAACGGAGATAGACTAATCAAAAGACAAAGGGATTGATAGCAAAAGGATTAACATCACATAAAGCTGACTGAAAGATAAACAGAGAGAGAGAGAGAGAGAGAGAGAGACAGACAGACAGGCAAAAAAGCAAAGATGTACAATGTATTAAAGTAACTTTAGACATATGAAGATGAGCACGTGTCGGTCCGTAATGAAAATTTGTGATTTGATGGCTTTTTTTTTTTTTGTCCAAGAATTTGAATGTTAACAGGTTATATCACGAGAGAGACTCTGGACATCTCATTATATTTTAGTTGTGTGAGTTTGAACTATTTCCATTGGCAACTGATTGACAAGCCTCTGTTTGACTGAGGTAAGTGTATTCATGTACTCTTGTCGTATTTATAGCTGCGATGCCTGATTAATTCGTGCGATGCGCTGTCCAGAGGAAAAGATTGAATATCAACGCGGCATTGATTTTCTCTGCATATTCCTGCATCAACACATCGGCAAAATAAATCAAATCAAAAGACGCCGCGTTCTTCTTGCCCGCTACTCCCATATAGCTTCTATTTACGCCAACCGCTTAACATTGTGATTCTTCCTTTCTTTTTCTCCTTTTTTTTTCTCTCTCTTTTATCCATGGTTAGAGTCATAAGAAATTCATTGAGCGCCCCATTTTCCAAGTATAGGAAACATTAGCTCGAGCAACGAGCGAACGATGCTGATTAATTGATGAATTGGGATCGAAGAGTAATGATATCATGTGAACACGAATGGAGCCCGTCTTGCCAGACCCATGGTCGATATAAAAAAAAACCACACAATTCTCTCAGGGAGAAAGAGAGAGAAAAGGGGGGGGGGGAGATAGATAGAGAGAGAGAGAGAGAGAGAGAGAGAGGGAGGAAAGGAGACGGAGAGGAAGCTGGTATATCCAAATCTGTGGAATTCAGTCTGTGCGTAAAATAATCTGCCCCATGCATCGAGTGAAAATTGTTCCCTTTTTTATATTCCGTGCATCACTTTAAATGAAAATCGAGACGCTATACAGGAACTCAATAGACTGCTCTTGTATTTTCTTGATTATGATGCATTGCATAGAAGTAGCTTCGAAAAAAAATATATATATAGACAGAGAGAGAGAGAGCCAAAATTTCAAGGATGTTTTTCATGAAGGTAATAGATGCTTAGCTGCGGCCAATTTGGGACTTTCCCTCCCAGAGAGACTCCCATTGTCCCCTTGTGATTGGTTGCCTTTTCTTTTTGTCACAACAAAAACAAAAACAACAACAACAACGACAACAACAGCAGCAACAACAACAGCAACAAAACATCCAAGAACAAGGAAAAGTAGAAATTACGCGGTGCGTAATATATGTCCCCGCCGGAAGTAGCATTTAGTAGCAAAATGTACAATATAGGTAAAAAATCAGTGTCAAAGTCAAAGAAGTCAAAGGTCAAAATTCTGTGTAGAAGTTTTGAAGCCCTCACCTAGTGCCATCACATAAAGCAAACAGAATCGAAATCGGGTTTGAAATGGCGAAGGAGTAGCATTTTGTAGCAAAATGTACAATACAGGTAAAAAATCAAAGTCAGAGGTCAAAGAAGTCAAAGGTCAAAATTCTGTGTAGAAGTTTTGAAGCCCTCACCTAGTGCCATCACATAAAGCAAACGGAAGTAAAATCGGGTTTGAAATGGCGAAGGAGTAGCATTTTGTAGCAAAATGTACAATACAGGTCAAGAATCAAGGTCAAAGGTCAAAGAAGTCAAAGGTCAAAATTCTGTGTAGAAGTTTGAAGCCCTCACCTAGTGCCATCACATAAAGCAAACGGAATCGAAATCGGGTTAGAAATGGCGAAGGAGTAGCATTTTGTAGCAAAATGTACAATATAGGTCAAAAATCAAGGTCAAAGGTCAAAGAAGTCAAAGGTCAAAATTCTGTGTAGAAGTTTTGAAGCCCTCACCTAGTGCCATCACATAAAGCAAAAGGAATCGAAATCGGGTTAGAAATGGCAAAGGAGTAGCATTTTGTAGCAAAATGTACAATATAGGTCAAAAATCAAGGTCAAAGGTCAAAGAAGTCAAAGGTCAAAATTCTGTGTAGAAGTTTTGAAGCCCTCACCTAGTGCCATCACATAAAGCAAACGGAATCGAAGTCGGGTTAGAAATGGCGAAGGAGTAGCATTTTGAAGCAAAATGTACAATATAGGTCAAAGGTCAAGGTCAAAGGTCACAACTGAAATTCTATGTAGAAGTTTCAAAGTTCCCATGTAGTGCTATCATATAAAGCAAACAGAATCAAAATTGGCTCCTAAATGACAGAGAAGTAGCAAATTGAACATTTTGATCACACACGGACGCACAGACGGACGGACGGACAGACGGACAGACGGACACACACACGTACGGAGCCCGTTTCATAGTCCCCTGCTCGAACTCGTTCGGCGGGGACAAAAATCGTAAAGCGATTTCCCTTTGATGCCCTCGCTTATGATCAAAATTCATACGCGTCTAAAATACAGACCTGTTGATTGTGATTTGGCTTGAAAGTGTTATATTATAACACTTTCAAGCCAAATCACAATATGACAATACTCATTGACCTCATTGACCTTTTGCCTACGAAAATCATGTGTCATAATTGATATTGTATCCTATCCTACTTTTTTTCTTTATTTGGACAAAATGAAGCAACATGCCTAGGGAAGCAGAAAAAGGTACGAATACTTACATTATGCTGGTATGCACCCATGAATTGTACTCAAATCTATACACAATAGATGTTCAAATTCTGTAAGGTTAAAATACATAAATCTAAAATGCATCATAGCATAATTTTTGCTTTGCCTTATATTACTAACATATCTGAGGTCTAAATCTGAGACTGAGATGACTGATTTTGTCTTGTGACTGCAATAAGTACATGAGAACACGCGGAACGCTTACTGAAACATTTTGATGTTCTATTCACCTCATTATTGTGTTTTTAATGTCCATCCAACAAAAGATAATACAAATACAAAGTAAACATTGTTTGATTAATGTTATTGTTAACAATTTGTAAGACCTACAAATCATAAATATAGATACAAAATGCATGACGAATGAATATACACTTGGTACGTATTTTGACTCCTTCAGGGTGGGTTAATCAGACCACCTGTCACTCAACGAGACACCGCGTTGTGGCGGATAAGACTTGGGACTTGCAAATGGGTGGTCCCGAGTTGGTATCGCTGCCTGTTGCATGCATCCTTAAACACAATATTATACCCAAAGTGTCCCTCTTCTCCAGGTTGGAGGAGGGGAGGGGGGATTGGATAAAAATAATGACAGGGTCGTCTAGAAAGGTAATGCTAAATCTCCAGAAGGAAGACCGCTAGGACGCTAAATAATCAACATACGACAGCTATGGTGTTAATACTGACAACCTTTGGTTCATTTTCTGCTGTTAATGATCTGTTGTAATGATATTGCTCAGAGAGGGGTTAACGTTCGGCCAAACATGCTGCAGAACACGTGAATTTCAGTCCGCGCATGGGGATTTAGGAAGTCCCCATCGATCCCCCACCCCCTACAACCGCATGTTTCCACGTTAATAGCATCCATTCATGTCTTATTCATTGGCAAGCAACACTCAACCACCTAACTACACAGTAGTGGTAGAGGTGGTTGTGGTGGCGGTGGTGGTGGTGGTGGTGATGATGGAATATGGGGGGGGGGGTAGAATCAGGTAGGTGCGGGATGAGGACACGGACAACGAGGACGAGTTAGAGTATTCAGTTACAGCGTGCGGCTTATGGAAATGAGCCCGGCGAATTCGGTAAACGATGCGAGCGGGGAAAAGTGCGACAACACTCCGGATTACATGAGGTGCGTAGATCCGAGTGAGATGAAGTTTCTGAGCGATGTAAGGCTGGTTTCAACATTATACACTGAAAACGAGACACGGTCCTAAGAGACACGTTTGCACCGTAAAGAAAACGAAACACCGAAGAGAAAGAGCATACAAACTTACGGGAAAAAAAGAATGACGTAAGATTTCTCTCTTTTTTTTTTTTTTTAAAACCATCTGCAAATGGGGGTGAATGAACGGACGTGGCATGCGTTGAAATGCAAACCTTTTCTCTCGGTATCAAATAAAATCATTTTTTTCTTACAAATCAGCTGCAAACCTTTTTGTTTAGTCGTTTTCGCTTCTTTTTTTTTTGTCAGGAGTGGGATGAAACTAAACAACCTTTTTTTTTTGACGACTAACTTACGAAAGATTTCTCACGGGATTATACAAGCGCAGTAAAGCAGATGGACAGGAACGATTTCATTCATCATACTCGTTGATCCGGTAGACCTTTAGGTTCTGATATGTTTCTACTTGCGATGAAAACGTATGTTTAGCAAGGGAAACTCAATCCTTAGCTGATTTATTTTCTTGATTTTTTTGTTTTGTTTTGGATATGTTGAAAGAACGGAATAGAATCAAACCAAGAGGACGGTTGCTCCCTGCTAGAAAGAACACAGTGTCCCGCTGTGTCAAACATAATGTGAAACACAGTGTGAACATATCGTGAAGACAGTGTGAAATTCGATGTGAACACATTGTGAATCAGCAGTTCACTGTGTGAAACAGAACATTGCTATGTGACCTCTCCGTGAAAAACCACATCACAGTGTGAAATCATCTTCAAACACTGTTAAATTCGAGCGTTTTCACATAGTCGACAATGTGAACACTATGTGAACACCCTGTGGGACACTGTGTTCTTTTCAGCAGGCGTGCTTTTATCATGAACGGACGACGAATGAAAATGGTATTTATCATTTTCGACATTTAAAATATTTTCTGCCAATAAAAGCAATGGGGTTATTGTTCAAGATTGCATACAATATAATTATGATATTCCCTCATACCTCTCCACTTGGTCTTTACAAGTTTTACAAAGTCATATTTTCATGAAATATACTTGAACCCTCTTCATGTACATATTCTTCATCGTCGTACTCCTAATCACCACATATAAGCCATCAAATCATCAAATTTGAATGGTTGGATTATTTCAATCAAGCTGCTTAATTTAGCTCACTTTGATTGAAAGGATGTATGATGCTTTTCTCAAATTCCTGTCAAATAAAAGAAAATCTAGTGATTGATTATTGTGTGCCTGCGAATAGGTTGTGAAGATGCGACTTTGAAAATCTATACGAAATAGTAAATCAAAGTCAATTTGAGTATGGTGCGCATTATTTTTCTCTACGATGAAGCCTTTTTTTTTCTAGTAAACTTGTGACTTTATATCAAAGACGCCAAAATCCTTACGAATGTTCGCTCTTTTCAAATATATGTAATGCATTGTTTCATGACTCTTGTCATATCGCACGAAGTAAAAATAGTTGCTTACCAAAGATGATGATGATAATAATGATGATGATGATAATAATAATGATGATAATAATAATAACAATAATAATAATAATAATAATAATAATAATAATAATAATAATAATAATAACAATGATAATAATAATAATAACAATAATAATAATAATAATAATAATAATAATAACAGTAATAATGATGATGATGATAATAATAATAATAATAAAAGTAACAATAATAATGTCTTATTTATCCGGGTTAGCCTCTTCAGTGTTGCCACTGCAATACCAGAAGGCCCTGCCATTATCATTACCCTAGCGTTGACAGGTACCCATTTATACACCTGGGTAGAAAGGGACATTGTGGGTAAAAATATCTTGTCCAAGGATGTAAGCACTTGGCGGGGGAATCGAACTCGGATCCTCCATTTGGGAGTGGGGAGTCTTATCCACTATGCCACGGTGCCCCCCCCCCCCCCACAAACATCACCGTTTCCTGTTTCGAATGACCAAAAAAAAAAAATGACTCCCCTTGATCATTTACCTCGCTTAGACGATATTTACTGTTATTATGTCGACTTTGCAAGCGAACGTGACATTATGTAGCCATGATGACATGTATTCTGCTTTAGAAGTTGACGTGACAAGATGATTTTATGTCGCAATGACAACATCGAACTTTTCACCTTTTGTGAAGTCAACTTGGCAGGATAATTTCTGTCGCCGTGATTATCACTTTTTGTTCAGTCGACATAGCAAGATCATTTTGTCGCGATGATGACATGGACTTCTTGAGAGGTCCATTCTTGCCGAGTCGCCTCGGCAAGAAAATTTGTGTCATCATGATGACATGATGGAAAGCCAAATTGACAAGATGATCTATGTTGGCTCACAAAAGTTGATAAGTTGAAGTTGATAACGCATTTTCACATGTCGACACAGCGCTGCACAGTATGGATGTTTAGTCAGCTTCATCAGATAAAGCTGGCATGTCTTCAAGTAGAATTACATTTTAACGCTTCAGTACTCGGAACACGCTCTTTTCCGCCTTCTGGATGTTAAAACTCAGAACACATATACGCATATTTGACTTCTTCTTCTTTTTTTTTTCTTTGGGGGGGGGGGGGGGTAGTGTAGTAAGCGTTCGTCAAGTCAGAGAACAATTAGGAATGGTAAACTCTTGTTTACCAGTGAGTCCAGGGGTTGTGCTCCCTTCTGGCTGCGCTACTGACGCACCCCCCCCCCCCTCATCATCGTAAAATCTTGTCTAATGGAGCTGTCTTAAACATCCTCCCACGGCATGGTCGCTGCGCGTGGAGAGGGGCAGACATGAACTTTTTAATTGATCTGTTCAATCAAGGAGAGAGCTAGCCCGATTGCTAGCTCCCATCAAATCCATCAAGACTATAGGTCATGATGATATCGTCTCTGTTCATGTTCTAGTCATGCCATAGTGTAAACAGTTGAAATCGTAAAGTCATGAACTTCCCGCACCTGCTCTTGAGTGCCTCTACTTATCATTGTGCATTACAAGAAATTGGAACCATCCGTAACTTCGGAAAGAAAGAGAAAAAAGTAGCAGCTTTTCCGGTTGGGTCTAGATAATGCGTAGAACGCTGCTGTGTGCAAGTACACTATTACCAAGGTATTTACATTGTCGAGAGATATTCACACTGCTTACACACCACATGTTTAAGTATTTGTCAACCAGTAATAAAATCCCAGAAAGACTTTGAATCAGACACAATAGTCTTAGACATAGTAGAGTGATCTTGAATTTTCATGATTGAACAAAATTTGTTGTCTCAATATCTGAAGAAAACGCTCAGACATTTAGATTTTCGAGGTATTTCAGACCCTTGTCGGACACTTTCCTTTAATTTTCATGAAGTTATTTAGTCATTTCCTTTCTGTATAGGCACTGAACCTCCTTGGTAAGACTTCTGTTCAACAAAATCTAATTTCATTTACACAAATAATACTTGATGTCATCTCAATGATATTTGCCTATTAGATGATAAGCATTCCGTTCCGACTGATCAAAGCAAGCTAAATCAAACTCTACAGACTCGTAGATATTTCATCATCCGTGAGAGGCGTTGATGTATGTCAATATGAAGTGACAAAGGCTCCACCGCAATTCAATTCGTAATAATTCAATCCTTTGACATTAAAAACAAGATTAGACATGTTAGATAAGCAATGCTTCTTCCTTTGAACTTTGGACTAAGCCGTGTCAAGCACGAGCAGTCGACGTCTTCGTCAGGATGGAACCACAGCTACTGTAATGTATAAACTTTAACGACGGCAACAGGCTAAGTCGGGGCCCTGAGCCCGGATTAAGGTAACAGCTCGTTTGAGAATGTCAGACAACCTCATAAAGGGTTAATATGAGATCCAAGGAGACTCGACGGAGACTCACCTGACACAACATCGAGTTACGAAAACACGTTGGTGGGGTGGAGGCGTCAACTCAGACAATCTTTCTCTCTCCCTCTCTCTCTCTTTATGTAAATGTACATGTGACACTGTACGGCAAAACCAACAAAAAGTCGCCAGATATGGATTTTTAGTTGAAGGCATTTTCTAAAACAGCAGATTTTAAGCTTGTATATCTCAATTCAAATGGACTCTCCTAACCTATCTAAATACTGGAAAGAAAGCACACAGTCATGACAGTCTGGAAAAGTGTGAACTGAGAAAATACTGAGCCCTGAACTGAGCCCTAGATCGGTGTTCGTCCCAAACCCTTAACTCACTTTGCCCGTGTGGTCAGAAGCTATAATGTGTGTATGTGTGCCACACACACACACACACATTAACCTGACATAAACCCAGAGGACGTAAATCAACTTTGGAATAAATGCGAGGGATCGCCGAAGCGATGCAGCTTTTTGTAATATATTTTGAAACAAGAGAGGAAAAACTGACCAGAAACAAATAATAATAAATAGTTAAAACTTTGAGCAAAGAAAATGGGTTTTCATCGGGATTCGAACCCGAGACCTCCGGATTACTATACCGGTGCTCTACCGACTGAGCTATTGAAAGCCCTAGATCGGTGTTCGTCCCAAACCCTTAACTCTCTTTGCTCGTGTGGTCAGAAGCTATAGTGTGTGTATGTGTGCCATACACACACACACACACACACATTAACCTGACACAATTGTTTCAAAATATATATTATATATATATATATATATATATATATATATATATATATATATATATATATATATATATATATATATATATTAGGACTTCGATTTTGATTATCCGGACATTACATGCCTGACATTTTTGTTTATGTTTTCATGTATATACAGTGTCAAATCTCACTCAAAACAAACACACGTTCAACAATATCGTGCGAATTCACGACGGGACATATTCAAATCATCGCTTACTGTTAAAGTCCGATCGTCGGACGATGTCAAAGACTGGTGCCACGTTTGTCACTGGCACTGAGTGCTCAGCAGTTGTTAGTATTGCAGTGGCAGTATACTCGATGAGTCGCAATATTGATCTCATTGTCTGTCAGTATCAATCAAACAAGCAACACACGAAGGGATTTTCACTTGTATTTCGTTTTATTTCCGTATCAATTTCCGAAGTATAATGGAACATGACAATGCCATGCAGGTAATCATAATATTAGTGAATTGGTCATAACATGTATCATAATTATACCCCTGGCATGATATGCTAGAAAGTGCTGTACTTGAACATGTCTCTCTTATCCGGCCAAATCGATTATCCGGACACCCGTCGGTACTGAAGTGGCCGGATAATCGAGGTCTTACTGTATTAGGGTTGATTACCGCCATTTTGCCAATTTAATTTCTATGGCCACGTTTGCCCTCTTGCAGAACGCAGTGCCCCAACCTCATTATGTTTTATTCACCATTTTAGAATATTTCAATTCCGCCCACGGACTCTACGGGCAAGGGACGTGCTGCTTTTTATTTCGCTTTGATTTTTAATAGATGAGTCGAAGTAATTGTGCGCAGTGGGGGCGCGAGGAGGCGGCAAATAAGATTGAGAAATATTTGATAACGCCAGTGATAATGACGATGACAACAATAACAACAAAAACACCATGCCAAACTAAAGAGGCAATTGACGTGCAACGACGACACGTCGTTGGCTTATTGATTATTAAGGAGCTCCTCAGAAAGTGACGGTTAATATGGAGTTGTTCATTATTATATTGCCCAGTCCGCGGACCTCGTTTCGTGTTTAAAATGTGGATGCGAAGGTTCGATCGGGCAGCAGGGTGAGGACGTTATCTTGGAAGGTGCAATTGCTTGAAAAAAAATCTAGGAAAATACAACTAAAACACACACACACACACACATAAAGTCAGAAGTATCAAGCTAATTTGCACAATGGTTGCTATCGTATCAAATTAGAAAATGCAACAACTGATATAGCTTGTATATCTCTTGCTTCAGCTTTCTGTGATCGCGCTTTCAATGTGAAAGACAATGGGAAATTATCAATTGCAAGGCCTCCTATCCGGGAATTGGTTGCCTTCGCACAAAACAACACTATATAGCTTGTGGTCTCCTCTTTTCGGCGTGATTGGGATCTATAGCAACCTGTAGGGGCTCTTTTTACGATTGCCGAAATGATTCTTATTTATGGCTTGCGAGTCGACGAGTGTGTGGGAGTCTTATTTGTTAATCGTTACGGTATCCTACACATTACTCTTTACAGACTCAAGAGTGGGAGTAAACAGTGGCGACAGATAGGGCGGTAATCTGGCGTGGCAGAGATACGGCTCCCTGAAAGGGGATGTCCAGACGATTTTTATAATTTCACATCATGTAATACATAAATTGACAGCCCTATCTACCGATTTATTAGATTTATTGTGGTTCTTGAGTAGATAAATCAACACTCTGGAAACCAAAAACAAATTACACTGAGCAAGGATGATGAAATAGGATGCTCACTTATATAATATTCAGAGATGTAGCAATGCAATTCCAGTACAAAACCGTTTGCTTAACAAGTTCATCTTTGCAGAATTTATGCATGGGTTCTTTTCTTTTCTGCTTCCTTGGGCCAATACTAATGCTTTCTTAAGTTTCAGCTGCTATGTTATCATTCTTTATTGTTCGTTGTGATTTGGTATAAATTTTGAAAAGATTCTCATTTTCCCCATCCCAATCACTATAAATTCCGAACCTGTGTACCCAGTGTAACCAGATTATAGTTGTTCCAATGTAAAAGTCTGAAATCAGCCGGAGGGCTCCTATAAAATGATGAAAATTTTAATGCCTGTCAGGATACTGTCAAGGATTAACAAATAGGATTCTTTACACCATCATTTTTCTGAACCGAAGAGAACCGCAAAGCTGGCTCGCGGGCGTGTCAAGACGGAATCAATTTAGCACCCCATTCACATTTTATAAGCTGTATTTTTCCTAAAGTGTCAAGAATTTTTTTTAAGTAACCTCAATAATCATGTCCGGTGAGTAAGAGGAGAGCGTAAATGTTAATCCTATTTTTTTTCCAGACTTTTCTTTCTTCATTTTTTGTTTGTTTCAAATGTTCTATTATCAGGTGCATTGATAGTCCTACTTGATAAGCGGCCGACTATTTCATGTCTAATCTTGGATAACATGACGGGCGAACTTGATGGAGTCACCTTCATGGAGTGGACGAATGTTTCTGTGACACAACTATCATGACTGTGACGTCATAATCTGGATAATTATTTTCAGATGTAATATGCCTCCTTGTCTTCCAAATATCATACACACACTCATAAGGTATATATATATATATATATATATATATATATATATATATATATATATATATATATATATATGTATATATAAATATATATATATATATATATATATATATATATATATATATATATATATATATATATATATATATATATATATAATTATATATCTTATGAGTGTGATATATCTTATGAGTGTGTGTATGATATTTGGAAGACAAGGAGGCATATTACATCTGGAAATAATTATCCCTGCATAAATCGAGATACACTCACCCACTCACACACACACATACACACACACACACACACACACACACACACATATATATATATATATATATATATACACTCCTAGATGGGTCATTTGGAAGACATTTCCATTTGTTTTATATGCAAATTTATTAATACATGTTCAATGGCAGTTTACGCAATGGAGACACGAAAATTGTCTCCTTAATGACCAGTTGTCTCCCTAATGAAGACACTTCCCCCCAATATGTCTCCCTATCAGCAAGGTGCCAACTAGGGATATATATATATATATATATATATATATATATATATATATATATATATGTGTGTGTGTGTGTGTGTGAAAAAAAAACGCCCTGCATAAATCGTGATACACTCACCCACTCACACACACACACACACACACACACACACACACACACACACACACACACACATATATATATATATATATATATATATATATATATATGTATATATGTGTGTGTGTGTGTTTGTGTGTGTGTGTGTGTGAGTGGGTGAGTGTATCTCGATTTATGCAGAGCGGTTTTTTTTTTCAGAAACCAGGAAAGCCATAAACGATGCAGTCATAGAATCAGTAGTGTTTGCAAAACCTGCTTGATCTTGATACCGATAGTTCTACATTTCCCAGGGTACCAACCAATGACTACGTGACTGACCTTTCGACTAGAAAGACAACCCAGAAAGGCGGGGTCTGAGTTGCTATAGAGTGCTAGTTTTCACTCTACCGTAGTTCATGATTTTACATCAGCGGCTAAAAGCAGTATCAAACGTGGCGTATCTATTTTTTAAAGCATTTTTTTTTTAAAGAAGCAATTCTTCACCGTTGTCTTTGTAAACATTTCCATCTAAATTGGTTTTCCTTTTATGTTATTGTCTATGACCACGAGATGATCCCTACAAGTATGCTAGCATGAACAGCATTTATAGGGCAATGGCTCAAAAATGTCTCTGACATTACGAGCAAACAAACAGGTTAGCGATAATACTGTCTGAAACCATTGCCACAAACCATACATTGTTTTCAAGTATTTCGCAGTGAATACAGGAGTTCACACGAGGACAATGATCGCATCATGTCGGCCTCCGAGGCATCTGTGAATCCAAACCGACGTGGGCTAGGAACATTGATATCACCAATTCAAGAGTCATTTGACTGATGTTTCCTGGCATTTCGACCATATCAATCTGTGATTATTTCGTATGCTGTGTTGCGGAGGCTTAGAACATTATCTGAATACATTATTGTTTACCCCTTCCCTTCCTTCCTTTCATTCTTTATCTTCCTTACTTATATTTGACTGGTTCCCTATATGGAATTTTGAAATCCCGATGGACTCTTTGCGTGACTTATTGGATTCCCGCAAGTAATGGGTTAAAATCGTCACGCCGGGAATCGAATAATGATGAGACCCGTCCATCATTATCTTGTCATAACGTGCTCGGCATGTTTCCTCGCCGTCTTGCCGGTAGCATCCTCGTCCCCGGAGACTGTGCCTACATCACGGCATTTCCATTTTCGTATACCCAGCGCTGATCCCGCGTTTTCAATTACACCTAATGAGCGGGTGGCAAAATATCATCAGCAACGCAGCAATTAGGCCACGGAGGTTGAAGTACACCATCTACGTGAAATGCCAATTCTTCGGTGTGGAAAAAAAAAATGTTGTCGTTCATCCTCGAATATATCTGAGTATTTCGTCGCATACATAGGTTTAGCTCGTAAATCACCAAGTTTCACTCGAACGTAATTTTCATATCATTGTTATGACTTGCTTCATATACGTCTGGTATGCGTCTAGAATGACGTAGTTATTACCAAATTGTATTACACAAGAACGATCGTCCCTATAACAGGAGGGATGTGATAAGGTTCCTGATATGATAAATATCTTAGCTTTCTAAGGTTTGAAAGATTCTCCATCAACGCAGGCCAAAACAATCGCACTTGCACTAATTCTCAAGAAGAACAAGACAATTCAAGAAGAAACCAAACCAAACCTTAACAAAGTATACATCTATAGAATGCTTTTTTAAGAACAAATTTATTTATCTCCTTTCCTTTCTCCTGCCCTGAAGGCATTAGTATCGATCCAATAAAATAGGAAGGCACATACTGATGTGCTACTGACTGATTGATTGCTGGATTGATTGACTGAATGAGGAATTATTTTATATATCGAATTTCTGTCAAGTTGCATTGTGACAATTATATATTTTGGGTTAGATGTACACGATAGATAACCTAACTATGTGTACCAATCCGTCACGTAATATAATGAATTTCATAGGCCTATATGCATAACACTATTTCCAGCTATAAGGGGAAATGCAGAATAAGTTATATTTTGGGGGAATTTTGATAAAAAGCATGAAAATATTCAGGAAAAACGCAAATATTTCCTTTAAAAAAAATAATGCATTGATATTGGCTTAATGCAGAATTGAACTGACAAGAGCACCAAATGCATCTTTTACCACTAAATTCTGTATGATAATGAGAAATATAACTTTTTTTTATAGAAAAAGCAGATGTACCTAAAATCCCCAAATGACCCGTTTCTATGCACTTCCAATATATAGCCTACACCCATTTTTTTTTCTTTTGTATCCCTGCCAATCTCCCCTAAATTGTATTGAAGGTACAGTCCTTAATCTATACACACTATGCCATCTGTGCCCTATACTGTGAAGTTGACCGGAGTAGTCCGAAGTAGTCCGAGTAGTCCGAGGGAGCCCCTTACGGCTGATGTAACGCAGGCTGGTAATACTAAGTGACAGACTAACAAAGCATGGTGCACAGCATACATGATACTGTAAACGGTTGAACAACAATGTTGTTGTGATTTTGTTTTTCAGAGACCACAATAATTAATCTGAAGGGTAAAAAATCCGTGCGGATTTTGATACATTTTATGGGATAGTGGCTTTCTTTATTTCTACATGCATATCTGTCCCTCTGAATGTCCCTGGCGGAAACGACCCTGTAACGGTATCACAAGAAATAATATTGCAGCCGGTACAACAACAAGCAAAACAGAAAGTTGAACAAGGAGTGGGTGTCATGTACGACACGTCCCGAAATTTATTCCACGTGCGGATTGTCCAAGGTTAAAATAAACTACGCGGGAAAGATTCATTAATGTTAATATCAAGACCAGTTAGAGTGCTAGAAAGACGCTATTGTGAAAACAAACAGTTTTTTGCTTAGGGAATATTTTGAAATAAGTGAATTTTTATTTTTCTCCCCTTGCAATTTCAATCATCACAGCACGGGCCAGCGCCAGGAAATTGAATCTCTCGTAAGATCGGACATGAATTTTCTTGGCCATTATGCACGTACAGCATTATGACGTCATCGGACATCAAATTCTGGACGCTTTTAGATTGTACACCGCACGTGTCATAATTTTCCAACGCAAGACAGGAGCATAAAACAGCAAATAAGATATCCATAATAACTCGTGACTTTCTTCCATTCAATAAAAAAGGGACGCTCAGGTACAACCATATCTCCTTACCTACCACAAGTTGTTGACAAAAGCACGAAAGCTGGCATGAAGGACTTTGCCGTAAATCCCCGGCAGAGAAAGATAGGTAGATAGACAGACCATGCAGACAGACAGACAAACAGATAAACAGACAGACAGAGAGTCCACAAAATCGTTTCACTTTTCAAACATTCCTTTACTGATGAAACAAATCCAGGAGTACAAAAATAATTCATGAGAAAAGAAAAAAAAAATCCTCAGGGTTGAAACCACAGAGTAGCAACGAACAAAGCAATCCGATATTGACAGCAAACAATCTGTATGCATGGTCGCCATGATTTATATTAATTGTCTACCCGCAGACAAAGTATCAGAAAATGAGGCCAAGAGAATTACACTTTAAGGCCATTTGGTTGATAAATGGGTTATTTATTTTATGGTGTTTATGAAATCGAAAGTTATTTTTACTACCTTACTATGACTACATTATTATTGAGGATGTGCCTTTAATAGTCTTGTTGATTTGATTGATTTGAATCCACCTAAAGTGTAATGCCCTATCTTCTCATTCATCGAGGCTTCAAAGCCATATGTGTTTCGTAGTGACAGGATTTGTATGTGTTTGCGTGTGTCTGTATGTGTGTGCATGTGTGTGTGTGTGTGTGCGTGTTAGGGTATCGCAAAATAATGAGTTATTATCTATTCAAATATAATTGGAAACTGCAGTCTAACCTAGCAGAGAGTGTCAAAATTCAAGTCAGGAAATCGATGCGCGACGAACCCCCGATTAGTTTTTCTAGGCAAGGCAGGGTAACCATTCCTTTAGAATGAACCCAAATTGGATGAAATTTACAGAAGCATTTTATGAAGTACAGTAAGCTCATCAAAAGTAAGTTCCTTATGCAGTTTATGATACTGTTGTGTGGAATTTATCAAAGGGGATTCAGATTATTCTACCCTGTCAACAAAAAGACAGCTCCTAAAAATGTAAAATGTCTGATATCATACGTCATAGAACCAAATCAAACTCAATTATCAAAGCGGATTACTTTAAGACAAGTTTGTCTCTGTAAGAGGCATGTTTAGACCAGTTTACTGATTATATGTTGTGTTCCAAGAAAGAAGAGCCATCTTTACTGGTACCTAACTTGAAAACAAAGTAATGCATACAAAATAGAATGGTGACACCTGATTTTTAGACGGATCATTTCAGAGAGACTAGAAAAATCTCTGAGGACGATTACTTGTCTCTCTTATTCTAAGACATCGTGCAGCTCCTTGAAGTAACGTTTCAATGAGACTGGAGGAGCAGAAAAACTTCGAGCTCTGTTTAAAGTCCCTCATAATATGGTACTCAGTAAAAACATATATGACTCTCATGTTGTTGCTGTTGTGTTTATGGGGCGTGCGCACTTGCGTATGGTTTCGCGTTATTTACGAGAGTCTGTTGTGAATTTTTACAATGCAAAAAAAAAAAGAGGTAAGAAGACGAAAATTGCAAAAAGGGGCTCAGCTACTCTCTAAAGAAAGAAGAGTGAAAGTGTTCACTCTTGAAGGAGTAAATAACAGAAAAGAGTGATTTTAGAGCGAAATTCAGGTGAAGTTTGTGTGAAAATGTTCATTTTGGAGTGATCTCTGAGGTCACGCCAAGATTTGTGAAAAGAAACATTTTCCTTCAAAATTCACTCGAAATTCACTCTAAAGTGACTCTTTTCTGTTACTCACTAATTCAAGAGTGAATATTATCACTCTTCTTTATTTAGAGAATAATGTTGACATATTCGTATAGTTATAGAAAAATGCCCTACCCCCTCCCCCTTTTTGAAAGAAGCATATACAATCAGAAGCGGTCAATATTAAATACAAAAAATTGAAAGTGTGAATCGAGGGATGGTTACCATGGTTTTCAGTCGTGCAATGTTTAAAGCTGGACTGGAATGACCTGTTCATAAAGCAATTCAAAACACCAAAGCCACCCTCAGCCAGTAATGCTGAAAAGAAGAAGTCATTCAATTCCCATGCAGTCGCCAAACATCAATTTTGAGCCAAAATAGTTTAATCATCCTTTTTCAAAGAGCTGATATTTCGTTACATGTTTCTCTCACTTTCGTTTTGCACAAAGTTAATCTTTGCTCTGTTCTTTTTGTGTGTGTGTGTGTGTAATTCCGCTTGCTTTTAAACGACAAAGAAACAGGAAAGTAGACCGAGCAGGGACCCCAGATCTAATATTTGGTGTTTGCTTTGAGAGTCGTACGTGTGTGTTTATTATGATTCTCACGCTCGTGATATCAGCTCGGTCGGTTTCAATTTAATTTCATGCCAGGCGAGAAAGGGATTTTTTTTTTCAGAATGAAAAGTTGCCGATTGTATTGAGCTAAGCTTTCTATTTCAATCAGGTCTGAAAGTGTTCGCTTTCGTGTTTTTTTTTCTGTTCTGTTCGGTGGATGTTACTATTTTACTTGTTAATACTCTAGGGATTTTTTTTTTTCATAGTAAACCACTTCCCCTCCCCCCCCCCAAAAAAAAAAAAACCCAACCCCAATCCTATTCCATGCCTGGCCCACAACTTGTGAGTTCCTGTTTAGACAAACATTATTCATCCGCAGATATTTTCTTTTTCAAAATTCTGTCTTGTTTATGTTTTCAGGGAAAACATACGAAATCAAGTCATCGAATGTGTGTGGTTTTCTGTAATTTGACAGCCATAGTTAATGGAAAATGGCAAACATCGTCAAATCCTTATTTTTTTTTTTGTTGAAAAGCTTGTCTTAAATACTTTGCGTGTAAGGGGGCCGGGTTGGTAGAGATTTTGACTAAATTTTGCTTCAGTCTGAAAGTTGGAAGTGCGGAAAGATTTAGCTAAACAGTCCAGTCATTGTGGCAAAGAGGAAGAGCGAGCGAGACAGATTCGGGTTGTTTTCATTAGCTCTGAGATTTTCCATGTTCTCGTTAAAAAGGAATTATATATAATAATAATAATAATAATAATAATAATAATAATAATAATAATAATAATAATAATAATAATAATAATAATAATAATAATAATAATAATATATATATATATATATATATATATATATATATATATATATATATATATATATATATAATTGTTTATCAAATAAACTTGTTCACATCTGCTTCACTGGTTCATCATGTTACTCACCTCAAGCGCGTTTGCCATCATGACGATATAAGAGTGGGTGATATTTTCATCATGTTCTGTCGGCCCAACAGAGTCCATAGCTCGTCGCAGGAAAATAGGGTTTTTATTCGTTTTAATGCCCAATCTTGTTCTGTCTATTTCTAGCAGTATAACTACTTTATCAACGACAAATTATTGCATTTGAACAATAATCACTCAACGAAGCTGCTGGCGCCACAAATACAATTATGTGGCAGATTTTATATTTAGTACTTTTTTTTTTCGTTAGAAATTGCTTCTGCTCGGCTTTTATACACTTTGGTGCATTTTCTTTTATATTTACTATGGAAACAGCTGCGGCAGCAGAGGGAAAAAGGAACAAGCACAAAAAAAAAATGAAAGAAATGTAAGTAATGGGATTTGATGATATAAAGAGCTCTGGATTTGGAAGCTATCAAAAAACGGTTCACCCAGTGCGGGAAATTGGTTTCAGAGGCGGAAATGGACTTCCACTCACAAAAGAACGCATGCATATCGCCACGAATTTCTCTTAGCAGCCTCGCTGTCAGCCGTCGAGGTATCATGACCACACCAGATATTCTAATATTATTGTGAGTTTTGACAATCTAATAACTTAACTCTACTATATTATGTTTAACGAATTGCTTTGCTGTTATGGCAATTGCAGATGATATGAAATATACAATTGCAGATGATATGAAATATATGTAGTTACCTGTATCAATCAATCAATCAATCAATCAATCAATCAATCAACCAATCAATCAATCAATCAATCAATCAATCAACCAATCAATCAATCAATCAATCAATCAATCAATCAATCAATCAATCAATCAATCAATCAATCAATCAATCAATCAATAAGTCAGTATCAATCAATCAATCGATCAATATATCTGTCGATTTATCAAGATCAGCTATACACGCTGCAGACCAACATGTGGTAATTATATTATCCCGTGGCACAAATACGTCTTTCTTTCTTTCTTTGTTCTTTATAATCTCAAGAGCGTAAATACCAACAAAAATCAAAACAAAATCAAAAGAATACAAACCACAATTTCATACCGAATTTTCAACCGAATATGTAATTTATTTATATATCAACTAATTAGTAAATAATATAGATAGATAAATTAGGAATGAATTAAGAACCTTAGAATTTTTTTTTTTCATGTTTCGGAGAAAGAACGAGAAATCGTCCTATGAGCTTTTATAGAGCACCATTTCTTTTTGGTGGGGTTAGAGGAGAGAAGTGAACAGTTCGCGATGCTGGACGGCTGATTAATGGCTGATAGACAAGAAGTCCGAATGCCTCGGCTCGTATGTTCGCCAGGGAGTGATAAAACATTCAGAGCGTCATCCGGGGAATACATGTTATAATGTGACACCACTAAGGGTACATAACTGATAGAGGAAAGAAAACGAAGATGGTTGGGAGGGGGAGGGGGCAGGGTGAGGGAGGGGGTGGTGAGGGAGGGAAGGGTTAGTAAGGGGGGGGGTCTCTTGACGGCTGAACGAAGGGAGAGTTTCCACAAGGCAGTGATAGTGAAATTACTTTTTTAAAAACAAAAGTAGTACACCAGTTTCTTTCTGTCCTAACTGCTCTCCTACTCTCAAGCAAACCCAGTTTTTTTTTATAAGGCAGATAAAGTGTTTGTTTTTTTTTCATAGAGCTGTAGCCTTTAAGTTTTATTCAATGTTTGTTTTCTGTTTTGTTTACATCGTCACAAGACCTTTTTGTATTCGATTTGATAACATAATAAAGTACATCTTTAATAGTAAATATATCATGAAAACACAAAAAAATAAACATCTCTTATTCAATGGAATGATATCAGTCAATCCGTTGCCTGTTATAGCAAAGCCATCTCCTTGAATATTATATATTCATTTATGCGTTTCTTCGAGGTTTCGCAAAAATAAAAAGAATGTATAATGTGACAAATGCGGTCACATTATCAGCCGAAATAATAGCATAAGTCAATCACAGCTTTGAATATTATTCAGCGGTTATGTATCAATGTCTTGCAAGAGATTTCAGTGATAGTCACTCTGTGCATGATATCAGGTGTGGACTAGCCAGGGGACACTATTCATTTGATCTTTATCAATGTGTGTGTGTGCATGTGTGAGTGTGTGTGTGCAAAAAAAACAAACAAACACACATTTCTTACTGGGTATGTGAGTGATAGGGCACATTCGGATTGGCTTGATTAGGCTGATCAAAATAGCTTTTTCTGAGAATTATGCAGAATTTCATGTCATTTCTCTTATAAAAACAGGATATGATTTGGTAAAAAGACCCCAATATATCGTATTGTATGTTTGAAAAATGATTTAGTAGCACAAGAAAGAAGAATACAGCTGCTTTTTTTTGTTGGTGGACATATTAATTTTATTGTTAATATGGATTTGATATTGAATGAAACTCAAATAAAGAATATTATAAAAGAAAGTGTGTGTGTGTGTGTGTGTGTGTTTGTGTGCTTATGTGTGATTGTGTGTTATGGTGCTCATAATAATATTATGTGCTCGTTTTGAAACGTTTATCTACCCCTAATTCGACAAAATAGATATCACTGGTACCAACGCTCTCGCATGTCCTTTAAAAAAAAAAAAGAAGATCGTGAATGTTGTATTTCTAGAATGTTTCCCAAAGCATTAAATTAGATTATCACTAACAATAGCAATAACACATGCACATGAACATGTGCACTTTACTTGGGAAGCACTTCATGTGCAGCTGTATTGTCATTGGAGGGACCGATCTCGATAACAACCGCGACAATGATCAGAGATGGAGGGGGGAGGGGGAGGTGGAAGGGGGCGGGGGGGGGGGGGGTAACGAGAAGTCGGTGCTCTTGATCAGTACTTGGGGGGTCTGAAGCAATTAAACGAATCTGATAAAACTTCCCATTTGAATGCGTCAGCTGTGTCAGTGGCAAGTGTCGGAAAAATACCATGTCCCTTGAAGTGCCTTTTGTCTTTTTTTTTTTTGTTAGGAGAGGGTGTTTTTGACCTGATCAAAGTTAATGATCAATGTCTTTCATGAACTCTTTTCTTCATTTTTTTTAAGTTAAACCACCTGCCATCGAAACGAGTGTCGCTAGAAATCAAAGCTTTTACCCTATCGTGATTATCATCATTCTTTTCTTTGTTTTCACTTGAGGGTCACACAATATTGAATACACCTACATCTACGAGGGTCGGTAATGATCACTTTACGCAAGAGTTGTTGATCACCCGACTCAGAAACAGGGGCACCTGGAAATATCCTGCACAGATTTCAAAGAAATGTAATTTCCCGGTGCCTTGCCATTCTCCCCTCAAATGAAAATGTTCAGAGTCTATTTTTTTTTTCTCTCTCTCTTTCTCTCTGTCGATTATTTCAAGTGATTTGTCGTGAATGTGTCTAGCCGTTAGCATGCAAAACTGAGCATCGATTTTGAAACGTGTTTTGATGGAGCGTGTTTTTCTTGCCGAAGGGGTAATGGTTGTTGTTCAAGGGTTGGAGCAACAAGGAAAAGGCAGCGTAACTAATGGATATAGAATTGTCTGCCCTCCCTCGAATTCGATTCATTTCATTTCAAAGTAAACGAAGCAATATTTTCTCAGCACTAGCAAATTCATTGTCCCATCAAGCTTCTACTTTTTTTACCTTTCGTTTTTTCGTGAGAATATCAGAAGCATCAGAAAATACTTTCAAAGTTTGCTTTCAATTTTGGACAAGCAATGGTATCTGTCACCTTTAAAAACAAACGCCCAGAATATGATATACAGAGTGCTGTTGGTCTCAATTCAAATTGAAATCTGAGATCCGCGTACCACATAAGATACACAAACAAGCAAGGGAAATTGCCTCTGTAGTGCACGACAGAAGGACGGATTTAAAAAAATAAATGGAGATGGAAGGAGCGTAACAAAGTGGATAAGAGAAAGATGTTCAAGCCAAAATAAACCTTTTGTCATACTTGTTCTCATTTCAGTTTGTCTAGATAAAGAGAGAGAGAGAGAGAGAGAGAGAGATGGGGGATGCTGAGTATATAAGAGTGAGAAATAGAAAAGTTAAAGGAAAGGATACAACATTATCCATGTAAACAGACTGATGCAGAATTCGAATAGAGAATATCAGCCTTGCGAACGATTGAATGAAAAGTGCAGCCGAGTTCATAGGTAGAGGGAGAAAGGAGGGCAAGAGATTAAAAAAAGAAGATGAAATGAACCGATGAGTGACGTCACGAGAGCTTGGGAGAGAGATGTAAGGAAGAATACAAGTACATGAGAGAGAGAGAGAGAGAGAGAGATAGAAAGTAAGAGAGGAAGAGAGAAATGTAGAGATAGGGAGAGACAGAACGTCAAGAAAATGCGGTATCGTGACAAGACGCGCTTGTTGAATCGAACGACAATTCCTGTTCCTTAAAACGCGTAAAAATAGCAGCTTCTACTTGTAATCGGGAGAAGGAATTTGTGGTTGTATTAAGAGGAACTCTACCTGTTTTTTTTTTTCAACACGCGTCCATTCATCACTCACGCATACATGTGTTTTAACTATTTTGTGCTATTAAACGCTTGTATACATGAGATGATCTCAAAAGCAGTATGAATATATTGGTCGAGACTATAATTCGCCAAGTCAATGACACCTGATCTTACTGCGTTAGCTTAGAAAATGAGCAAAAAGTCGGGAAAATTCATTTCCTATCGCGAAGTAAACTGTGGAGGAAAATGCAAAAGCTATATGTTTCTTCTTTATCTTCTCTTAACTACTTGTTTTTATAGTTTTAAGTATGTAATAACTTTCAACAAACAATTTTTTTTTTGCTAAGTAAATTCAGTTGTCCCTCATTTAAACACCACATGACACTTCACAATGGCGCATGTCAATATTGAACAGAATGACAACTTACTATTCATTATTTTGACATGCTACTCCAAAGGTGTAAAGTGTTTTTTTTTTTCTCCTTTTGATGTTTTAATATGCGGAGACCTGCATGACACTCGAGTTCTACATATTTTCACCTTGCATTGGAAAGATGGTATAAGTAAGTAGTTTGGCGTCTGTCTGACGTAGTTACGAGTTGACTTCAAATAAACTCTTACTTTATCATCATCTGTGATGAAGGCCCTGTTTTTGATGATGATGATGATGATGATGATGATGATGATGATGTTGCTGTTGTTGTTGTTTTAAATGATTTGCCAAAATTCCTGCCGTTACTATGGCAGCAGCCTTTAAAAAACAGAAGGGAGGAGGGGAATCCTCCATGGCGAAGACTCCTGACCTTGCTGCAGTAATCGCGACCATACAGCTTAATATCAAGTGATTGCAAAGTGGGCCTCTAGGCAGGACTATGTTATGTTTTGCGAAAGGTGATGGTGATGTGGCTCAGTCAGTAGTGGGTCTGCTTCGCAAACAACTGTCTCAGGTTCAATTCCCATGGAGTCTAGCTGAGTAATGTCGAGTATAATCGTGCCATCCCCTCTTGTAAGAGACAAAACACGCTATCCCTCGGATAGGACATTAGATGAAGACCGCTTGCATGTGAAAGAAACACAACCTACTCACGTAAAAGATCCCACTTCATTCATTTAGAAGGTAGAGCAGGGTGCTAAGCGGGTGAAGTGGTCCACCAAAATACCAGCATCAGAAAATGGGCGAATGATGCCGACCCCTCGGGGTCCTCTCCAGCCCCCCCCCCCCCCCCATCCAAGGTGACTAACAACTAGTCAGCAAGCGGTATCAACTAGGCACATACGAAGAAGACGAAGGTACTTGCTTTGCCACACACACACACTCAAAAGCAGTCCTCTTCCGTGCTATCTACGTAAGATATGAAGTTTTCCATTGTCTTGTAAGCACAAAATGATTGTTTAACAAAGTAAAGTAATCCATTTCTGGGATGAGGAGGTGATGGACGCTACCAACTTCGAGGCACATACGCGCGCACACACACACACACACACTCATGTATTGTATATATATATATATATATATATATATATATGAAGTGTTTGTTCGCAAAAAAAGATGTCCATTTTTGAAGATTTTGAAGTACAAACAATCTCTGTCATAAAGTACAAAATAATACCTTTTATATGATATATTGGTCACTTATCATAAAGGTACATTTTTGAGGTTAATGGTCAAAAGAAGCAATTTTTTTTATTATACTCTTTATTTTTCTTGACCTTTAATCGCAAATATCTCCATTTGGCAAATATGGACTTATCGGTTTTTGCAAACAAACACTTCATATATATATATATATATATATATATATATATATATATATATATATATATTTATTTATTTATGTGCAAGAATACACAAAGATGGGGTATATGGGTCAAAGAAATATAGAATTATACATAGTACATTGAACTATTTCAACCATATCAAGGTATGCGTGATGGAAATCCTGGAAAAGGGAAAAGTTACTTTGCTAGTATGAAACAAGAATATAAATGCGTTTCAGGCCAGTTACTGAAGTTAATGAGCAGCTCCGTTATCTCCTGATTCATGATATTATTGTAAATACACAGACTTCTTTGAAAGAAAGACACGTACTTTTCTGTCGATCGTCCGAATACTTGTGTTGTGGGCACGCTTGTGCACAAACAGTCTGCCACACCATATGAAACGTGAATAGTTGCCGAGGTTTAAATCAGGGTTGAAGGGCGGATGGCATTTTTCTTGACCCCCGACAAAACTTGACGGCGGGGTCAAGTGATGTAAGAAGGGGCCTCTTTGATTCGTTTTGCTTTGTCGTGTGAAACACAGCATAAAACTATGGTAACTAATTTAATAACAGCCCAGGAGAAGAGAGTAAATAGACGGGACTGTAATGATTCGATGTGAGTTAACAGAGGAGCTGAACAAGGCATGCAGGAACGGAAAAGAGATTGAGCGAGGCAGACGACATAAGTGTTTGAAATGATTCATATTGATTGGCCACTTGATTTCGCGCCAACTGCCAAACGAGCAGTCAAGCGCATTTCCCTGTGTACTGTTCCGCGGTACGGAGCACGCACAGAGATAATTATGATAACAAAATGGAGGGCGGACTACTAGTATTACATCACTATGATGTCGTTGGAATTATATTATACAATATATATATTATATAACTATTCGCTATACTAAAATAGGCGACTGAGCCTTTTTATCAAGAATAATTCTGTACGCAGTGTAATTTGAAATCAGGATTCATTTGCGCAACTCAATAGTAGGCCTAAAGGAAATATATCAATTTCGTGAATCATAACTGAATGCGTTGGTGGAACGCTTTCAAAATCAGAAACAGATAAATCAACCCGAAAGTGAGACTTTACGGTTCCCTCGCGAGTGAAACATAATGTGGCATACGGGTATCGTTCGGGGATTATAAAGAAGCAGGAGTAATGCTAGTTGACACTTTGTCGCTACAGTTTAATCTCACACTCTGTGATTATGACAACACGAGATGCTACTTGGTCTTCCCCTCATACATTATTATAGTGCAACTATAACCGCATCATGCTCGGCAAATTGTTGCCTTGCGTATGACGGAGATAGGCAAGGAGTAAAGTAAATGGTGTATATATATAGTTATGGGTTAAAGTCCTGAGCATGAGGGCGGGAGCGGGGATAATACGACGGGTTATGTGTACTTTATTTTGTAGCAAAGGCGCATCCTTAGTTGGTTGGAGGCAAATATGCGGGTAAAGCTTTGCTGCCCTAAACGCATCAAACTTCCAAAAGTAACGTTGTGTGTGTTTGTGTGTATGTGTGTGTGTGTCGATATGCAAACACACGTCATTATTTTTTTCTCTCTCTCCCAATATTCTGCGAGCAAAGACAGATGTATGCATCGTCTCCTTCTAAATACGTCTCTGACATTCTCTGCTAAAATCAAACAAAATTCTAATCGATATTAACCATGATCTTATAGTTTGACGTGGGAGGTGGAATCTATTTTTGTTTTCTGCCCGCTATTTCAAGTATATATGTGTATTTATATATGATATTATATATATATATATATATATATATATATATATATATATATATATATATATATACATACAGAGAGAGAGAGAGAGAGAGAGAGAGAGAGAGAGAAATGGAGAAGAGCGAAAAAAGAAAGAAGAAGAGAAAATCTTTAATTTCCCGCCTGGACGAAGAATTTGAAACCGTTCTACTTGTAGACGTTCAGGCTGAGCTATAATAAAACGTCCTTCCAATTTTGCCGACATTACATGGCGAAGAAAGACATTGGAGGAGAATGCAGTCCATTGTGAAAAAAAAAAAAAAAAAACGTCTTAGTTTTCCGTCATCGTCACTCAAAAGCAGGTCGCTCTGGAAGTATGATAGCGGTTGCGTCTAATTGTGGTCAAAAATAGTCTTTTCCTATGATCTTATTTCATCATTTTTTTTTTCTTTGGTCTTGTGGTAATGTTTCATTTCTTAAGCATTCATGATAGGCCATGTGTTAAAACATTGAATTTCTCACAAAAGAGGAAAAACATTAAAACTCACGGAACATCTAGAAGAAATTGATTGAACTAAATTTCTCTTTTTAAAGAATTGCAGGGCCTACTCATATGTGCGTGGGTTTGGGGGCATTAATTCATCTCAACTCACCAAAGTCGAGCGTCACACATAATATAAGTAAAGTCCATAATACTTATGTGATATTTCCCTCGTGGGTAAGTGTAACAAAATAAACCACGAGAATTGATATTCTTAAAATATATCATAATAAAGAAATATCATCTAATTCTTCACAAATTGTACCGATATCACAATGTCCTCGATTGTCAACAGGTAAACTGATCTGACAAAAAAAAAAATATTTGAAAATGCATCTACTATACACTATATCAATGCAATAACATAGAAATGTTTAACATTTCGTGCACGAGGTAAACGTATAACATTTCCATTCAGAATTGCTGTGATGGAGAGAAGAGGACATAAAAAACGAAAAGAAAAAGAGAAGAGGTAAGAGAGGGGGAACGGATAGTGAAAGGTTTGCAAGCTTTCATTGAATATTGATAAGACATGTTTTATACACTTTCATACGTTGCAATCCCAACCTACCCTTCCTCAAAGTATTTTTATTGATGATATAAACATTGCTGAGAAACATTCAACCAAGTTCCTAGGAGTGACCCTAGATAGCAATCTATCTTGGAATACTCATGTTCAGAATATTACAACAGCAATATCTAAAGCAACTGGTGTTTTAAGAAGAATAGAATATTCTTCTTAATTTACTATATTTATCTATATTTACTTTGTATACTTCCTGCATCTTCATGATCATGTAACTTATGTATTTTGATTTGCAGAAAATAAAGTATCTATCAAACAAACAAACAAGCATACGAAAAAAAAGAAAACATATGAAGTCGTAGATACTAGAAGAATTCTAAGAAATTCATCTATGAATAACGAAAATAGGAAGAAATTGTTTAGGGAGCGTGACGGGGGAGAGGAAACACACAAGAATTGAAATGGTGATTTCATGATGCAGCCGTTTTCTCGAGAGCAGAAAGTTTGGACAGCGTGGTTGCTCTGTACGTTAATATCAAGGGCCTGGATCCCCTTCCCCACAAAAAAAAAATAAATAAATAAGAAATAAAAAATAAATAGTAATTGCAGTGACACTATGAGGAATTATGCCTGTGTAATGTAGTCATTATCATTTGGATTGTTATAGAGTCGTCATTTGCTCTCACGTTTCTGAACCATCAATTATTTCTTACACTCCCCTGCAAAATACTGATAGGATGTATGGTGAGTGATTATGAACATGATTTTCCTTTTCTTTTTCCCACTCTTGCTAGACATATTGAAGCCAACTTAAGTCAGATTTTTTTTTCTATCTTCCGTCTATACTCGTTCATGTGAAAGCAAAGCACCAAGATTGTCTGTTTTAACTGTAGCTAAAAAAAAAAAGAGAGAGAAATCAGCGGAATATATATATATATATATAAGATGTGTACATTTTAGTTTTCTTTAAACTGAAATAACAACATCCGATCTAGGAAATTTGCAGAAAAGACAACTCTATAAAGATCTTTAAAAAAAAGGCAAAAAAGGATTGGTAACGAGGAAAGGCGAAGGGCACAATAGAATATGTAAATAGATTCGTGCCAAATCGGAAGTGGTTTGACGTCAAGTTTAAAACCTGTTATTGTCATGAATAATGGCAGGTTAATACTCTCTGTGTCAGCGACTTTGGACATCGAGTCCACGACACTATGGGGTTCCTCTTTTTGTGACGATCGACACTCAAATCACACAAGGGTAAAATATATTCATGTAACAAAAATTTGAAGATGTAATTGTCACTTGGTTACGTTAAGAGTTAACATTGTTGGTGCATGTTGCGTCATTGGCGCGGAAGTTCAAGACAGATTTTATATATGGCTTGCCCTTTTCTCTGCAAATAAAAAAAATATGAAATATATTTGTAATAGAGTTACTACCTCGCCACTTTCCTGGGCTTATCAGGGATTGTGCCCGGAAAATTCAACTCTTAATTTACGTTTCTGGTGTGCATTCATACGAGATCCTGTAAAATGCGCATTTTGCATCATATGAGCGTACTGCTTCGCTTTGCTAAAACTTTCGCCAAGAAATACTTCGTCACGTCTTTTTTGTGTGTTGCTCATTTTTATTGTCATCAATCATCACACTCATCACGCTTAGCTCCGGCTAAATAACTTGAAATTAAGACGATTTTGACAATTGCTTAGGAGTGAAAAAAAAGAGATATTTGTTCAAAATTAAAATACACAAAATAATAACTGACGGTAGAATGTCTAGATGCCTAATTTTCCGTTTACGATTATCAGCATCATATCTTTTCACTGCGGTTCACCTGCAAACGTCCACCTTCAAAGATCATCAGTATCATCAATACAAGATTATCAATAAAATGATACTGATGAATAAATGATCATTTTATTGTCTTTTTACCCCAGACAACCGTGATGGGAGCCTCGATGAGTAAGGCGGAAAGGGCCAGAGTTCTAGATATGATTACTGCGGTGGAACGGGAGAGATGTTTTGAGAAGATGTTGACCGACGTACCCATGGATGGTAAGTTGTCCAACTCCGCAAAACAGGAGGCGCACTTTTACCCAAACTATTTGACATGCATAAATATAATTTGTGTGTGTGTGTGTCCATAACATTGAAATATTTCTGCTGCATACGATATATATTTTCACTGCTTTGACGCGAATCGTAGCCTGTGTTCTTTTCCCTCCTTTTTATGAATTGCGCACGCTCGTGAGTCTGCGCGCGAGTGCTGGCGAAGATCATGCGCACTCGGATCACAACACAAAAGGGATTATATAGTATTGGTTGAGGTGAGGATTGAGCTTTTAACTTTTTTGTGAGATACCAAGGTACTACTTATGAAATAGTACAGAGCATGCTATTCTAAGAGGAATTCAAAGTTTTATTATATTTCATTTGATGAAAAGCGGATTTAGAATGGCTAAGACATTCAAAAACAAAGTAAAACAAAGCCATCATAATGATAGGTGGGTCCCACCTTTTATTCGGATCCCTCTATGTAGGATATCCCTCTGTTTAGGATATCTCAGCCTTTTCAGAACCGATTTTCATTAAATAAATTTTGAATTCCTCTTGGCATTACAAGGCCTTTCATATTTCATATGAGGTTTCTCATTATCTCAACAAAAAGTGTTAAAAACCTGAAGTTAGGTCTCAACCGAAACTATTCAATGCCTTTACAAAGATCGAAAATTGACGACCACGCCAGACAAAAGACGGGAAATGCCGGAATGGCTTGAAATTCGCCACGCTGTCTTCTTGATCCGTGGCCTCCGGACCTAAAAATCCCCAAAAGAGGGTCTATCAAATTGTGCAATTAGCGTTCTTGAATTTCATAAGTCTGGCACCGCGAGCGTCGATCAGGATATACCTGTGGTTACTAGTTGAGCTTATCCGATTTAAATCCTCAAATCCTAATTGCCGGGGAATTCCTCCTCCAATTTAAAGTCGTATCTAAGGGTTTTCAGTAATCCTCCATGGGAACACGGTTTGATACTGAGAAAAAAGGAAGAATTTGGTGAAAGAGAACATCGATAATTGCATTTATTTTTCTGCGAGTTTTTTCACTAACACATCCTAGACGAATGCTCACGGTAAAATCGGAACAGTTAAATGATGAATATTTTTGTACTCCAAAATAACGTCGTTTGAACGCACACAAAGTATAGAAATCTAGCTCAGGTCTTCTCTTTAATCTTTATAACCACATTGGTATTAACATCAGCGTTCATTGGAAATTACTAGTGATCTAATTATGTTATTTAAAGTCTGCAAAACATTTTCATCAATGTTCTCATCATGATCATCAGTATCATATCACTTGAAGTGAATCTATAGTTTTGTTAAAGGCGGGGCTTCATGTTTTGTTTTGTTTTTTTACTTTTTGTAAGATAATGAAAATGTGAAGGAGCACACAATCCTTAGAGGAAAGAATTCAAAGTTTATTGATGAAAATTGATCTTGAAATGGCTGAGATATCCAAGGACAAAGTGGTCCTTATAAAAGTTGGCTTCAACTTTATTCCACCTTAAATGTTTTTGCATCTTTTATAACAACTGATGTAACATTATTTATTCAGGCATCTCTACTGGACAGTAAGTAACTTTCGGTGTTTTCTTGCTAAATCATTGTTTTATTAATAAACAAAGAGATGAGGAAGGTTCCAGGCAGAAAAAGAAAGCTACAGAAAAAAAAAAGACAGAGAGAAGAGGGCATAAAGTTGAGAAAGTGGAAATAGGAGCAGCATGGTTATGTTATTGATAGTTTTGAATGCTTCATGAAATACACGACGCGGAGGGAACAATCAAACGCACCACTCTATATCCACGACACCAAGGACGACATAATATTGTAGTCCATCTGGATTTTTATTATTATTATTATTATTCGTTGACTCTTTCTTCTGCTCATGAGTGACGTGATATTCGTATACGCCGAGGAAGAAACTCATCTACCGTCCATTAACGGATCGGAAGTTGAATAGAATTTGAAATGTCGTGCCTCAGTGGAGACAAAACCACTAAAACTAAAGAAGAAAAAACGTACAGAAAAAAAGAAAAAAGTCTTCTATCACTACCCCCGCAGCCTTCTAGGACAAGGGACGGAGATGTACGATCACCTGTCTACTTCGACTGTGATGAATGACCACGTTGGCTACGGAATGTCATTCAGAAATGGATCTCACATTTCAATCCTGTCACTTAACTTAACCCTAACAAATTCCCAGCGTCACTCCGCATTGCCATGACTTGGAGCATCTGCAAGACCTCCTATTTTCCGATTTTCCCCCATTGTAAATTAATACGAAATATGAACCGGACGTCATCGGACAACAGAATACAGAAAAAGGGGAAATTTCATGCGAACGTCTGTCTCGATTGGCGGGCAATTTGCGCGAAAGCTGAAAAGGCGCCAATAGCATTAAAATGGCGCATTAATGGTGATCCAAAATCTCCCAGCAGCTTTAATATGAAGCGTGTCACCCATAGTCAATTAATCCCTCATTTTGATGTAATCCATGTCAGAATGGTGATAGAGAGCAAGCATTTCTTGTTGGCAAACGGTTTCCTTATGACTCGGACACAGTTTGACGTTTCATTTTTGTCCGCTTCGATTGGCCGCCATCAAGTCAAGCCGGCTGAAAGCGTTTGGATTACAATCGCTTCTGATTACAATCAAAGACCATACAGACACTGCAGTTTAGATATATGCAGAACAATTTAGAAACATCATTATTGGCAGTTGAAATCACTATATCCTATCACAATTTCGAAAAGGTAATTGTAAAATCTATGCTTGTGCGCACGATAATCTCTGTGCTTATCAAAATAGATTAACACAGACACAGTTTGACTGCCATACTTTGGATTTGGTTTTGATTTTTACGATCAATTGATTGAATGACCCATATATTTATCAGCTTATAAGCTTTTAATACGGGGGACTCCCTTTTCACAATTAGCACAATTCGTGTTTGATGTTTGATATTTAACAGTTTGTATGCACTTTGTTAATTGTTCTTTTTCGATTTCAAATGTATGTTTAAGTATTTTGCTGGACATTGACTCTTTGTTATTTTTGTATTTGAAAGAGTTTATGTGAAAACAAAAATGGAATATGAGTTGACTTGAATTGTATGGGAGGAGAGAGGGATGGAGAACTTGGAAAGGTAAAGGAGAGATGAATCAGTGGTTCATACTTTTTTAGAGTTCAGCTGGCATCAAATTTCCTTGTGATTTCATGTCCACCCTCCAAAATGACACTATCAGGAAAGACAAAAAGAGTCCTTTCAGATTCTCTCTTCCCGTTTTTTAAAGGCTTCTAGCTCAGTTCCGAGGGCATTTTTGCTCGACACTTCACCGACTTAAAAATGGAACTTGTCGAATCGATACGCTAGAAGAATTGAACAGGAGCGTTCAAACATTTACCCTCCTTAAAATATGCGGTAGTGACGCAGAACGTAACTTACAGATGACAAGAAAAAGGTGAATCAACCTCGGATGCGTGAACCGTTGATCGAACCATTGCAGGATGATTAAACGGAGGTCGGTAATCGCTGTTTTTTCAGCCGTGATCGATCGATCAAAGGTGCCGAGCGGTGATGATCGGAGGTTTAAGTCATGGGACTCAGGTGCTCGGGAAGAGGAAGGATTTGGGGGCAAATCCTCCCCGAGGTGGGAAAAACCAGCGCCCCTTTTAAAACAGGAATGAAAAACTACACTATACAGGAATACAGAAATACAAGAGCACATTATTTTGCAGGTAACGGTTAACTTTGCCGAAGCAATATAGTTCCTTAATATCTTTCAAGTTTCGAATATACATAATTCAGTCCAATTTCATTCTACACTCATGCACTCTATTCTGTTATTTACTCTCTCAAGAGTGAACATTCTCACTCGTTTAACTTTTTTTTCTTTTTTTCAGAGAGAGAGAGAGAGAGAGTAGGCATGTTGTTAGGGTAGAAGTATACACGACACGATCTATTTTTATAGCGGCAAGAGAGAGAAAGAATTTTCTGCTGATTTTGAAGGAAGAATGATTTATAATGAATGTTTTTCATCAGAGAAATGAAGACATATAAAAAGAGGGTGATGGGTGAAAAGCATATTATATATATATATATATATATATTTGTGTGTGTGTCTGTATTCCTTATGTTGATTTATTTATCTATTTATGATTTATTTATCTTCTTATCTATTAATTTTTCATTTATTTATTTAATAACTTATTTATTTACTTATTGAATGGACTGCATCCTTACAATGTACATTCAGATGGCTCCCGTTGGGTCTATTGCGTGATTTTGTGTACGCTTTACCAGTCCTACTCACAGTTTTTCATTTCACTGGTGTTCATCGTGATATTAGATTATTATGTTGTCCTCCTCTCAGTCATTTTGTTTATTACCTTTTCTTTCCTTTCGAATTCAATTCTACTTCTTCCGTTTTGTTTTTGTCAAAAGGGAAGTGCGTAATTGTCTAAAATTACATGCGTGATCTATTTAATGTGGTATATATTTGGTCACACTTCTAAGGCTATATAACTAACTCGAAACAGAGATGTGAGTTTCTAGCTTAAATAGCAAAATTGTATTCTTTCTCTGATGCGAAGAGATACTTCCTTTTTTGATGTAAACAAGAGCTTGCATTCATGGTCGGATCGCCCATGATTTGAGAACTGAGACTCTATTTGAGCTTTTTTTCCCCCTCCGACAACTAAAATCGGTGTTTACAAAACAACAAAAGCAACAACAACAATAACAGGGAAAGTACAGTAATCACACCTGAGAACTCATAATACTTCATTTCATTTCATTTTATGTCATTTCCGACAAAAATATAGAATACATTATGACATTTGCGTATCAAAAAAAAAAGAGATATATATAGAGAGTACAAAATGGCTTTTGCCTATTCAAGAGAAATTGATGCAGATCATTTTGTTTTAAATAATAAAACAAAACATAGTTTCAGAAAATACACAGGCAAACTGTAGTTGAATTGTATCAAGGAAAAGATGGCGGCAATGGAGCTCAAAAGTGTGTATATCGTGTAGATTCGTTCGATAATACGTTAACTTTTACGCATTTCCTTTCGTCCATTTTACCTTTTTTTTTTTCAAAATCCGTACTTGGTTTGACGTTACATTTCCTCATAAGCAGTTTGTTTTGTCCTTTCTTTATTCAGTTTTCTTCCTCGTTGTTTTTTTTTTTTCGCTGCTCATTCAAACGTTTTCCCATGAGTATTCTCTTAAGATCACGTTTGGTACAGCGCAAAGAGGAAAGCCCTGCCAATCGTAATTATCAGCAATTCTTCCTGTCATACTGAATTTGCTGAGAGTTACAGTATGGAAATATTGATCGTTCTATTCTTTTGTGACTACCAAATACAGTGAAATAAATACTTCCAACAGGCATCTTGACTCCTCGCCCTCCGGGAATGACCAACTTCAGTTTCACAGAAAAAAAAAACGAACAAAAAACAAACAAACAAACAAACAAAAAACCTGCAAGTAGGACAAATGGGGAAAATGATAAGGTTTCTCAACGACACTTCAATGCAAACCATGCCGGCAAACCCTGAATTGTTTATGACATATGAAATGAGACTAATCGATGAACTTCCACGAAAAGACAATTGTTTATTAACAAGCATTCAAATTTTCAGTGTTATACTTCAGGGAAGCAGCAACAGAAACACTTTGGACCAATTTATCTATTTCCTCCAACGAGTACTGGTTGAGGTCGGCATTCATGTTTTGAACATTCCTAAGTGAGATCATGAGAAATCTCTTATGAAATATGAAAGAGCATGTAATTTTAAGAACGATTCAACATTTATTTGATGAAAATTGGTTTTCAAATGGCTGGGATATCCAAAAAAGTGATAATAATAAAAGACTACAGGCCAAGCCTTTTATTAGGATCGCTTTGTTTCACCTTGTTTTTTAATATCTCAGCCATTTCAAAACCGATTTTCATCAAATACACTTTTGATACCCCTTAGAATTGCATGCTCTTTGGCATCTCATAGAGTGGTTTCTGAATATCTCGCAAAACGTTAATAAAGGCTAAATCCTCTTTTCAACCAGAACTGTACACACCCTTTAAAAACAACTGTTTTGATACAGCTGAAGTTATATCCGAGAGTATTCTTGCTATCACACTCCAGGTCCAAAAACTAATTGATAACCTCTTTTGCGACGCCGGAAGTGAAGTGAAGCAAAGAATAATAGTGAAAATGAGCAAGAATGGACCATCAGTTCCGGCGAAGTCGAGTATTGGGGCTAATTATAGTGTAAAGCGTCAGGAAGGAATAAATCTAGAAATTCGACTGACAAATTGAATTTGAATTCTATCGCAGTTTTGTTTATATCACAACGTATTGCTTATCATCACAATCCCAGTGAAATAAATGAATACCTTTTTTTCTCTTCTCTCGATGCCATTTAACACTGCTTTAGATTTACGCTGTATAAATTGATTTTTGACGTAAGAAAACATAACGTGATTTCTTTTGCCATTTCTTTGACAGTTCGAATATGGGTGTTAATCCGCGTTCATAATTATACAACCTGTCAGCGCCTTCGAACAGATTATGAGGCATCATTTCATTTTAATATATGTTCCAGATGGGAATGCACTCGTAAATTGTCAGAAGTATGAATAGAAATAAAGAGCGTTTGAAATTACAGAGTCATATGGGTATGTTTATCCGGCTGCGGCACGTGAGGGTGATAATAACATATAAGAGTCCATTCTGTCCATATCTCTGTGGGAAAACCAGTGTGAAAATGGATTAATTGAAAAGACGGCAGGAAATATTCGTACCTTATGTATTCAGAGCCCTTCGGGGTGACGGAGTGTCTTGTTAAGCGGTTAAATCATTGCTTTAGATCAGCGATGTCTCTTCTGCGAGCCTCAAATCAATTTCGAACGGAATAACCCTAAATTATACCTATCGCGGAAATAATATGATTTCAACCATGGCTTCTCACCAAATGTAAATGTTACTACCATATCTCCTACAAATCCCCCAAAGGGACACACACACACAAAAAAAAAAATCCTCACAAATTTATATTCATAAGTGGAACGATTAGCATCTAACATTAAACTCGTGTCAAAGGCTTTCAAATATTTTCCCCCGATACATCTTGAGATCCCACGAGCCCATCAGCCTAAAGTGTCACTGTAAGAAAAAAACAACAACAACACAAATATCATCCCAAATAATACGCGGAGATTGATAACGTTGCTGCCAGAAGACCGCAAATGTAAAATATGAAGCTCATCTTTTATTGGACGTTGCATTGCCAACACAAAAGAAAAACACATTAAGCACGGATCGTATTAAAGGTAACCTATTTTGAGAGAACATCATCCGTGTTGTCAAAGCCTTTGATACATGATTTTGCTTTTATGCCCTTTCTTCACTTTTATTGAAGGAACATACACGTAAGTAATCCAAAAGTTAATAATAATGTAAGTTTATTGTTAGTTTGTGTTCTGGGAATGCGGAGGCTGCGCTGGCACATACTTATGTGGCTTTACGCTCTAACTCCTATTATACTTCAATAAAGTGCAATAAAGACAAAGTCTATTATTTTGACACCTTTCCGTACCATAGCTGGACGAAACCCACTGCAGTGTATGGTACATGCTTTACATAATTATATGACAGTTTACATTCTCTTTCTCAGATTATTTACTTGGATTATCACTCTCATGATTATGACTATGGATAGGGATATTGATATTGTAATTTAAGGCCCGGTCCCACTGCACTTACGGATGCAAAGAGGATGTAAAGCGTACAAAAAATCTTGCCATCCGTTGGAAAACGATATTATACGAATCCGCTGTGTACCCATCGCATACGTGTTTCATCCGCTGTATCCATCGAGCATCCGTCCACTGTGATTTCATCCGCGCAAAAAGTTTTAAGCTGCTTAAAACTTTTAGAACGGATGAACTTTCCGCTGTGTACGATGTAAATCCGCGACATACGAGCAACAAACGTTGTATGTCCGTGCGGCATCCCTTAAACGTCCGCTGCATCCTCTCTGCATCCTCTGGGCATCCTCGCAACTCACATCCGCTGCAGCTAAAAACGGAAAGAGGGAGGAAAGATATGGTACGTGGAACGTCTTTACATCGTTAATAACACGTTAATAGAAAGGATGTAAGCGTATGCATCTCGTATATAAAGCATTTCGAAAGCATCCCCTCTGCATCCGCTCTGCATCCGCTCTGCATCCACTCTGCATCCGCTTTTTCTGCTATGCGTCCGTTTCGCAACTATCTCCGGTAACCCCTTCGGAGCTGTCATCCCCTTCCATCCGCTTTCATCCGCTAGGCTTCCGATGAACATCCGTTTAACATCCCCGCTGCATACTACCCACTTCCGTTCTATTCCCGTTATGTTACCGCCAATTTTCGCCAATTTTGTCAATTTCTGGAGCGGATGAAAGCGGATGAAGCCATCCCCGAAATTTTGCTCGTCCGCTGTGTCCTTTCTGCATACGCTTTGTGTCCGTCGGCCAGTGGGACCGGGCCTTTAGGTCGTTGCAGCTCTCGTAATAAACTCGACATTATGATTAATGTTGGCGTGTAGGCCTTTCAACACCTGGCGGATTTATCAAGTCAATTGGTGGTTAGTTATTACGTTAGGTAGACAAGGACCAGTTGCCAGTATACCATTCAATATCTTGCTGAAATTCAGTCTTTTTACATGATGGAACTGTATGAATCTACCGATCGATATGGTTTACAAAATAGTATTTTTCTTGAGATCAAAGTCATAATTGTTTCTGTCCTCAAAGAAAACTTAAATTGATAAACACATACACATACATATGCACACACACACACACACACGCACACACACATACATGTTAGAATACCATCAGGGTCCCGCTGCATAAAACTTTTTTTAGCAACCTTAAAAAGTTCAGGTTGGGATTTGCCCAACCTGAATTTTCTAAGGTTGCTAATCTAAGAATGTAAAATCCGTTGCATAAAAACTCTGGTTGGGAGCTTCCAACCGGAATTTTGTGATTTCAACCAGAAAACAATCCGGTTGGAGTTTTATGAAACGGGCCCCAGGTCATACGCAGAGAATGATGTGGATACTTTGGAGCGCTGGGATGGATAGGGCTGTAGCCTTTGTCAAGGCCCTCTCGCTGTATGGTGAAGAGAGCCCAGCTGAGTGGGGTTGCGCGAGGGCCTTTTGAGATCTGCTTCGCATCCTTTTGTTAGCCCTTTGAATTACCGAGTTTTGCTCCCCGATTTCGGGAGCAAAAGTCGACCGACCAATCAGCGTGTCTGTCTGCTCGAACCCGATTTGAATAGAGCGAATGCACGCCGCTGCCGCAGACCTCACAGAACTCTACACACAGAGTGTGTAGAGTTCCGTCGCAGACCTCCTCGGGTGGTCAGTGATGCATGCGAACAGGCATGACAACACCAAGGCTGAGGATGCGGGGAGCGCGCCATTCCATTGGTTGACCGGAAGCCATTAAAATGAGTATTCAGAAGAGTTCACTTGTCATGAATAATAATGTGTGAAGCAGATCTCAAAAGGCCCTCGTGCTGGCGCGCTCGGCTGGGCTCGCTTCGCTCGCCCATTACAGCGGGAGGGCCTTGACAAAAGGCTAATAGGGCTGTGGACTTTAACCCTTTCCGTACCAGAGACTTTCGACAGTGTGTAGCCTACAATGCTACGGGAATGTGTGTGTTTCGCAACAACGAACCTTCGGAATATGGAATAACGAACCTTCGGAATAACGAACCCCATCTTATTTTCAGAATAACGAATCTTCGGAAAATGATTCTTATATCATTTTTAGGATAATGCACCTTCAGATTAACAAACATCATCCATAATACGATGATCACTGTGGAGAGTACGTAATATTGTAATAGACTCGAGGACATCGTGCTACAGGGTAAATATAATGTATGTGATTTCTATGCCAATCAATTTATCGATTAATCCTGTATGGGATGCGGTGTGATAGTGTGTAATGTCGACACGTAACGTGTTGGAAGGATGGCCTCCTTATTGCTTCGCAATGCATGTGTGTGATATAATGATATAAGGCTTTGGGTTTGTCACCCGACGATCTGGGACTCGAATCTTTTCAAATGTGTTCTTCCTTGGGGCAGGGCGTTTTGCCCACAGTATCTACCATCTTGACCCAGGTGTACGAGGTGACATGGGTACTTCGCAATTTTTGATTGATAATAACGACAGCTTCTTCTGGGAAAGCAGTGCACGTGTATCATAAACACTGAATATGCTGAATGAGGCTTCCTGTTGTGAAGACCAACATCATTATACCAAGCGAGTGTGCTTTAATATCTGGCTGCATGCATTAATTTCCTGATTTGTTTCAACACTCTGAAAACACGATCGAACATCGTTTATTTGACGAACTGCGTACATGGCAGACAGCGGCATTATGTTAAAATGCTTGATTTTACTTAATCCAGGCAGCGTTCGTGTAATGGGGACAAGGAGAATATGTAATGAAAGAAAATAGAATACAACTACAGCAACAAAAAGGAGTTGAAAGATCCGTCACATCCGATGACGGCTGATGGCGCACTACTAGCAGACTGAGTGCAACAGGTAATAGACGGATCCATTAGCCGATGCGTGAGAAACGCTCCCCGAACTCGCGTCCAGCGATTACGCATTCCGACCACTTCATCACGATGCTGTATTGAGTGTGACACCTCAAAGAGCATCAAGGACGAGCCCTCGTGATTATTGTTACATGTGCGCCGCACGCTCAATAATGACCGCGTCTTCCCCATTTTCTGTCTACTACATAACACGAATATTGACTTGCATAGTTGTTTGTTGATATGCGGACGGCAAAATAATAATATGTGCAGAGGTCCTTTGGTTTTGAACAGAATAAGAATGTATGACCCCTTTCACAAGTAATGAGAAATCGACAGTACGTCCAGCATTCCTTTCAATTTCTCAACCCTGACGGACTCTCTCGTCCTCGCCCTACCTCTCAAATTAATTCTTCTCTCTTACTGATAGTGGTTTGTATATTACCTGGGCCTTTAATGGTTTCTTTCGTCACTTCCCGCCATTTCCAATTATGCAAAGATTCATCAGTCCATAGGACACTTATCTTTCCTCGCTGGGTATCTCTGACTTCTCAACAATCCCGATCGCATTTGTAACACGGCCGGTCGTTTGGTACATATATAATTATAATGTGTATACATTTGTTTGTTTGTTTGTTTGTTTTTCAATCTGAATGTTAACGCATACACATATTTTTCCAAAAAAGAAAAAAAAAGCAATGATGCTGCATACTCCTTTGAAAAACATTGAAATCAACACGAAAACATTCAGTGTTAATACCTTAAGTTAAACACAATTTTGACCGTCATTGATACTGCGGAAAAGATTCACGACCATATTCGCATTTTTGAATGATACACTGTACTACTTAAAAGGGAAGTCATTGCAAATCTCACATCCACTGACACCAACATTCTTAGTCTGCATACGAGGCAGATGGATAGGTTTAACCTAAAGTCTGCAACCTACATGCAACTATAATTGATGGGTAAATTGTTAAAAGCATATCCACGGATTTATATTCGAACGTCAAGGGCGATGAGAGTAGAAGGGCATGTGTTTAAAATGATGGTCCACGTCACTAGAATTTCCGATGATTATATATATGTATATATCCCTATATATATGTATAAATTATATATATATATATATATATATATATATATATATATATACATATATATCAAAGGGATGGTATAGTTTTAGTTGAAATGGGGATTCAGGGTTTACTTTTTGAATGATAATTAGAATAGAACATACAATTCTAGTGAGGAATGAACAGTTTATTTGATGAAAATCGGTTTTTAAATGGCTGAAAATATGTCTGAAAACAAAGATGTCCAAAGGTGGGTCTTATATCCGGACCACTTTGTTCTACTTTAATCTCTTTTTTATAGCCTTTTCAAAACCGATTTTCATATATTTCACGGAAGGGGATTCTAATTACGTCACAAGAAGTTAAAACCTGAATCCCAATCTCAACCAATACTGTACAGTCCTTTTAAATACAGGCAATTCTTTATTTCAAACGCAAAAAACTTTCAAATCATGTTCATGCTCACCAGAGGTGAGGAAGAGTGTGAGACGGAGGGGAAACACCGCCAACAACCACAAGGGAAATATGAAGACGGAGAGAAAAATATACCGAAAGGGCAGGAAAGAGAGAGAAATAGAGAGAGATTTAAAAGCGAATGCTGAGGATCGAATATATAAACAGATAGATACCAGCAATAATGTAATGATAAATTTGCAAACGTGTACGTAGGAGTAGGCCTATATGCATTACGCACATATTTTAGACAGTACAGTTTATCAGTCATATTATTCAATAGTCTAAACCTTTACAATTTCGAAGCACTGTCTGTCTCTGTTTCTGCTTTGCGATGATTTGTGAGGTTTTTGTTCTCGTCATTCCGCTGTGTAAAACTGCACCACAGTACGCAGCATCTCAGTTTTCAGAGTGCCCCACCCCCTATCAGCTACTCTGTGTGATCAAGCGTCGATAAATCTATTATCAATCATTGACTTGGGTTAAGTAGAACTTTTATGTATATATTTATGTCGCCTCAGAGTACGATAACCTGAATAATGACTCTCCTCTACGGTTTTGAGCACCAGTATTTGGTTCGCTATCAAACCACGAATGTTTTTTCAAGAGAGCCTCCTTCCAAAGTTCTTGGCATAGTTAGCAGGGGTTAATACTCGAAACCAGATAAAGCAGTTATGTTGAACATTATTGAGCTCGTATAAACAGACGACGAAATGGGCAAACTCTGATTGGCCTCGTTTACCGCCATTCTGTACCTCATCAAGTGTAATTTGATATTTTCGTTTACGTGACTGCAAGATCACTCTATTCTTTTTTTTAACTCCTCGATGGCGATATAGAACGGTCGTTCTTATAATGTACTGCAGATTTGCATTCATCAAGGTTAATGTTCTTTGGGAAAAGTTAGTTTAAAACGACCATTATTAGATTGTTATACCAGAAGAAGAGTGGTAATGCCCGGCTGGTTGATTGCTATACACAATGTCAGAATGTGAAACAGGGAGGAAAAGTGTGTGTTCAAGTGCTATTAAACTTTAAAACAGTTTTGACGATAAACTTTTTGAAATCTTTACTTGATGTTGCTGTGTTGTTCTTGCTTCATAAATAAACACCGCAGCCACACGACACAAGTCTCAATCTTAGAAAAATAATTGGAATATTTAGTAGGGATCCTTATTTTAGCAAGGTAACAATTCCCTTGGGAACCTGATGTATTCCTGTGCACTCTCCTTTTTCAATAAGTAGCGCTATAAGCTTCCATTTCCATTAACTATATTAGCAGCCGAGATTAGACTTCCATACACGAAGAAATTTGGGTGGCGTCCTTGTCCAAGTTCCTAAATTTCCATCGGAGCCTCGGGGTGTGTGGGGAATGGAGAGGAGATATTGATTCGCTGCGTGTGTCGGGCCAGATAAGGAGTGTTTCCTACTTCCGGTTTATTTACTTGCCTTCATTTTCATTTTCTGTCTCACTTTTACCTTCTACCCATCCCTCCTACCCATGTTGTGCACGTTGAATGATTTGTTTCTCTATTTTTCTCTACATTTATATCTATAGAAGATTATAAGGAGTTGTAAGCAAAGAAAAAAATATTTTTCAATTTCTTAGTTTTCTTCTTTTTTCAATTCTTTTTCAAAGTAAGGTAATCATCAAAAAGAGAAAAATAAAACCTTCTCAATTGTTTTCCAAGTTTAACATAACAAAAAATGTTTTTCAAGATATAATCAAAAGTACCACATACATTTCAGTCATTTTCTTTTTTTTTTATCAGCTTTAATCTCATTTATCTCAATTTATACATCGTCTTTATAATAAAAAAAAGAGAAAAGAAGAAAAACAGATGGATAGACAAATAAATGGATGTACAGAAATACGCATAATCTATCATTCATGGTTGCTAAAACAATAGTCAATTCATAAACACAAACCACCACTTGATTGAGTAACAGAACGATATTGCTGAACACACACAAAATGTATTGGAATTGCTAGTATAACGCTATGAAGATTGTGTATGTGCAACTCGTATGCTTGATTGTGTGTGTGTGTGTGTGTGTGTGTGTGTTTCTCTATGCGCTCGCAATTCTTTATCTTAGGTTTTTGCTGGAGACAATTCAGCTTGTTAGGGACAGTCCGTGACAGTCGCAATTCTTCAACTCTCGCAGAAAGCCGAGGTCATCGTAAAGGCGATCGATGGTCAGTCCATAATGCCCACCGGTCAAGGTTCTGTTTGCCGGCCAACACCAAGGGTGTCGACCACAGAGAGCTAATCAGCTTTCACGACGGCGCCATAGAATTTCGTCTCTCGCTGATATTGACACATTATTAAGTCCACCCTTGCATTTCTAAAAAAAAACTATATAGGCCCTACTTTATTTCGGTCTATTCATTTTGAGAGTCCCGATGGACGAGGGCATTAGAGATAGCGCCAGAGCCCCCCCCCCCCTTTCAGTGTGTCACTTTGTCCTTTATTTGTCATTTTATGAAATTATTTTGTGTAGGAAATATAGAAATTGTATCATCGGCTTGAGTGCGACTCACAAGGTTCTGTAAGGGCTGACAAGGCTAGTGTTATGATTCGTTTTATCTTAGAAAACTGATAACCATCAGACCATAGTGACATGCAAATATGTAATGAAGATCTTAAAGACACACGTCGTTTTGTCGATGTTTGATGATAAAAATACTTGTAGCGATTTTAGACAGGTTTTTAGACATGACCCCCCTTTTTTTTCTCTCTTTTGGACAATCTAGGCTACAAGACAGAATTCGCCATGTATTAAAGCATTGTAATCTAAAGCGCAATGTGTGATATTTGGTAATTTCACACACACACACACACACACACACACACACACACACACACTCACGCGCGAGCGTGCACACGCACACACAAAAAATGCACACACACACACACACACACGCACATAAACAAACAAACACAAGAGGCTTCAAAACATTTTCTTACATGACTTTCACATAATGCTAAGGCCTTTTTTGTTTGTGTTTTTTTTTTTTAATCTGAATGATTTTGTGACCGGAATGACTGAATTTTTACCCCATTAAAATCATTATACCATTTTTGTTTTTTGTTTTTTTTTGTGAAAGGCATTTCTGTTTGTTTTCATCTCATTTTTATTTAGGCAATTTGCCTAGTTTTGTTTGTTCAGCAATTAGTTATTGTTTATGAGGAAACAGCAAAAAAAAAATGCAATCCCTGCTTTTTAGCAGTCCCCTCCGTTTCCGACAATTTTGATTTGGTATTAATTTGTCATGATAAGTCATAATTATCATCTATATTGTATTTCAGTTCTCCGTAATTTTCTTGATTATAATGTCGTTCTGATTTGTGTAATTTTGTGTATTTAAATATCTTGAATTTAAAGTAAATTTAAGTGACCAGACACTGGATGCTGTGGACCAGAAATTACAGAAAGACTATGATAAGCGAAGAGCTGCTAAACATCGTACATTAAACGCAATTTTATTCTGTGTTTGTCTTCTGTCTGGAGTTGGAAGAGTATAGAATGAGATCAGTAGGTTGAGACCTCAATCTTCTCGTTACATCAAGGGGAAGAGATGGGGATACCGTGTTTGATACCTAAGGGTGAAAATTGACATAAGTGTACTTCGCTAGGTCAGGTTCTTGTTTCGTGTGGTGTATGTATGTTAACATTTTTTTTTTCACGGAAACCACGCTGCCAAATGCATAGTGACTACATTGCCCCTACTAGAAGCAGGATTCTTTTTGTTCCCAATAAATCGTAGATAAATTTGCGGAGATAAAAGCCCCGGTGCTTTACCGAGAACTCCTGAGCAAAGAGGCATGTGTCAACAGCTTTGCAAACCCAGCGTTCGGTTTGTGAGAGCCCAGCATGTCAAAGATTGTCAAAGATTGTTAATACCGCCCCTCCTCTGAAAATGGCACAGCAGAAAAAATACAAGCTAACAGAATGCAGGGATTTTAAGATAGAACTAACTGGGTCAGACAGCTAAAAGCAGGCTATTCTCGTTTGCCACAAAACATCTAGTCGTCTTGAAACTGGAGTAAGTGCCTAGGAAAATATTTCTAGTCGGTTATACAATGTGTTGGAGAGAAGTAAAGAACCTGCGACCTTGCGCTGAAGTGCGTATTATCTGGCATTGCATGCAATGATGAACCGGCTTAACAGAATACATGAACAGACATTGGCGGACAAGGTGGACATTCACATACACACAACTATATCTATATCTATCTATATATATATCTATATCTATATCTATATCTATATCTATATCTATATCTATATCTATATCTATTTCTATATCTATATCTATGTCTTAATCTATGATTCTAACTATATCTTTATCTATATCTACAACTTTATCAATATTAGTATCTATATAGATGTACATATTGTACTGTATAAGATAAGGAAAAATAAATAACTTTAAAGACCGACAGATGTATATAATAAGTATACGTGGAAATCGATTATAAGTGTATATATGAACACGTGAACATATAAACTTGTATAATTATGTACATGTGTATTATTTTCTAATTCTTTAGAACAAAACTATAATACCTTTGCCATTACCTTTCTACATCATTTTTTTTTTCTGCCACGCAAAGAGTACACCACTCTTGAAAGATAATCACTTACGGTTGACCTCTTTCATGCAGTATTTTTGTTCGCCTCATAGGTAGTGAGATGATCTCGTAATAAAAAAATTGATTACCTCCTCGTCCAATCTTCCTTAACGATATGTCAGCAACCATTACCCATTCAGGCCGTACACGTCCTAATTACCCATGTGCGTCGTTATGCGGGGCATTGACGGAAATGCGTGGTATTAATTATGATCCTCCACGCCCCTCCCGGATTCCTTTATTGGCGATCAAGGTGCTCTGGGTCATATCAATCAGGACTAACTTATTCCACGCCTTCATTTTTCGACAGCGAAGGGCGAGTATGTCCGTCCTTCACTGAGGAAATATAAAATGTGACGTAATAGTTCGACGGACGAAGACCGCTTAGCGCCATTAAGGCTTATTGCATGTTACCTATTATACTACCTTTTACCCTCTGCCTCTCGCACCCCCCCCCCTCTCTCTCACACACACACACACATCATCATCATCATCAACTCATACTCTTCAAAAACGATCATGAACTGCGTGCGTGTGTAGGAATGGTACCCATAAGGACATTTATTTCACAGTGGCTCCGGGTGAAGTCATATAAATCTGACGAAAGACAAACTTATCAACCAGTCCGTTATGACGTTATGAATATCATACATTTATCCGCTTAGAACTACCCAACTAACTCTCTTTTTTGTTTGAAACGAAATATTTTGGACAGATTTACCGAAATATCGGCGAAGCTTACACGGAGAACAGATTTTGATGTATGGTGGTAGCCAACATCAAACTTGTCATGAAAAAAAAAAACACCAACAGCAATGACATCATGTCTAACTTTACCAAAGTGTGAAAACACTCGTTTTGGCTCCACCAGGACCCAAATATCCAAAAACAAGGTATTGAGCACAAATTTTTTGAAATAGGGTAACACAATTGTATTCAGAGTGCAATTCTACAGTAGAACAATTCCAAGAAATAAATGTATAACACCGTCAAATTAAATGCGCCCGTCTGAACAAAACATATATCCACATTCAAGATTTTTTCCCATCGTGATATCATATATATATATATATATATATATATATATATATATATATATACATATTAATGCGTATTCATGGATTTATGTATTATTTTACACACTTATGTATGTGTGTCGGTGTGTTGCGAAAGCAGGAGGGAATAAATTGCCCAGAGGAAATAACATGGTTCCTTGGATACGAACAGATCATTAGGATTCAATGAGCTCTTCTTTTGTCCTCATTTTGAAGTCTCCAGGAATCCCGACACGAACAGACGCAAATTTTCTCTCAGTCACTCACTCACTTCCTTTAAAAAACAAAAACAAAAACAAAAACACGTTGTACATGTGTATCGTAAAACGGTACTTCCATTTTGTTTGTCGCATCAAATGAGCCAGAGATTTGCTCGCCGAAAGGAGGGGAAAAAAAATCCAAAAACTCGATGATAAAACCACGCCACTATCATCCCTTTCCTCTCGATTATTATTTTTCCACTCTGTGCGGGATTTTCGTGGCGATGCCATGTCGCATCCTTGGGACGGTTGTTCGCATTTTTCTGGCGTTTGTGCTGATTTGAAGCTCATTCCCCCCCCCCCCCCCCCCTCCATCGTACCCGCCGGTTGGCGTATCGCGTTTGTGCGCGCTTAGAAACGTCATCTGGGTGATATTAACCTTATTTCCAGCGTGGATTGTTACACCATGATCCATTTCCAACTGATCACTAGTCCCTTGAGGTCGAGGAGCGAAACTTCATCTCTCCTTCCCTCCCTTCCTCCCTCTCTCCATCTCTCTCGTCTCGGCACCAACAATGTGGGCGTAGCTCCACAATCCCTCGCCTCGGTTTGAAAAGTTGTTAAGTGTTTTAGGTTAACCTCTCCACAGGTCTGGCGTATAGCCGAATAATAGATGACTAGCTTAGCAGATAACCCCTCATGAAGAGGAGGAGGGGGGGGGGGGGAAGGGAGCGAATATGACTCTGGACAGGCCAAAACGTATTATGTGTGTCGAGTTGGCCATTGTATTTGTTCATATCGTTTGCCTTGTTTTCCTCCTGTCGAATTCGCTTTTTAATTATGCGTCACAGTAACTTATATATTCGAAAGTAGTATATATACTACTCTTACTCAGAGAGTACCCTGCGTGTGTCGAAGTTTAGACAACAACGATAATTACTTCTGTGACGTTCAACATCAAGCGTAGCAGTTCTTTCGTCCTGATCTCAAAACTATGTGAAATTGTGATTTCGTCGTAAAAAATGTTGATTATTTATTTCTGTCCTTTTTTATCTTTAGAATTGAAGATGAACTAATCCAGCGCAAACTCTCCTCTCAATTCCCTTGAATCTGCCAGACCAAAATTTAGCCCAGTTATAGGCATAATTTACCATTCGCAGAGGAAATAAAAACCCAGCATTAATGCTTCAAAATAGTTCCAAAATTTGGGTTAGGGATAGAAGCAACCAATGTAAAAATTTGAATTAGTATAGTCAATGTTTGTTAAATACATAAAATGTGAATAATGATTATGATAAAATGTTTCCAGACTAAACCGTCTACAGTTACGGTTCATTGAGAAAAATCGTGATATCTCCTTATATTTTAGGTTTTATTGCAAAATTTTTATATAGTATAACAACTGACCTACATATATTTTAATTTTATCGTATTCTTTATTTGAATTTCATTAAATATCAGGTCCATATGCATATGCATACACATAGGCCCTATATGCATTAAAAGTGATGTCTTGAACATTTTTTTAAATCACTGCCCCCAAAGGTAAACAGGACCTTTAAGCAGAGTTCATACCGAAGATAGCCAAATTCCTGGTTGCCTCACCGGAAGTATATATGTATCTTGACGTCCATATGTATACATTATATCTCTTGCTGAAAGGGTAAGAGATACAGTTTTGCGATGCCTCTAAGAAAATGATAAATCACGGCAGTCGTCAAGGGTCCCTTTCACGAATACTTAATCATATGTGCAACTGACATTGACCTGATTGATTTGAGTTTTTATGTTGCCAGCTTGGCATCAAAGAATACCGGCCTCACAATATTGTATTGTTGCTCCAAGAATAGCAGCCACCATTAAAACTTTCCATATACCTGCAGATATCTTTTTGAGTCGAAACCGAGATACGCCAGGGGGAAAAAAACAGAAATATGAATGCCAGATATGAAAAGGAAATGATTTTCAAACAAGGACTCCTGCACTTAACATAAGCATAGCACCGCGTCATTAATTCGGCTAAATTCAGTTAAAGCTCTTTGTACCAATGGCAAGTACGCTATATTAGCTTGTAAGTGTTGTTCAAAGCAGTGGGCCAGAGGGGCTGAGGTGCCGCTCGCTTTTCCTAAAATATTCTCATATTACTCCATGGTTGCCGCTTTTCTCTCAATTCTCCTTGCGTAGCGAGATGATCGGATCTATGAGCGAAAACAGGTCTTTAATGTATGAAGAAATAATGAATGTTTTTGTTCTGGTTGTGTTTTTTTTAATGTGTGCTCGATCGCTGTATCACCAAAATGTGCGCGTCAGACCAGTGAAAAGACAACAAATTAGAAATCAACCACTTGGTATCATATTTCTCGTCAGATCCGTTTGAGAAGTCATTTATGTCTGATTCGCCCCGTCGATCAAAACAAGTCAATAGATGTCTAGGCATATCTAACTGTCTAATGGTCTATGTTATAAAGGGGGATGTGTGACATTCTATGCAACACCACTCCGGTTACTCTATCGTAGGCTGAGAACCAGAAGGGCGTTATCGCAATTTTGTGGGGTTTTGAATCATTAGTACCACGTTGTAGAGCTTGATCTCATCCACACTACGGTGGAAATTTTAATTCATTTCCATTTTCAGTACAATGTTAAATATCAAAAACACGCGCGCGCGCTATTTCTACCCTATATTTTGAAACAATGCTTTTAAATCTGCCCACTTTTGATTAATCAAATCAGCTTTTTATTTAATGAGAATAGATTGCTGCGTCTTTATTTTACACTCAAATTTTAGAACGCTATAGTGCCCTTCTGGTTTTCAGCTGACGATACGATCCTCCTACCGTGTGTGTACGCGGAGAGGGTTTGGAAGGTTTGTGTAGTTGTCGTAAGTGTGCATGACTGCAAATGTATTGCGTGCAATGAATCATATTTGATTCTCAGAACTCTGTATTGTCAATTTTAGTCTCGCATAAAATATGAAGTAAACAACCTATGGCTGCCCTGCTCCATTGAATGAACGATATAGAAATACCAAGGATTTACTGCGAAGTGGGATTTGCAATAGAAGATATTTTCATTGCCATACGTGTACACTCTTTTGAAACTTCGATGGCGCTATAACAAGGCTGGGCATCTGTTTAATTTAAGAACACTGCAGATGCATTTCCGATACTCCGATGAAAGCGTGGCAACTCCCGCTTGTCGGAGACTGGTTTTGATTCTGTCAATAAACAGGACGCCCATTACTTCGTGCCCCGTACGACCTAGTTACAGCTATCCTGACATTATCGGGACGACAAATCCATTCTGGCAGTGTTTCGCTCTCCCTAGATCCACGTCTGGTTATATTTCTTTCATCTGCGCAATATACACGTTAACCTCTTCAGAGTTGAGGCGTTCACAGACGGTTTCTTCTCCATACACTCGTGGGAGTTAAAAAAAAAGGCGACAGTATTGTTCTCAAGTGGAATGCAACAGCTATCATAAACACTCCTTCAACAGGAGGATTTGTTACACAGAAGTAACGAGGTGTTTGCATCCTTGGCGAGGGAGGAGGGAAGGGGTGTAGAGAGACCAAAAACAAAACAGGGAGATAATCTTTGTGGGGAAACCAAACCTGCCTCCTCCTACTATTTGAAAATTACATATATATATATATATATATATATATATCTATATATATATATATCTATATATATACATATATATTTATCATACAGATATTTATATATTTATATATACATAATTATAAAATAATATATTGTGTGAATAATATTGGTACGCTGTAATGGAATTCGGTGAATCCGATTCAGCTTATGATATCACTGACAATAATTGGTTGGAATCGAGTGTAAGTTTAACAGAGAAAGGGGGCGCCCCATCTGTTTAGATGACTGTTTTTAGGATGATATGATTATATAGGCTTTTCCGTTCATTTTCATTTTCATTCAATTTGATAGATTTGTAGTTCATTTTCGTTCCGAGAAATGTGGGAAATACCAATTCTGGTCTCAAATTCGTCTTTTTTTTTGCGATCAGTTTCGAGCAAAGTCTATTCATTGTAGTCACTTGTTACACATCCTCGTAATTTACATTTACAATTCAAATTCGTCCGTGACAGTCGCTGCACCCATAACTGAAAAAAAAAAAAACAAGAAAAAAAAATTTGGAGATCATTTTCGTCAAATTTTCTTAAAATTCATCTCATATCTTTCCTGTTGTGATTTCTTGGTTATTATTATTTTTTTTAAATTTCTGCAACCGCTCACTTTTCCACAATGAGAAGTAAAATACACATACGTGTTCCTCCACCTCTCACACATAAAACACAAACACACACATACACTCGCACACACTATGAAACTAGGATTGGCATATCTTGGTACTAAATTGAACCACAAATGTATTAAATAATTGAATGAAAACAGTTTGAAAATGAACGGACACACACACACACACTCATATATATAATAACTGAAACAAAGTTCATGCTGTATTCACCAACAGTTGGTTTTTGATGACATTATTACGCCAACACGTGGACAACTTACTCAATATATATACTCGTATATGAATATATATTATATATATATATATATATATATATATATATATATATATATACATATATATATATTATATATATATATATACATATATATATTATATATATACATATATATACATATATATATATATATATATATACACATATATACATATATATATATATACATATATATATATATATATATATATATATATATATATATATATATATATAAAGAAAGACAGACAGAAAGACAGACACACACACACACACATACACACAGAAAAAACAGAGAGGGAGAGGAAAGCCGAATTTTACTGTTTGGGAGATATCACGATCAATTCAAGGTACAGTCTACCACTGGGGGCAGTGATCTAAAAAAAAAAAAAAAAAAACAAACAAACGCCCAAGATATCACATTTGATGCATGTTGGTCAGTTGTATCACAGAACATACTACCAGGTAAAATTTCGCAATATAGCCTAAAATATTAGGAGATATCACTATTTTTCTCACTAAAGCATAACCGTTGACGGTTTAGTCTAGAAGCATTTTTGATTAAAGCTATTGTTCACATTTTGCATAATTAATAATGCTAAACATTAATTATACAGATTCAAATATTTACATTGGTTGTTTCTATCCTAACTCACATTTTAGAATTATTTTGAAGCACTAAAGCTGCATTTTTGTTTCATCTGCAAATGGTTAATAATGCCTTTAATCTTTGTTTGATATGAAGTATTCAGACAATGCAAAATAGAATTCTTATAACGTATGTTATGAATAAGACAATCTACATCTTTTGGACATTAACAATCAAATTTGGAAAAAGGCAAATTACAAGAGAGATCAACTTTTATTAGCGGGGATGGGATGGATAAGATTCGAAACCTGTACTTACCATACTTACAGGGATGGTACTGTATTGGTGGAGATGAGAATTGGGCTTTTAACTTTTTTGCGAGATACCAAGAAAACACCTATGAAATTGTACAGAGCATACCATTTTAAGAGGAATTCAAAGTTTATTTAATGAAAATGGGGTTTGGAATGACTGCAACATCGGAAAACAAAGTAAAATAAAGCGATCGTAATAAAGTGTTGGTCCCACACTTATTACACTTATTAGAACTGCTCTGTTTTGGATATCTCAACCATTTCACAATCAATTTTCATCAAATAAACGTTGAATTCCTCATGGAAGTACAGGCTCTTTCATATTTTGTAAGAGGTTTCTCATTATCTCACCAAAAAATGTTAGAAACCTGAAATTAGGTCTAAACCAAAACTATACGACTCCTTTAAAACTTCTAAGTTCTCTCGCTATAGTTCTAGAGCTGAATTTATTATTATTTTGTGTGTGTATGTGCGTGTGTGTGTGTGTGTGTGTGTGTGTGTTGCCTCGCAAGGCAATTACTGAACGGTTAACAGTTTCAATAAAATGTTTCAATAGTTGCATATTTTCGTTTCTACGTCATTAAGAAAAGATTACTTTTCACATCATTCGGCCCGTCAATCTTCTGGCCTCTGTTTGAGAGTGTCAGAGGAATTTGCAGAATAGAAATAAACACAAAACAACCAACTACCCAACCAACAAACAAACAAGCAATTATACTACGATGAGATCTAGTTCATGTTATCTACAAACTCCCAAGCAAGTAAATCCTGCATTTTGTTGGATAGCACTGATCGCAGTAACAAGGGTTAATTGCAGCTTGGATGGGAAGGGTGGTTGAAGGAGGGCGAGATAGTAGGGAGAGCACTGCGGTAAGAAGGAGCATTGAGAAGGAGGGAAGCTACAGTTGATCAGATAGCAATGCATGCATATTATACGACACTAAAAGGACAATTAGGCAACGGAGCATGAGCGATTCGAAGGGATCACCCGCCAGAGTCAGAGGGGATGAAATGGGATAGTCTCTGGAAGATGGAACGACGCAGCCCAGCTCATGGACATTTCCAGGCGTGGATGGTATACTAAACCACTGGGATGTAGAAGCGCTTGGTATATAAACATAGAAAGCACAGGCGAGACTACTCCAGGGGCATGAGGGAGGACCGAACCTTAAATCCGGTCAAACGCAAAACGACAGAGTCATTACACAGACAGACATTACACATTGCACTCAATATGATGGATAAGAAGAAGTAATAAAATTCACTTTAAGTAGGAGGCATACCTTCTTTACCTATGGTCACTTACAGACACATCACAATGATATAACACTGTGTATAGAAATGCTTGAATCTCCATTAAAAGATTAGAAAAGTTATACTGTGCGAAAACAGAAACATGGATTAGTGAGTAGGCCTAAATCAATTACTATACAACTGTATAGAAATATGAATTATGCAATATTTTGCCTAAATTTGTAAAGTGTGTGCACAGCGATTAACTTGGCATTTGCCTTATGCATTATTATGACATGTATGAACCAGGGATACATTGAAAAAGCTATTGATGCATGCCTCCAACCGTTCAAACACCCCGTACCATTACTCTATAATGTACGCTCATGAATATTGCTAAAGACAATTTTTGTTTTAAAGTGTGAAATATCGTTATAGTGGCACAATTTCTGTTGGAAAACGACGGAAACGCGAAATATTACCAGTCCTGTAAGGGTTCGCTGGAAGTACCTTGATCGAAGTCAGAGCATACCCGATGGTGGTTGCTACATACAATTTTACAATCGATTATATCGATAATCAACAAATCAGGCCATAACAATACCACTGATCTTCGCGCGAGTGTGAACCGCCTGCAGGTTGTTACTGGGAAACACAATTGCTATAGGACACGACTGATCATCGCGTAACGTTCTACCTACTTACTTTCTGAAGGGGGAGGGTGCTTCATGAATGAAAGTCCGTGTAGTACGATCAAAAAGATTTCACACAGTCATTTGATCATTTGATCTCAAAAATACTATCCTGCCAACTCGTGTCAGCGAAAAAAAAAGCTTGTGGTGGAAAGTACTTTCGATGTATCGCAAGCAAATTTCAGATGTTGGAAGAAGAATTTTGAGCCCTTCTGATAACAATAATGTTGTGACTTTATCAAACAAAATATTAAGTTTCTTTATCTCTAAGGAGCTTATGATGAGGCCTGATTTTGATGGTGCAGTATGAGAGAGTATATTATCCATTAAAATCCACGCATGTAGTCTTCTTCCTTGTTTTTCTAGCTATAGTCCTAACTTTCACGTCTTTTTTTTTTTTTGGTTGCGTTTTGTTTTGTTTTGTTTTGTTTTTCTCTACTTAATTCTATTTTTGCTCATTTACTGGTCAATCAAAATAAATATTGAACAGTGACTACTTAGACAACCAGTATGCACGGAAGCACACACACACACACACACACACACACACGCACACACGAACACGCGCACGTGCACACACATTCTCCCTTTCTGCCATACTTTCCCATTTTCTCTACATTTTCTCCAGATCGATGCATCCCAGCAATCACTCTAGGCACTTGACGAAGAGAAGACGTGACTGCGAGACGCATCCATTCTATACTCGCATCAGAGATGAGCAGATACAAAAAAAAAAGAGAGAAAGCGAGAGCGAGAGAGTAAACGTGAAGCTCAGAGGGCGCGCGTATATAGTTTTCCGAGAAAAGGCGTTACAGATTAACAAAAGCGCGCGAAATTGACAAAATTGATGCGAGCCTCTTCAATTTCCGAGCGTCTGGCAGCCAAACTAAAGACCATCATCACGTCTAGATTGGGTGTGCAAAGCGAACAGCCGTGTACACCCAAAGTATAGTCATCGAGGAGAATTGAGGGACATAATATAACGAGATATGGGAGGAAAAGGAGATGAAAAGAAACAATGTGAATGAGAGAGGGAGATAAAGATTAGAGAGCATCTACTACAGAATGGGTTAACAAATAATATGGTGCACTTTGATATTTGCTGCCTCAATCCCTGCTAAATTCGTCTCGCACGGATGTGACCTTTAAGAGAGATGTAGTAGTGATAAGAAACCCTTTTGTACTGCCAAGCTTTGTGTTTTACTCTAATGTTGTTTTCTACATCACACATAAATGTGCATCAATAAGTATATTTACACACAAGCGATTTGTTTACATACATAAATGTACACACACACACACAAATATATATAATATATATATATAATTATATAATTTATTTAAATTTGGTTCAACTTCAACTTTCAACTTTATTTTCACCTCCATCAAAATGAACAAAGAAATTTATTTACATTGCTTATACACGGGATATTTGTGATATAGAACAAAATTTGAAAAGGTACATAAGAAAATTATGAAAATGAAAAGTAGATGTGATTACATCTTTGTTAAATACATAAAGCGTATAATACAAGTCAACTAAGGATGAGGATGGAAGTGGAGGGTCCCACTAAGAAGCAAAGCTTGTACGATATGGGACCCTCAGAAAAATACACAAAACATCAATATAAAACACAATAAACGAACCGATGTCAACTGACATCAAAATGATTGGGAAGAGGAAAAAGAGAGAAAAGGAAAGGAAAGCAAAAGAGGAAAAAAAGAGGAAAAAAGGGAGAAAAAAGAGGGAACTACAGCATGTGCCATCGTGGACGCAAGCAATCTGGATTTCATAATGTAAAATAAGTGATAAAATACAAGCTGGATTGAATGTAATGCAAAACATTTTTTATACGTAGTTATGTTGGTAAGAATGCAGGAGAAAAAAAAAACACATCGTTATATTTAGAACACAAACAGGGACATAGTTTAATAGAAGGACTTATGTAAAAAAGAATGATGACTTGACTGAGATGATAAAGGGAAACTAACTCTGTTGGATGTTATAAAGTTTCAATAAAAATGATTTTAATTTATTCTTAAAGGAATTCAGAGATTGAGCTGTAGTAATGTTACTGGGAAGTGAATTCCAGTACTTTGGCCCGTCGTAAATAAATGTGTTTTGAGCCAACAAAGTTCTCATAAATGGCAAATGGAAATCATTTGATCGCCGTGTTGGATAATTATGAATGGATTGATTTCTTTGAAACATTGTTTCAAATATATTTGGGAGATTATTTTTATTATAATTATACATAAATTGTCCTAGATTAAACAAATACAAATCATTAATTTTCAATATTTTATGCTCATAAAATAGTGGGTCAGTATGGGACAAAAATGCAGTATGGCATATAACACGGAGTGATTTCTTTTGCAATAAAAGTAATTTATCTAAGAATGTTTTATATGTATTTCCCCACGCGAGAATACCGTAACTTAAATATGGCAATATTAAGGATGAATATAATACGAGCAGGGACGACAAAGGGAAATAAAACTTAAGCTTATTAATTATACCAATATTACGTGAAATAATTTTACATATACTGTCAATATGAAATTTCCAGGACAGCTTATTGTCAACTGTTACTCCAAGAAATTTTATATGGGAAACATTTTCGAGTGGAGTACCATCTAAAACAATATCAACAGGTAATGCCTCAGTAGAATTGCTAAAAAGCATATATTTAGTTTTTTGAAGATTAAGAGATAACTTATTTGCTTTTATCCACTGGGCAACATTTTCTAATTCTAAATTTATTGTATTAACAAGGGTAAAAAGATTATTGTGTGAAAAAAATAGATTTGAGTCGTCTGCAAAAAGAATAAAAGAAAGAACATCTGATGATCTACAAAAATCATTTATGTAAACAGTAAACAACAGTGGACCTAATAAACTTCCCTGTGGCACCCCACATTTAATATTTAATATTTGTGAATTACAACCATTTAAAGAAACATATTGTTTCCTGTTCATGAGGTAGCTCCTGAACCACTCCAAGGCCTTCCCACGCACTCCATAATGGTGTAATTTGTTAAGTAAAATATCATGATTGATGGTGTCGAAGGCCTTGGAGAAGTCCAGGAACAAACCTATCAAATGAGAAGATTTATCGATAGCATGTGCCACTTTTTCTATAAAACTCAATAATGCATGTGTGGTGCTATGTTTCTCCCTAAATCCAAACTGAGAATTCGTAAATATATTATTAAATTTAAAGAAATTAATAGTTCTTTTATAAATAATTTTTTCAAGAATTTTTGACAATGCACTTAACAAAGAAATTGGTCGGTAATTATTTACATCTAATTTGTCACCTTTTTTAAACAAGGGGATGACTTTTGCTATTTTCATACTTTCGGGGAAGGTGCCATTAAAAAGGGATAGATTAAATATATGAGCTAAGGGATCCGCAATTGACGATATTACCCCCTTTAAAAGAAAATTGCTGATGTCATCGTGTCCAGCACTTTTTTTGGAACTGAAATCAGAGACAATATTAATTATCTCCTTTGGTTTTGTATACACATGATATAGATATGCCCGTTTCGAAAGATGATGACAAAATCAGAAACTGAATGCTGTTTCAGATTGATTTGTAAGCAACCTGACCAGTTTAGGCCTACATCTATACTTCTTTACACATTTCACTGCAATGGCGGCGAAGTCAACCAGACCATACCTTACAGCATGTCCAATAATGTTATATTGACATGTATAGATTTCCTTGTCCTTTTCGGATTAGAAAGTCATACATTTTTGACGTGCTATCGACAGTCACGAACAATAGCACAGAAGTACAGTGTTCGAGAGTCACAGTAATTCAAAGTCACATTCAACACCAGTTACAATAGGGGTGGGCGGGGCAAGTAATGGCTGTTCCTTTTTTTTTTATTTGCCGTTTATTAATTTATGCCATTATGCATAATACTGTTCATGGCGTTGTTTCATCCATAATTGACATTTTAGACCTAAAAAAGAAGTCTGTATACTTACAACTAAGAACACTACGGGGATTCGTGTCTCTATCTGTAATTCCGAACTTCATCCCAAAATGAGCCCTAAACTATTGGTTTTTATTTTCCTTTTTTCCATCCCTCAACATCCCGTTGTCATGACGACTTTGCGCATTCAAGTTTATTATGATGATGACACGACTGGTATTTCATCCCCGTGCTCCGTTAGAGAATCTGGTTTGGAATCACAAACGAATGCATTATGTGCTAAACTTAACAAGAGTGAGATGTTTAAACGTGTCAAGCGCGTGGGTCTTTGGCGACTACGATGGGCCGAAAGCTCTACCAAGTGGGCGCGGTAATGGCTTATCCATGACTCCCTTGGGGCAGCGCGTTATGATAAATCCCTCACAAATTTTTATCACGGAAGCCTTCCCTTTTAAAAAATTCATCGGTATGTTAAAAAACAGCCGCAGAAGTCTCGGTAATTTCTCGTCGCCTCGGATGTTTGCGAGACCAATCGCCTCAGGGCTGCGGAACTTGGAGAATTCAATGAAAGGGAAGGAAAAATGCAATAGCAAAAGCGGAGTAAATATGGACAAGAAAAATGGCAAGAAGAGGCATTTTTAAAAATGCCTCTTCTTGCCAAAAAAAAAAATGCCATTTTTTTCTGTTTCCCAGTCAGCAACTAATGCCGCTTTCCATTTGGTTTTATTTGCTGCATAGGTTGTACCTGGTTGACTGTCTGGTGACAAGCTTTGCGTGATCCAATGGTTTCTGGCTCCCCAAATTTCTCCGCTGTAGAAATGAGGACATTATCCTACATCTCGACATTGACTTACCTGGTATCAAGCAGTAATATTGATGTTGATTACTTCATTGACGATGTGTCGTAAATCATCCCACATTCATGAATTTCAATTTCCCATCATTTTTTTTTTTTTTGTACGGATTTGCATGGCATGAGCTGTCGGGTAGATACGATGTTCATGACTCCTTATGATCATCTGGGTAAAATCTCACGGGGTCGGCTTCTTTAATTCCGTTTTCCGGGTTGTGAGCTGATGGATGAGGACCTCGCTGTAAGGGTTTACTCCAAGCTCTACGCTCTCCGTGAGGGACCTTTTCACTAGCATGAGTCAGTGTGAGTTGGATACGAAACACACACAAACACACACACACAAACACACACACACACACGCACACACGCACAATAGAGAGACAGATTGTTTTGAGGGTAAATTATCGTTACATTTTTTCTTTAAAAACGTTTCTTACATGCAGGATATATATCAAACATATACATACAGATACATAAATATGCAGGTTCTTACTTTGGCGTACATTATATAGATGATGACTTTAATATAATGTAATTGTGTATGCATAACAATTTGTGTATATATCTGAATGAAGCAAAATTAACTAAAAATATTTTTGCTTATTTAAAAAAATTGTTACTATGATATGATAATCAAAATAGCGTTGAACTTTTGCGATATTTTCTTCCCTTTGTCTGTATCTGTGTGTGTGGTAGAAGTAACAAAGACTCTTGAATACGTCAAACGAAACCAAACCAAATCCTATTGAGCAAAAGTCTGTGATTGTTTATACTGTTATTTGGTTTGCTTGATTTTTTGTGTCTTCGTATGTGTAAATTTTCGTTTGTTTGCTTGTTTCTCTTATCAAAATCTGGACTGGATCGCTGAGTTGAGGTTGACCTAAGACCTTTGATCTGGCTTTCAGGCTTAGAGCCCCATTGCAACAACATTAACAACAACTACAACAACAGCAGCAACAGCAGCAACAACAGCAGCAACAACAACAAAAAATACAATTTTTCTCACAGATTAGTAAGCAGGGTGTATACTTTCTGCTCACTTCGTCGATGGTTATTAATTTTTCTTTTTTTTTATTTCGTTACCATAGCAAGCCACTCGGCGGCTCAGTGCACCATGATACTGCGTCTTCTTGACAGCTATGCTCTATAGAACTTTGAGAGACTTCATGAACTCATCAGTAATGGACGAGTGATCTTATTAATGAGTCATTAAGCTCTTGCACGAGCTCATATTCTTGGAATAAGTTCCAAGAATATGAAAGCAGTTCTTTATTTCTTCAATATCTTTGGTAGATCACACCACATTAAGCATATTACATTCATTATGGTGAACTGATGCAGAGCGAAAATTTGAAATAAGAAAACTTACATAATAAAAAAATAACATATCGGTAACCAGAAGAACTTATTTTTTTCTTCTATCCTAATCTCTCCCCTTCTCTCACACACACTTTTGCTCCCCTCTTCTCTCTCTCTCTTTCTTTCGCTCTCCCTCTCTCTCTCTTTCTGTTTCTCTCTCTTTCTTTCTTACTCTCTTCGGCAGGACTTTATTGCAGCCGGGAATGGGACGGAGTCATGTGTTGGCCGCAGACAGCAGCAAACCAGACGAAGCGGCTCCCGTGTCCCACCAAGCACCCTGGCAGTAAGTCTCCCCTATTCAGTCATATCATCTCTCTTTCTTTCTTTCTTTCTTTCTTTGTCATTGTTTGTCAGTTGGATATTGCAATCATTTCTAGGAATGTGTTTCTAGGAACGTTGAATTTAAAAGTCAGGCTTAATTTAACAGAGACTTTCAGGGTCAAACTTGGATTTGTGTTTGGCTATGTTATGATCATCCAACACTCAAAATTCAAACACCTTCACATACCCCAAGCATCCCGTAATTAAGTGAAGAGAGTTATGACTTTGCCAACGTAGTTAGAAGTAAAAAATGAGCTCGACACAAATTCACAATATGTTTTTTTATTACTACTGGATAATAATTCTTGCCAGTTGTATCGTTTCAAAGTATTATTCAAAATTTAAATATTTTATTTAAAAATTTAAAAAAAAATGCAAATATTCACTCATAAACAAAGACTTTGGGCAAAAAGCTACATTTATAGATTGATCAACTGAGATTTTTGCTCCGTAAATTATTATTTTTTTTTTTTTGCTTGGTAAACTTTCTTTATTGAAAAACTTCGTTTATGGAGCGAAAATTAAGTTTATTGATAAACTTAGAGCTTTTCACTTGATAAACTTAGTTTATCGCCGAAAACTGATTTTATCGGCAATAAACTAGGTTTGTCGCATTTATAGGACATATGGTTGGCCATATAGTTTGCATTTTACCTCTTTATCATTCTGCCTTACCGCGGAAAAAGCTCCTTTGATCGTTTGCGTACTCTCCGAATCGTATCGTAGGCAAATACGAGCACGTATTAAAAAGGATGCACAGTTATTGAATTCCATGTTGTATGGAATGAGAAAACTTACTGTGTTCTTATTCTAAAGGAAACCAAAACCCACAGAAAATGTGAATTGAGTGAAAGCAGCAACATTAGTAGAACATATCAGTGAAAATTTGAGGAAAATGGATGCAAAAGTTATTAATTCTGTAAAGTTTTGGTTTTGGAACGGCTGTATGAGGAGATTACTATATAGAGGTTATGACGTCATGGGTGGACAACAATACAAAGAGAATATAAAGGGAATTCCACAAAAAAAAATCACTTTTTACGAAAATTACACATTACATCAACTTGATATTGACTTATGTTAAGGAAAGTAATTATTCCCCTGCTTTCTGAAAGCGGTTTGTCAAGTGCTCTTTCATTATGCTAGAAAAGTGAAAGCATGTTAAATTTTCTTTATCTTTTCTTTTTATTGTTGTCCACGCATGATGTCATAAACTCAAGTTGTCTCCTCATCCAGCGGTCCCAACACCATTTTTTTTTTAATTCATAACTTTTGCGTCGATTGTTCGATTTTCCTCAAACTTTCACTGATGTATTGTAATAATGTTGCTGCTTTCACTCAATCCACATTTCTCTTTGGGTTTTTGTTTCCTTTAAGTTTTAAGGTTCTCTTTCATTCGCTGTCAAGATGATTAGTTGGCTAACTTAGATACCACGTCCTGTCAAGCATAAAACCTCTGTAATTTAGTGATAGTTTTCCAGAACAGCTCTAGTCAATGGGCTCGGCCAATATTTGAACCGAACGTAAGACTCTCAGCAAATAACATAGCATTCCATGATAAGGTATCCCGACAAATTTGAAAATATATATACGGGAAAATCTGCGCCGATAGTACAGATATCATGCAATTTATTGAGCGAAAAAAAAATAAGAGAATTCATAAAGCAAACAAAGTAGACGCATGATCGTACATGGTTACTTGTTTTCGCCATCTTCATGTTGCATGCATAGACATCACATACGCATTGCGACTAGAGAAACTTTAAAGGGATGGTATGGTATTGGTAGAGATGAGGGTTGGGGTTTTAACTTTTTGTTAGATATCAAGAAACCACTTATGAAATAGTGCAGAGCATACCATTCTAAGAGGATTTCAAAGTTTACTTGATGAAAATCGGTTTTGTGGAATGGCTGAGGCATCCAAAAACAAAGTAAAACAAAGCGATTGTAATAAAAGTTGGGTCCCACCTTTTATTACAATCGCTCTGTTTTGGATATCTCAGCCATTACAAAACTAATTTTCATCAAATAAAATTTGAATTCCCCTTGAAATTGCATGCTCTTTCATATTTCACAATAAGTTTTTCATTATTTCACCGAAAAATGTTACAAAACAGAAGTTAGGTCTCAACCAAAACTGTACAATCCCTTTAAAACCAGGACAGCTTGGCTTAGAACCAGAAGCACGATATATGCTGCAATGCGTGTCCACCGAGCACCAGCTTTAAGAGCCATTTAACAAAGCTCAGTACATCCTCGCCCCTCTTTGTTTCTACTTTGTCAAAATTCCTGAGGATGTTTACTTTATTCTGTTTTTAGGGGAAGCTCGAATTCCTCGCCTGGCAGCGTTGTTATCACTAATAGGCGATAGAACGTGACAAGGAATTCTATTTAGGTGTAATGACAATACTTTCCGACCACGTAATCAACGACGGACTGCCCAACTAGGCAAGCTTAATTGAATCTCGGTGCGCGTGGAAAAAGGCATCCCGGAGAAACTCTGATGATCGTTCCTGTAATCGAGCAGATCAATAATATTATTCATCATGTGCACCTGACCTGGACTACTTTGCCAGTTGCAATCGTCAATTCAAAATGTTTAGAACGTATCACAATGTATACCGAAACGACATTATGAGCTCAATGTTTTCTAAAGTAACTCTGAGGACTTAGACTGTTTGATATCCCTGGCTTCCGTCATACAGGCTTTCTCCTCCGTGATATTTAATGTTCTTCTAATAAACGACTGATTGATTAGATGAGGCAAGTTTTTTTTTCTCCCGTACTCTTTATAAGAATAGTAGTCCCCGATGATCTCAAACAGCTCCTAAGAGGGCACATGCACCAGTTTAGAGCGCCAATATCAACAACCTGTCATGGCTGTGCCCACGTTGAAGGGTGGATACACGGTCGCCGATTATCGCGCACGAACTATCTGAAGTCGCTGCTCGCGCCGCACTTTCTCTGGCGGCATCGTATAAAGGCAGCCAACTCTCAAGTCTATTTCAAACTTTCAAACTTTATTTCATTTTTCGAAAAGAACATAAACATTTCACTTTCTTTGGTAACAGAGAATAAGGTTGCATAATCAAAACAAAGCAAATTGTGAAAAATATAATTGTGGAACCTTGGGGTTAAAAATACTGTACGTTGTCATGAAAATTGAAGTGATATAACAATACGCAAAACATAGAAACATGGAGGCCAGCTGGGACCCACTAAAATGACAAGGCTTGTAGAATGTGGGCTCCTCAGGTGCAGAATGTCAAATAGAAAAAAATAAATAAGCTGATGCAAAAAGAGGATAAAAAAGCCTGGTGCGATCGTAAAAGCGCGGTTGATATATTTTCCGTTATTGTTGTTTTTGTTGCAAATCATATTTTTACATGAAGAAGCATTCATTAGCTGTGAAAAAAAAATCGATAGACAGATGAAGAGATAGATAGAAAAGAAAATGAATAAATAGGTAACAATACAAAAAAGAAATTAAGGAAAGACCAAAACCAACAAAGATCAATGATCACGTTCTACCACTACTACTACTACTACTATTACTACTACTACTATATATACAACTCTACTACTACTACTATTGCTACTGCTACTACTACTACTACTACTACTACTACTACTACTACCACTACTACTATTACTACTGCTACTACTACTACTACTACTACTACTACAGTAACTACTACTACAGTAATTGTGTTAATAACACTGTATTAATGTTGGCAAAGTGTTTCCAAAACTCCTCAAAGTCACTTCACGACTAACTTTTCCCCCGTTGTTCGTTGTTCGTTGTTCTCGCAGGATTTGCCTACAAACGATGTGAAGAGGACGGGAAATGGTTCGCCCTGAGCGACAACGTGTCGTGGGCCAACTACTCCATGTGCGCAGATGCCGATAATGAAAGCATATACGGTGTAAGTCACATTAAAGAGATCGTAGTTTTGGTTGAGACCTAATTTAACATAGTTTACCATTTGCAGATGAAACAAAAAAACCAACATTAGTGCTTTAAAACAGTTCCAAAATGTGAGTTTGGGATAGAAACAACCATTGTAAATATTTGAATACGTATAATCAATGTTAAGTATTGTTAAATACACAAAATGTGACCAATAGTTACAATAAAATGTTGCCAGACTAAGCTGTCTATACAGTTATGGTTTAATGAGAAAAATACTGATATCTCCTTATATTTTAGGCTTTATTGCAAAAACTTTATATGGTAGGATGTTTTGTGATACAACTGACCAACAAATATGCATCAAAGTGATATCTTGAACATTTTTGAACTCACTGCTCCCAAAGGTAAACAGGATCTTTTTTTAACATTTTTTTTTAAGATAACGAGAAACCTCTTGTGAAATATGGAACAGCGTGTAATTCCATGAGGGATTCAATGTTTATTTGAGGAAAATTGGTTTTCAAATGCCTGAGATATTCAAAACAGAGCAATCCTAATATAAGGTGGGACCCACCTTTCACTAGGATAGGATTGCTCCTTTTTTTTACTTTGTTTCGGAATGTCTCAGCCATTCCAAAACCGATTTTCGTCTAATAAACTTTGAATTCATGATTCATGATCTTCTTTCCTTCTTGCCTTCTTTTTTCCCCCTGGTTTGCGATATTTGTGATAAGGGTGCACATTAATGCATGATTGAAAAGAAATAATCAAAAGATAATCAAAAGAGTGAATGACATGCTAGATTGAAAAAAAAAAAATCGATTCCGGCAAGTCCTGAAATGAGACTCATGACACAATTGTGTCAATGATGTCTGTCTCGATGATTTCCTAAAAAATATTAGTGTTGTCAGGTCCCAACAGAGCAAAATCACCAAAAGCCATAAAAAATCACCAAATTTAGAAAAGCGTAGGTAAGGCTTCAATTTCAAGACAAAATGATGTCAATAAACCTTCATCAAACACTCTGCGCAAGTCTCGGTGCAACATTACGGCGCGCCGTAGTCACACACACAATGCAAAATGTATACGATATGTATGGATTTTTAGACTGTTTGTGTGTGTGTTGAGTGGCAAAAAGGGGCACATGTAATGTTTCTGCAGGAAATAAGAGGAAAATTTTGGGCAAAATGAATTTTCTTTTTCACTTAGTGTGATTATTTTTCACTGGTCTCAAAATCACCAAAAAATTACCAAAAATCACCAAATTTTGATTTGGTTACCAGGCTAAAATTTTGTCACCAAACAACTTAAAAAATCACCAAATTTCACCATTTTTGGTTCCCGAAATCACCATCTGGCAACTGCTTCCTATATAAAGGGGGTCTTTGCATGCCCCAGTCTGGTTCTCTTCATTGATCCTTCTTTGTTTTCACCACTGAACACACCTATTATACGGGCACTTGAGAGATTGACCGAAAAAGTAAGGAAAGACTAATGCTTGTCATGATTGGGGTTTCCCCTCGTGAATCTGTAGCCACATATAGGCCAATGTATTAAAAAAAAAAAAAAAAACAAGAACAAGAACAACAATACAGGGATGCCAAGTTCAAAAAAAAATATGAGTGAGATTTTCATGACTCGGCATCTCGGCATGCGAGGGTGTGGGAAGGGTTTTCCCCCCCTGTGGCCTCCCACGGTAGGGAGCTTTTTTAATTTTTAACTCTTAATGGTGCGATCAGGTGCATACTTAAGTGACTATTTTTTGCTTATTTTGAAAGACAAAAGGGAAATATACCTTCAATTGCATCTATCACTTTAATCTTTTGAGCTACCCTCATTATTATAGTCCCAAGTTGCAGACTTCGCGCGATGCGTGAGAAAAATGGTTGTCATGCGCGAGATCGTGAGATGGCCCCTAAATGCTCGAGTCTCACGCAGAATACGTGAGACTTGGTAGCTCTGACAATAACAAAAGGATCCGAAAATATGGTTACATGCCATTGTGCACACCATGTTACGTCATCCGTGGAATAACTTCTTAATAGTGTAGCTTACGTAGACAGGTCAACTTTATTTCTCTATTCTAGATCTAGCTAAGGGTAGATCCCAGTCGATGCAATCTTATATATATATATATATATATATATATATATATATATATATATATATATATATATATTATCATAATCATTATTATTATTATTATTATTATTATTATTATTATTATTATTTTATTATTATTATCATTATTATTATCAAATGTCACAAATATAAGAATTAATAGAAAAGCAAACTGGTCAGGGACCAGGTTGTCTATGCAAGTTCTCGCCAGAATATCAGACGCGGGGGCCGGTCCGGTGCAATCTGAAGTATTACTATTCTCCATGCTTCTTCTGTACCTACAGAAAATCTACAAATCGCTGCAGATTGTGTACAGCATCGGCTACTCGCTCTCACTCATATCTCTCGTCATAGCCACAGGAATCTTTCTCTACTTCAGGTAACGTATGCCATGTCGTCCACCACCACTAGCCACGTACGGTCCTGCATACATCTTGCAGCAGTAACGTTGATGAAAGTGATATTGATGATACAGAGTGAAAATTATTGATGATGATCATAATCAGGAAGATGATGATCATAATCAGGAAGATGATGATGAAAACTGTTAGTAATAAGAATAATAGCATTATTAATCCAATCATCGTCATTACTATCATTTCATATGATCATTACTATAAAGTTTTAGTAACATTGTAGAACGAGTAATCATCATTATTACTACTATACATCATATCGCTTTAGGGTTATAATGTAATTGATCGTCGTAATGTCCTTGTGAAAGCGCAAATGGTGATTAGTGTTATTTTCAAAGTGAGAAGACATGTTAACCACAGTCAGATGAGAGATTATTCTAGAATGTTCAACAACGTTCAAGAGATATTCATTTTTTTCTACTGGAACACGGTGGTTTGGGTTTCTCATTCAGCAGAACTCTTTCACTATATTCATTATACAGGGTAGTGTGCTGTATCAGCGAGCCATTGGCGATACTTCACGTTAAGTTTATATTAAGCAATTATTCCCAAGAGTCAAGAAAACTCCACTGACTTCTCGCAGGTCCGATCAGATGCACTCAAGCGGCGGTTTTCTAACCTCTCCCAACCCCCTTAGCTCCTCCAGTCGAAGAGATGAAATCTATAGATGATATGAATCAACCAACTGTCACAATGGAGTATGATTATGTTTATTATGTCAAACCTGCCTTAACACATACACGAAAAAGTGAGCTTTAGGAAGTTGCACCAGTGCGTAGGTACTGCTATTTGCCCGCCGAACTCCAGAAGAAGAAGAAGAAAAAAATATGGAGCGATCAGGAGTGATGATGATGCCAATAGCTCACTGATCGTCTGCATCCGATTTCCCGCTGAAGGGTCCCCAAGTGGCAGCCAACCAGATTACTCATCGTCACGACGATCTCGGCTCCCACTCCTGTGTGCGCGCGCATGGCGATTGTTGAACCTCATCAGTGATCGGTTGTCATGGGGTGCATTTTGCCGGTTCGTGGCATGGGTGCATAGCATATCACCTGTCATCCATTTATCGTATGCCATTAGGAGACCGGGGGTGGGGGTGGGGGAGGAAGAATAGAACGATAATTCTTCAGAAGAGGAATAGAATCAAACTCTTTCAAAATCCTAATTCCAATTTATATCAACAGCAGGAACCAAATAAAGCTGAACACATTTCCCCGAACATTTTCATGTTATATGATAAGTATGATACAATAATTATTATTCCATTCTTGTATATATCGTGTTATTGTTTATGTTTCATATCATGTTAAATGAATTGAACGAGACATTTTCACGTGTTTATATATATATATACATATATATATATATATATATGAAGAGTTTGTTTGCAAAAACCGATAAGTCCATATTTGCCAAATGGAGATATTTGCGATTGAAGGTCAAGAAAAATAAAGAGAATAATAAGAAAATTTGTGCTTCTTTTGACCATAACTTCAAAAATGTACCTTTATATGTAGTGACCAATATATCATTTAAAAGGTATTACTTTGTACTTTATGACAGACCGTACTTCAAAATCTTCAAAAATGGACTTATCGGTTTTTGCAAACAAACTCTTCATATATATATATATATATATATATATATATATATATATATATATTTATATTTATACATATATACATATTCAACTTTGGAATGGCCAACGAATGAATGAGCGCAGAGACATTCAATGAAGTGGCTTTCCCGCGCTTTATTTCGCCAAGGCTTTCGGCCTTCATCGGTCCTTATTGCTGCTGTGCGTGACTCTAGTTAGTGTTTAGGCTTTCCTGGTTATTGGTCGTGTACTCATCACGACTGCACATTAGCGGTGGCCCGGTGGCCCGGTGGCCCGGTGTCACTAAAAATGGATGTTTGGCCACCAAGTATCAGAAAAGTCCTTTAGTGCCCGATTGGGTAGCTAAAATTCAACATGAATTTGTATATGTCATGTTTTGTTTTGTTTTGTTGTTCTTTTTTTTTTCGGGCCACGATATATTTGATTCAAGCCACCAAAATTTTTAATTCAAACATTTTAGTGTCAGCGTGGCTATGAGCATGTACGGAAGTTTGATAAGACGGTGATTTCCACTACTTATTTTGCGACAACTTTGAAAAAAAGGCCATAATATAGTAAAGCTAATAATTCTTACGTTGTATGCAACTTTGTAATGACAAGATGCAAGAATGATACTATTCCCGTGGATTAATTCCGTTTAATTTCGGACTGAAGTTCGACCTAATTTCAGTCAGAGACACCAAAGAAAATGTATTCAAATCAAAGGGAGACTTTACTGTTATAATTGAGCTTTTGACCACGTGAATCAGTGAAGAAAAAGTGAAGTTTAAAGTTCGAATTGTCAAATTTCCTTTCTTCAATTCGAGGACAACTTGAACAAGACGCGAGTTCCAATTTAAGAGCTGTGAGCGCGAAAGAGAAGAGCTTCCTTGCAAAAATCGATAGACCGATGACGACGACTCCGGCACCGGCCCTCCCAGGGGCGAAGGGCTGCATAACGACCCGCTCGTCTTCATTACTACTCCCAAGCAGGCAACGCTTAAAATCGCTCTGAAGTGGCGTTTTCCTCGCCATCTTGCTGATGACTCAGCTTCTAATTTCAAAAAAAGAAGAAGCTTTTCGATGCATGTTCCCTTTCTCGTGAGAAGAAGCAGAAGCAGAAGAAGAGACAGACACAGATGTTTATAGTGAGCTTTAGACAACGATTGAGTAGGCCGTTCTGCTCTCTCCCTTCGTCTTGTTCCCAAGTAGTTTAAGATTACGCGAGGACGCAACCCTCTCAAAAGTAAAATGGCACCCCGTAATCATGACCAGTGCATCAAGTAGCTTTCTTTTTAAATTGAGCGGACGTAGCCCCAAAACGCATAGTGAAAACTCAGACGACGCGAGCTATATAAATAGATCGAGTTTGATAAGCCAATTCGTGCATGCGCAGAACATGATTATTTTTTCCATCTGAAAGTCCGCGTCGAAAAAAAAAAGTTCCCTAATAATGTGCAAAATTGATGGCACATAAATACGAGAACGAGAATGCGACTGAAGATTAGCTGAGGACCGTTGGGGGTTGACGCCGTTAGTCGTTGGGGGATTTGGAATACCTGGGGATCCCTCACTCAGTGTTGATTAGGGAACGCATTTGCTCATTCCCTTACAATTGAATGCACCCCTTATCTCAAGACTGCCAAATGTCTGAAAACCCCTTTCGCGGGTTTTTCCCCCCGCGAATTAGAAACAATGCATCCCGCCTATCTCAGGTGAGCTCTTATTCTATTCTACTTTTCCAAGTGAAATAATCCTGAACATTGCTGAATGAGGAATGAGGTTAGAAAACTAGCAAGGATATCTGATTTTTTCCCCTAAGATTTGGTCAAATTTTCTACTATTTTGAAGATATTTCATAACCCCCTTTTCAAATTTTTCGGGAGTCCAAAGAGGAGGGGGAGGATGACATAGTTTGACTCGAAGATTAGAGATTGTCAATTGCTGTAAACTAAATTAAAATTGTTCAAACACACACACACACACATACACACATTCATATATACATAATGTCACGCATCAGAAATTGACAGATACAAAGATATGGATTTCAGTTAATCGGGATTGAAGTGAAGGAGCTAGCGAACAGGTGCGAGAGTGCTGAAGAGTGTCAAATCAATAGCGTCCTACGTAGGAGCTCGCACAGGGGGGATTTTTGGCAGGAGGGTGGATGCCCATCCAGCGATGAGGCGTTTACCCTTAATGACGGAGTAAATCGACCTGACAAGAATTCAGAAAATCCCCTTCGAAGCTCTTATCGCCAAAACGGAGTGAACAAGCCAGGAACCCGCCATTAGCGAGAAATATATGAAAAAATAGATAAGAAAGAAAAATGAGAGAGACAGAGAGAAAGTGGAGGGAGAGATAGAAAAAATAAAGAGTTGTTGATATTTAACAGTTACTTTCCACGGACCAATTTGTCTTCGTAACTACGTATTTATGTGGTACCCATCTTTCTGCAGTTTAATTACCACTGATCATGGTCATACCAAATGACTTAAAAACAGCATACTGTATTCAATGGCTCATATATGCTCAGTTTAGTATGACGTGTCACTGAACCCTCGCTTTGGATTTGTGCCAATGCGTTGACGAAATATTCTCCCTTGTGTGACTCTGCATCACAAAACCAGCAAAAAGTGGCCAGATATGAATTTGCAAATGGCAAATTCTAAAAGAGCAGACTCTAAGCTTTAATGATGCAGAACTCAACCCAAATGGATTTCCCTAATCCTAATTTCCTGCTCCTAATATCAACAATAGAAAGGAAGTATACATACTATGGGAAATAATGTTTGATGAAAAAAGAGGTTTTGAAGTTGAAAAGGCCTATTCACATACTTAATCATGTTAATCTCGCTATTCAGGGCTGTGATGTCCAATGAATGGAACAAGACAGGGTGTATAATAATAAAACACCCATAGCAACCAAAATGAAGGAATCATTACATTCAGTTGGAATTTAGCACATTAGCACATTTGATTCAGGACTAGTACTAACTTTCAGAGCAGTTTCTGCATTATGCTTTCAAAGTATTCAAAGCTGAAAATGAAAAGTGTGTAAAAGGTTTTCAAGAACTAAACAAGGGTCCGCAAGACAAACCTAGTCACACGTAGTGTTCCAGAAAAGCTGTAAAAACACACGATTCCCCTGTCGTTTTATGATCCAAACTTAAGAATTACAGAGAAGAAGAATTGCTCATGGAAAAAATGGAAAATCATTAAATTGACAAGGTGGACCCATTTCACATATCATGCCTATTATGAGCCCTCATGTGAAAACGGGTTGTGCGACGTTTGTTTTTTGGTGTGTTTTTTTTTTGTGTGTGTGTGTGATGCACAGTCACTTTTTCATCTCTAAGCCAGTTCGGAGGTAACTCATTGGCACATTGGTACGAATGACCTTTCTTTCTTTTTTCTCAGTCGGTTAGGGGCACTTCATTCGTTTTCTGAACGACATAATGCCTAAATTTTACGTAACAATTTATGGGATTCATCAATCCTGTTCAAACAAACAATGAACCTGCGTACCAGTTGACCAGTATGATCAGTCAGTCAACAATTGGGATAGAATCCATTTCATCGTATAACTGCATCGAACGTATTAACAATCTCTTTCTATTGGTATTGCCAAATACCACATTTGCTCTCAGGTGGATGTGCTGGCAAGCGGCATTTAAAGCATGTAAAATGATTGCATGAATAGCCATTACATCACAGATGCTCATCCCAGTGAAATTACAAACCAACGTGCCTATTGGAGCCAGATTGTACAGAAGATGCAACCCCAGATCAAAAAAAGAATGACAAATCAGGTGGGAGGTACGTTTCACTGACGCGGGACCTGGGACCCCTCATGAAAAGTAAAACGAAAGCAAGCCAAAAAAAGATTCAGAAGCATGCACGAAGGTGGCGTCAATATTCGGCACACGAATCGTAGGCCAAAAAAATCTTAGGAAGAACAAGAAGAAGAACAACAACAACTGTTGGTACAAATTAGATTTTTTTTCTGCTCATGCGCAAAGTTGAATCGCGAACTGGCTTATTATATTCTCTCTCTCTCTCTCTCTCTCTCTCTGCTTTTCTTCTATCTCGTAGGAAGCTCCGCTGCACACGCAACGTCATCCACATGCACCTCTTCATGTCCTTCATTCTCCGTGCCATCTTCGTCTTCATCCGCGACATCATCGAGGAGCAGAACGAATCGTCGCTCTATGATGCCAAGAGCGCCAACACCACCAACTCCGATGAGCTGGACAGAGGGGTAGGAGGATTCGGTTTGATTTTTAAAAAAATTCATCGATTTATTATTATTTTTTTTTTAGGTGTTCCTTTCTATTTCTTTGCATAAAGACAATATTCTGGAAGAGAAATATCTGGAATAAAGATTGACAATCAGTCTTCATGAATAACAAAGAAATTTTATCACAATCAGTTTATGGGTATAAGGGCTTTACGAAATTTCATTTCAAACTTGATATGAAACATACAATCAATGTAAGAGATACAAGCAATGTAAAAGAGCAGCAATGAAAATGTTATCATATTATGGGTCTTAAAAAGTTACATATTTTTGAAGATTCGCTTATTTTTGCAAAACAGTTCACAAACAGTTCGCATGCATGAACGTACAAATGAGTGAGCTGATGATATTATGTGATCACATTGTTTTACATTGATCTTGTCAAAAAATTCATTTTTTCTGCTGTAAATGTGTTGAACAAGATATTCATAATGATCTGTGAGAATTTGCTGGATTTTAGACTGTGGCACAACACTGTCAAAAAACAACAACAAAGAAAAAAATACTAAGATCTGCTACTACTACTACTTGGTACTTCGACTACTACTCGTACTACTACTTACTACTACTACTACTACTACTGCTGCTGCTGCTGCTGCTGCTACAAGAACAAGAACAACACCAAGAACAACAACAACAACAACAACTACTACTACTACTACTACTAGAAGAAGAAGAACAACAACAACAACAACTACTACTACAACTACTAGTACTACTACTACTACTACTACTACTACAACAAGTACTAGTACTACTACTACTACTACTACTACTACTACTACTACTACTACTGCTGCTGCTGCTGCTGCTTCTGCTGCTGCTGCTGCTGCTGCTACTACTACTACTACTACTACTAAAACGACAAAAATACTACTATATTCATAATTATGTGCCACATATTTTGTTCCCGGTCGTTAGGATTTCTTTCCAGTTGCATGGTCTTCATCTTCACCCAAACCTGACCACCTCCACTTCTTGATATAGCAGAAATATTTTTTTCGGCCACAGTTTGTACCATTAAAGGCTCCAGACTACATGTAGTACCTTATAGGGTACTCAGTGTTTCTCTCCTGCTCCTTCTAATACATTTTCAATGGCTTTATTTGCCATTTTCTTAATTATGATTCAAAATAAAACAAAGTAACATATATATTATGTCATCGTGAAAATATATGTAACAATGCGACATAAGTATTCCGTATTCATTCTGTATCATCATGTTGTTGTTTTGTCTTGTTTTAGAATCCCGGATGTCAAATTGCATTTACGTTGATCCAGTACTTTCTCGTGGCCAACTTTTACTGGCTGCTCGTAGAGGGCGTTTATCTCCATTCCCTTATCACCTTGGCAGTTTTTACAGAAAAATCCATATACAGATACATCGCCTTAGGATGGGGTAAGTTCGCTCACATTTTGCCGTGTCATCTACGACAATGAATCTATAAAGCCCGATGCCCATTGTGCGACCTGAGCCTGTGAGTTGGTGGCGAGCTGGTGCGAGCTGTATGGGGCGCCAAGTGTCTCATGGCCTATTTCGTTACGAAATCAGTCACTTCGTAGGCTCAGGTCGCACAGTGGGCATTGGGCTGTAGTCTATTTATACAACATAATATTTGGTTGACAAAAAGCAAAGGCTAACAATGACAGGCAAGTGTGAATGCATACATTCTATTCCCTCCCTTAAAAGAGATAAAGAGACTTGTTGTAAGTAGGCCTACGTATGTAGAACCCGAATGTAGAACAAGTTCATTAACCCTTTAAGAGTTTGTCTTGGGGGTGACACGGTATTTACTCCTGCGACAGTTGCTCCTATCTTATTTTCTCCAAGGACATAATTAGGGTTAGGGGTATATGGTTGTAATAAGGTTTTAGGCCTAATTTGATGTGAGGATTAGAATAAGTGTTAGGTTTATGTTTGTGGGTAAAATTTATGTTTGGCTTAGCGTACGCGGGAGCGATAAATTGTCGCAGAAGTATATATCATGGAACCGTCTTGGACAGTGAAGTAAGTTTAGCGCCCTCTATCATACGGCCGTCACATTATGATGTTTGAATTTTTAAAGAGTTATTACACTAGGCCTATATCTTCTAACTTCTACTTACCCAAGCTAAATTCCAAGGAGCAATTCGCTTTTCGAAAGTCATAACTGACAAAAAAATTATTTCGATATATTTTGCAAAAAAATGTACAATGACAATGGAGAAGTCTGTTTACTGGTAATTTTTATAATCGACATCTATCTCATTTTATCAATATCGGAAACCTAATCACGTATTTCAACGAGAAGGCTATACGGGTGTTTTTTAAATGGACGTGTCACATACTCATCCCTGTGTGCAGATAAATACAATATCTTTCTATTTTCTTTTCCAAAGATGTCAGTTGTAAAACGATTTCACTTCATTCCTTGTACTTGATAACCATGCGAAAGGGTTTTAAAGGGACTGTATAGTACTGGTTGAGGTGAGGATTCAGCTTGTAACGTTTTTCGAGATATTTGGAAACCACTCTATGAAATGTTGGAAAGCATACAATGTTTTAAGGGAAATCAAAAGTTTGTTTGATGAACATCGGTTTTGAAATGACTGAGGTAAAACAAAGAGATCCTAATAAAAGCCAACTAGCCTGTCGATTTTATTAGGATCACTTTTTTGGGGGATATCTCAGCCATTTCAAGACCAATTTTCATCAAATGAACGTTGAATCCTTCTTGGAATTACATGCTCTTTAATATTTCATAAGAGTTTTCTCATTATCTCACCAAAAAAACAACACAAAAAAATGCTATGAACCTGAAGATAAGTCTCAACTAAAACTGTAAGTTCCCTTTAAGGTGTAAAGAGAGCTAAACTTATAACACTTTTGATAGAGGACATGGCGATCTTTTTGCCTCATAAAATATTCTAAAAGATTTTCGAAATAGAGTGTTGTTTCATTAAAAAAAAAAAAAATCAAGACGTTGATATGTTCAAATATGCGCTTCGTTTGAGCGTTACGCAAGTGTAAGGTTACATCGCGTTCCATAAGAAGAAGATATAAAATTTGTTTGTCAGTTGACTTCTTCACCCTCATCTTCTCTGCTCACCCTTTGTTCTCCTTTTTCCCTCATCTTTTGAATTGATGTTAGTGTAACCGGGCAGATAGGTATGTGAAATCGGAGAGGGGTGTTATGGCTCCGATCTCGCGAATGAATAAATAACGACCAGCGGGGGAAAAGAGAAAAAGAAAGAGATTATACTCAATTGAGAAATAGGGACGAAATGTGGGGAAGAAAACGATGTTTACCCGATGGGGCAAAGACAGGGTCGACTCAAGCATTGTATAATAATCCTCGTCTTCTTTAAGCCTGATTGACGGCTATATTGCTCGGAATCGATGTCGTCTGCCGCTGCGGTTCATTTGATATAATAGGGCGCGGTGAGATTTGTGCGAGTGTAACAGCGCCCGCAGGAGGATCATTCCATTGAGTATGGCATCATGCGTGTGTGCGCGCGTGCACGGTTGCTCGTGTGCGTGTTTGTCTGTATTTGTGTGTGTGTGTGTGTGTGCGAGTGTGTGTGTGAGTGTGTGTGCGTGCGTGTGTGTGTGTGTGTGTGTGTGTGTGTGTGTGAATATATGTGTTAAAAACGCTTTAGGGAAGCAAGAAGAATATCAACAGAAAAAAAAAAGGATCTACAATCTTCTCGACGCATCGTCCATCGCCGGTGGGTGTGTGTGTGTGTGTGGGGGGGGGGGGATGAAAGAAAGGAGAGCGAGAGGTAGAGAGAGAGAGAAAGAAAAAAATAAGAGAAATGAAATCATTTCTAGAGAAACGGTCTTGAGTTCATCGTTGTCTACATGCTTCCCAAATAGAGAAGAGCGAAAGGTTTAACCAGTGAGATAGGAGACAGGTTCACCCTCACACGTGCCTGGTTTAAACTGTTTTGTTCTTGCTATACTTGTGATATGTTATGATTTTGCGTCATCATGCATAGTAAGCCCCCCCCCCCCCCCGATAAACATACACACACGAACACACACACGCAAACACACACACACACACACACACAAAAGAGACAACAAGGCCTATAAATATTATGAAAGATATGAAAACAACAGGAACTTTTTTTGTTTTGTTTTTTCCCCATAGACTTGGCATCTAGGGGATGGCTAGTAACTGATCAGTGGGAATCAGTGGAAATGCTGGGGGATGATTGTTTCAATCCTTGTGGGATTCATTTAAGAGTATGTTATATATCTATTGTTGTGTGAAAATTATTTGCTTCAGAATGGTCTCATATTCAAGTGATGTGCAGTTTAATGTTTCCAGGTTAGCATGCCTGTACAGTGACGGGGCGATCGCATACATTAAACTGCACATTACTTTAATATAAGACCATTCTGAAGCAAATAATTTTCACACAACAATGTATATTAATGTACTCTTAAATGAATCCCACAAGGATTGGAACAATCATCCCCCAGCATTCCCACTGATTCCCACTGATCAGCTACTCGCCATCCCCTTTAAGACAAAATCGCACTTTTGCAGTTCTCTGTTGCGTAGGTACTGGCTAGCCAACTCCATAGCAGATAAATCGATAATATGCATCGTAGTATTCAAAGCATGGCGATCCGAGGAAATGTTTCATTTTGAACGATCTTAGAGGATAACAAGACGAAATTCCTCAATTCGAACAAAATACTGACCTCATTTTTCGAAGTAACTTCTGATATTATATTCAATAAAGATGGCATTTAAGGCAGTGAAAGAGGTGTGTTATATGAACACATGTTTTTTACCAGGACATTTTTTTTTTTTTATGTAGCACCTCAAGAACGTTTTATGAAAAGAAAAAAAACAACAAATAGTTTATTATTTCTCGAATCTATATCAACAGTTGCAAAAAGAGAGAAAACCTACAAAGTTGATGAATAAAAAATAAGCAAAACTCGAAGATTAAAGACGTCGGTGATTTTACGTATAGTCACCAGGGGGTTAATTCACCACGTCTTAAAACGTAAGTAAATCTTTAAACGTGTTTTTTGTACTTGTGCGTATCGTACCCCATAACCTTTCGTTCCAAGAGATTAATGTCTATTCATTGCTAATAGCAGCCAAAAGCAGTTGTGCAGGGTATACATTCCGGAGGCTTTTGCAGAATACATGCAGAAGAAGAAGAAAAGGGACAAAAAAGATAGAAGAAGAAGAAGAAGAAGAAGAAGAAGAAGAAGTAGTAGTAGTAGTAGTAGTAGTAGTAGTAGTAGTAGTAGTAGAAGTAGTAGTAGCAGTAGTAGTAGTAGTAGTAGTAGAAGAAGAAGAAGAAGAAGTAGTAGTAATAGTAGTAGTAGTAGTAGTAGTAGTAGTAGTAGTAGTAGTAGTAGTAGTAGTAGTAGTAGTAGTAGTAGTAGTAGAAGAAGAAGAAGAAGAAGAAGAACGTCGTGAATATCTCTGGTAGAAGAAAAGATCAGATTCCCATAATTGTGTGGGCAAATACTTAAATCATTTTATTTCAGCTAACATAAGAGTGACGCCATACTCAGGAATTGTACAATCCATGCTTTTATTTTCTGGTAACGCCAGCATTTGATTTTTTTTTAAACTTTCTGTGTTGAATTATATCGTTTTGATTTGGGTTTTGCTCGATTTTGTTTTTATTATGCACCGTTTGAGAATTTACTTATTGATCTACGAAAGCAAAACACACAGGCACACACACAGGCACACACACACACAATCACACTCACAGTCACACTCAAACACACAGTCACACACCCGCCCACATGCACGTGCACACACCCACAGACACACACACAAAAACAAAAGGTAAAGAGGTTTTACGATGCAAACCCCAAAACCATCTTCATTGCAATGTGTCGCCGTCACGTGAATTTACCACGAAATTGTCAATATTTTATGGTATAGCCCCCCTTAGATTTTAACAGTAAACTTTGACAGGTGTACCATTAATTTGCTTAAACTTGTATTCAAAAATTGTTCTAAAATTTATGAAAACAGACTTTCATGTTGTTCCTCATGTCTTATGTAGACTCCGTGAATTCACGGAAGTCAATGTTCTTTCCCACATTTCTTTCCTATCGCTATAAGTAGCTGGTAGACGCAACTTGATGGATTAAACTTGAATGGCTGCTTGGCGCGTCCTCTTTCAAGGAAATGATGTTTACATCTCCACTTGTGTAGACGTCATGGTGTGTGGTGTTAGACAAGCATATAAAAATCTTTATTAGAGTGGCGCTACATTAAGAGCATGAGGAAAGGTGTATGAATATTCATGAAATGAGTAATCTCCAGGAAAGATGCCAAAAATAAGTCCCGTGAACCCACAAAAGTGAGGATGCCCGGTCTGAATATTGAAAAAACATGATGTAGTTACGAATGACAAGGTGTTATGAGGGCGATTTTTGACCTGTTATGTAGGCATTTTTGAATTGTAGATTTAATATAAAAAGTTATTGCTTTGAAGCAGTTTTTTGACTATTTTTGACGGTTTTCGTCTTATTCAATACTGCTCAGCTTCTACACAGGACAAAAATACCAGATAGCTCTGTAGCTTTGACTTTGGGAACCATGATTGCCTTAAGAGCCGAGTCAGTCCGATAAGTGTCGATTCAGTCCGGCGTGTGTTAGAATCGTGTTGAGCGTGTCCAGCCGATAGGTTCCGACGAGGTTCCGACGATTTAACAGTATCGGTCACAGAGATTTTCTCTCATCGGTCACTCATCGGAAGCAAAGTTTATCGCGCTTCCGGTCACTCATCGAAGTGTATCAAATAGCAGTCCGATGAATCCGACTTGTTTTGGTCGACTATCAGGTCAGTGTCAGACATGTCGGGCGGTGATCCGATGAGGAAAGATCGTTCGATGAGGATCGCGCGCGACCTGTCTGACACTCACCTGATAGTCGACCAACCAAGCCGGATTCATCAGACTGCGATCCGCCTCGATGGGTGGCCGGAAGCAACAAACTTTGCTTCCGATGAGCGACCGATGAGTGAAAATCTCTGCGGAATGGGGGTTAAGCTCTAAGATTAGTTTCTTCATCAGACGATCTTGCCTCATCGGATCACGCCCGACATGTCTGACACTGATTTCATAGTTGGCGGCCAACACAAATCGGATTTATCAGACTTCGATCCGACACACTCCCGTGGGTGGTCGGAAGCAACAAACCTTACTTCCGACGAGTGACAGATGAGAAGGAAAAAAAAAACTCTGTGGAACGGGGTAACGGGGGTATAAACTTAATTTTGTTATTTCCGGGGCTCTTCAAGAATTGATATCACCCTCCGTGAGCCGTGGTGTGAGTCTCTGGAGCTTGTCGGAATAGATTTCATCGGAAATAATCGGAATGCCAATATTTTTGCATTTTGGCGATCAGATGAGGCTCCGGTGGTCACTGCAATGGAGCTTTTCGGGAAGATATACCCTTTCTTTTACCTTTCCATCCATGATAGCTACCATCGAGGATACGTTAAATTGCTTCACGTTCACATGTTAGCCATAGTAAGCTTATGTCAATAAACAATATCTCCTCTTTTCATTTATTTAGTGTTTGTTTATTTTTTATCAGCGCATACGACTCCATGATAAAATCCGAAAGTGTAGTGCACTCTTTGCAACGACATCCCCCACCCCCTCGTTTCATGCATTGCCAAATTTGGAAATAGAAAGTAGGTCTAGAGAGTTTAGCTATACTGGTACATAACTGCCGGTGGTGATATAACCGCTATATAATTATGTACTCTCCACGGTCCATGTACTATATGTAAGATCTTTGTAACTCACGCTGTCTTGTGAGAAAGCTGATCAGTAACTTTTGTCTCAATCGACGTTGAATGCTCCTTATATCCACCACTTTTGTCCATCTTTTTTTTTTAATAATAGGCCTACGTGTTTAATAGTTTTGGGCATCCGTCGCTTCGCACTTGTCGTTAAATGTAGGACTGCCTTCCAATGAAACAATTCTCATTTTGATGACAGTCTCCTGAAGCGTTTTTCTCCGACTGATATAAAACATAGCTGTGCAAGCTTTCTTTTACTGTTGCATGTTATCTTTTATACAACAACGAACATCCTAAGGTTATCTAAAGCAGATATGAAATGAACTCTCAAAATCATTTGTCGATTAGGGTTTCCCGTTCAATGTTTGCAAATAATTATGTTTCATTTGTTTCGAAGCTGAAAGACAAGGTGGATGAGAACATAGAAATGAATGAAATGACATCATCATAAAAGCTTTTTGACGTTTGAACTCGCTTTTGTAAGTTTTGTTTTGTTTTGTTTTGTTTTTCTGTTTCCAGGTTGCCCGGTATTGGTGGTTGTACCCTGGGCCATCTACAGAGGTAGCGAGAAGTCGGCGGGGTAAGAAAATGATTTCTCAATTAAGGTTATGATATAGTTTTGGCCGATATGGAAATTCAAGCTTTAACTTTTTGCAAGATAATCAGAAACAACTTATATGAAATATTTCCAATATCAATTTTTTATTGTCTCCTTTTTTCTAATCTGTTGTTTTTAGTTCTAAAATCAGATTGTCACCATGGTAACCCATGCTTCTTTTGTTACGCTTTAGTTATTTGTCCTGCTTGTTTTAATATTTGAATGTTTGTGTGGGGAATTCTTCCTCTTTTTTTTTTTTGGTGGGGGGGGGGGGGAGGGGGTGGATTCTGGTATGTTCAAAGGCGAAAGTCTATTTCCAATACCTGATGATCCATCTTTAGTCCCATGTCTTCCTACAGGTGTTTTGTTCATGACGCCACGAAGGACTCCAGCTACTGGATTATCAAAGCGCCTGTGATGATCTCTATCTTTGTGAGTCAACCAAAAAAAAAAAAAAAAAAAACCCGGAAAATTTGTGATTTTGAGAGAGCTGTTTAAACTAATGACAGTCGTTTTTACCATAAAAACACTATCCTTATTCTTGTTTGAACTATAAATTTACCCCAACAACCCTGAACTTGCAACTGATTGACAAATTGCCCTACATCGACGTAAATAAGCACTGAATTGATCAGTGTTTTAGTAGTAGCCATGATAAAAAAAAAAGATTCATGGGCGTACATATTTGAGCAGGATTCGAACCTAAACGACCTCCTGATCACCGGACAGGCGTCATTCCCACTAGACCACCGAGCTTTCGCCCCGACAGCAAGGAGTGTTAATTCTAATCCTTATAGCATGCAGCGGGTACTGCGTAATTATTCAAATTCATGTCAATCGGTTGCAATGAAAACATCTCGATGGAAGAATTTCATGAATGTGAAATACCCTGAACTTGCCTTCCATATACAAAATGCATCGCTGGTCGCACAGAAATCAGCGCTGTCTTGTCATCGAATAAAAAAAAATGAGAAGAAAATCAACCAGATACAGCGTGGCTTGCCATAGTCGTGAATTATCGTCGTAATATTCACACTCGTAGAATTTACGTCTCTCGTGTCACTTAAAATCATAATTCATCATCACGGTTCTAGACAAAAATTTCATAAAGTTATGTCGATACTTGCACTTTCGAAGAGACAACGGTAAAGCATATTTACGCTGGCCACGCATAGTTACACGGTGAACTCTCAGAACTTTTGAATGATCTGTGTAAGAAGAATTCCAAAACCTTTTTTTTTTCTTTATATATTATGATTTATCTATTACATCAGACAGTATACTACATAATGTATATATATATATATATATATATATATATATATATATATATATATATATATATATATATAGGCGTACCTGTGTTTTGGTGCCTTGTCTGCTACCGGCGGTTTCACGCTGTCGCGATCCTCAGGCAGACTGACAAAGTGGTGTGTTTCTGTGCTCATGTGGCGCGGTGGATCGGTTTGACGCTTGGATGATTTTTCTTTTTCGGTGTCTGCATTTGGATATGAGCTCGGACCTTTTATTGAGTGCGTTTTTGTTTCGGATGATGATGGCCTTCTCATCGAGGCAGAGGTTGCACAGGCCGCTCCTTCTCAGAGTTAAGTTTGACTTTTTTTGGATGTCCCATGTCAGTGTGAAGTTTACGCGTTTTTCTTTCAGGCTCCAGATGTATTTTGAGAGTTGGGTTTCGTTTTTGTATTTCTCATTCTTGATGGATTTAACATGATTCCTATATCTGTCTTTGAAGGTACCCCCCGCCAGCCCGTAGTAGCACTTTTCCTCGTTGTCATGCTTGACGGTTGCCTTATACACAAGAGCCGTTTCCATGCATCTTCCTCTCAATGGGCATTGGTCTTTTTGGCGGCAGTTGCATTTGGGTTTGGGTTCGGTGTCACGTGACTTGGATTGTTTGATAACTCTTTGGTTGTGGGATTTTATGACTGCATCCATGTTTTTCATGCAGCTGTAGCTCACTTTTACCGTATTCTTATTGAATATTGGGTTCAGCTTGTGCCCTTTGGGAAAATGTTTGTTGATGAGCTTCAGGAATCTACCCCCCACGTTTGTCTTGGTCGCTGCATTATAAGGTGGGTTGAACCATGTGATATTCCTGCTCCTGTTTTTCCTTTTTCTTCTCTTTTCCTCTTCACTCGGTTTGTAGTGCTTGATGTTTTTCTCGTAGCCGCTTTTTTTCAGGGCTTCGTTGTACAGTGGCGCTGCGTTGTGGAATATGTCTTCGTTTGAAGACAATGTCGATATGCGTTTTTCAACGGCTAAGGGTATTTGTGTTAGTGTAGCGGGCGGGTGGTTGGAGTCCCTATTGACGTAGAGGGGGGTGTCGTTTGGTTTTCTGTACGGTTGGAAGGTGCCAGTGTCTAGATTAAGTGTGACATCTAGGTAGTCCACTACCTTGAGGTTGGTTTGGACGGTGATGCGCAGACCTAGCTCATCAAAGACTTTAATGAGGTCTTTTCGCGCCCTATCGGCTCTACTCCCAGAGGCTCTCCTCTTTTCAATCCTCAACAAACTTCGTATTCCCGACGGATATATACCAAACGGATATATATATATATATATATATATATATATATATATATATATATATATATATATATATATACAATATGTATATGATATGATATTATATATGATTATATGATTTCTTAAAATACTTAATCAAATACGTGCACACACACGCAGACAGAATCACATACATTATGCAATAATCGCGAAAACAGAGTTATGTTTTGAAGTTTGAATTTGTATGCCAAGAATTAAGCAAACTACTAAAAAAAAAAAAATAAAGGAAAAAATCAACTTTACTGCACCATTCACAATAGATAGTGCGTAAATGAAATCTATATGATTTGAATTTGGTCTATGAATTTCAAAGCAAGAGCGAAATAGGCATAGGCCTGCTTTGCGAATCCGCGAGACAGCACGCCTATAGGATGACATTCGGCACATGCACGCGATATGTTATGCTCTTTCGCGCAGCCTGAATTTTGCATAATCCGTGGAATCAACTGAAATAGCTTTGTGAATTCCGGGCCACCGTAAATTTGATCAGGGACTCCACCTCCTACAAAATATCACAACTAAAGTCTCACATGGTGACAAATTTAAATTTCCAAGGATGATTTAACATAATAAATCACCAAAATTCATGACAGTGAATACCATCCTGGCAAATAGTGAAGTAACGAAACGCGTCATACATAATGTCTGTTCATCAATCTTCAAAATTTGTCCCATTCGACAACTTCTCGGATGGTTGCGTTATTGTTGTCGTTTTTGTGTTTTTGGTAAGGTTTGCCATAGTTGTATGGTTAATTTCGTTTTGTACAAAAGAGGGGAATATTTTATCAGAACAAATGGGGGCATTGAGACGACAACATCCACAGACTCGTTACAATACTTCTCCATTCTGTCCCGAGACAGCGAAAAGAAAAATGATGCAACATTAACCCGTTCCGTATGGGAACCTATTGACCTGCGTGTTAGTCTATGGGCATTTCAGAATTCAGTACGGAACGGGTTAAAAGAATGGAGTACGTATACTTCGATCTCTTCCCCCTCGCCGATTCAAATGCCAAGCACGCCCGCTGCTGTCGTAAAGCGGTTGCACATAATGACCACAAAGCTCCACGCAGTCTCCGACTATGTTGTAATAAAGCAAGATTACCGACGTATTCACATTCATGAGATGTATTTCTGTCCCAAAGGCCCTTCTATAAGTTATCTATCTTCCCGACTTCGTTTAATTGCATTTACAAAGTTCCAAGTTTGCCTTGCCTTCATTAGTTAATACTTGGTCAGAGAATATGCTATAAAGGCAAGCATCGAGCTTTTGTGTTTGCCGTCCCATAACCTTTCGAAAATTAGCGTGCATGAAATTTGAGTGTAGATTAAAGCTAATCTAATTTCTTGGTAGTTATTTTCAGTGCGGGGCTGATTTAACCCCACTTATGAAAGCTTATGAAGAAAACAAGACGGAAACTGGAATAGCGGACATGCAATGTCTACGAAAGTCAGCCATCTCAAGGCACGCCAAATCGGATTATTAAATTTGCGTCTAAGACATGCTAAAATTCAAATGGTATCATTACTAGGATTTTTGCCTCTGTTGCCTTCGCTCTATCTCTTGAATGTTCTTCTTAAGCCATTCCCATAGGATGAACTTGATAGGAAGTAGGTATTGAATGGGTAACTGGAAAGGGGGGAAAAAAGATAACTGATAAAAAGTACTTTGCAGTCTTCCAGCTCCGCAAGTTATTAAATTGGGTCAGAAAGTCTTCCGTTATTATGACGTCAATTGCCAGACGTATCAATCCCTCCCTTGTCAATCTTATATAGCCATTGCGAGAGACCAAAAGGTATCTGAACATGGCTAACTTGATACAAAGAGGTCTTTTATCTTAGAATTACCCCCTAAAATCCTCAAAAAATCCTCACAGAAGATGACGAGAAAAGATTTGAAAGGAAGCTCAATGATATACAAATAACCATCGAAGAAAAGTCCTCTTAATACCAAGGGATGCGAGCACAGACCAGAAAATAGAGGAAGAGACAATCAAAATATTAATACACAAAACCTCGGGATGCTTACAGAAAACAAATAATCGCTAAGTACGAGGAAAACAGGTTATTGAAGGTAAAGGAATAAGAAGCTACACATCTGGCCCTCTTGCAGAGAGAGAAAGACGGGGGGGGGGGGGAGGATGCGGAAAGAGGAAGATGCAAAAACAGAAAGAGAAAATAATCTTTTAATGCTGACATTTTTTTTTCTTCATTGCAATAATCTAGTCGGTAGCCCTCACAAGCTTAAAAAAAAAAAGATTATATTTTTGGGTATTCAGATCGTATCCCCTCTTTTTGTCCCCTCGAACGTCTTAGTGCATTACGTCATTTGTGCTTCGCCAAATCCTTTCGCGGATCAGCGAAGGCCCCCACCCAATCATAGCCAAGGGCGAGACAACTGTATACCATACCAATGACCTTTTGTATCTTAAGGACAGTAGTCCATTTGAGGCTAAACTAAGCAGATTCACCAAGGATCTGTTTTCGGGGAAATTGAGAAGACATAATCTGGGAGTATAGTTGATACAGATACTAGCAGTCGAAAGAAGAATTTAAATTTCAATAAGTATAATTTCCATTGGAAAAAAAATGGGTAGGAAACTCTAAAACAATCAAGATAAGAGGGTCATTTCTGATCATTGTTACCCAAGCTTTCCTTACATCTTAAAGGGATATTGATAAAATTAGATATAGGATTATATATCTTGAAAGCACCGCTCTCAGAAACAGCTGTGTTTTGATGACGAGTGACCTCGTATAGATCAAATATAAGAGCCTGCTTTCAGCGTACTAAAAAAACCCCAAACAAACAAACAAACAAACAAACAAACAAACAAATGTCAATAATCATAATTGTAAATAAATGAACGAATGGATTAATATATATATATATATTATATACATGTATATGAAGACATAAATACGTGTGTGAGTGGGAGTTTGTGTATGTGTTTACAATACTGGAGAAAAAAAAACTGAATACTAAAATACATGTGTTTGTGTGTGGAAAAACAAAAGAAATGAAAATGACAAATTAATTCAATACAATGAAGCTCCCGAGGGGAGGAAAAATATAGGGACGTAAAACAGACAATAAATGAATTAGGGCCAAGGTTCTTGAATACTATCACAGATAGGAATAACCTAGTTCTGACTGAGTGCGATCTTGTTTGTCTGTATTTCCATCAATCTACCTACACTGACTCAAAAGTATGAACAAAATAAACTTTTATCTGATAGTCAAATACTGCGTTCTGTATCGGTCATTTCGAGAGAAGTTCTGTTAATTATTGTTATGATATAATTGAAATGAGTTGATGTCATTTTCATATCTTGCCATGGCGACATCATACGGCACATTAGATCGTTCGAAGTTCTGAAGGTTGTCAGCTGTAACAAGGTAGAATTCAATTTCAATTCAAATTCAATTTATTCTTTTTTTTCAATATCTTTTCTTGTTCCTGCAGGTCAATTTTGTGCTGTTTCTTCGGATCTTGTGCGTCCTAGCTACCAAGCTGCGAGCAAGCAATGCGGCAGAAGCGAGAACGTACAGGTATTTTTTCATTACTCGCATGACCCCCACACCTGCCATTAACCCTGGGTATGTGGTCCTCTTTTGTATCTTTCTTCCTCTCTTTCATATTTCTGTCTTTAACCTATACACATACCACGCACACAACGCACACACATACACACGCACACACGCATGCACACAAGGCACATCTACGCAGTCTTGGTCGCATTTTTTTCCAAGTCTCTCTTCTTCCTTCGGTATCTTTTCCAATATATTTGTCTGGCAAAAAGGACTCCATTAATTCTCCCCATCCGTCCATCTCTCCGTCGTTCTCTCCTCTCTCTCCCTGTCTCTCTCTCTCTCTCTCTCACACACATACTCTCTTTCTCTCCCTCTATCTATCATATATCTATCATCTATCTATCTATCTATCTATCTATCTATCTATCATCCATCTATTTCTGTCTCTCTCTTTTCATTTTTATTCATATTTCTCCATATGCATGTCTCCATGGGATTCTTTTTGTACAGTCCGTCTTCCAGTATTCCGCATTTTGTTTTCTCTTTTGCCTTTCTGTCTATCTCTGTCTTTTTTTGTTGACCTTTTCTTCTTCTGTTCAGTACTTTTGTTATAAACCCTTCCCCTATATTTGTTACCTCTTAATATAAAACATATTTTGTTACATTCCGTTTCTATCCAATACTGTCTAAAGAAGATTGACGGAAAAGTGTACTGGTGCGACAAGATATAATCGTTTGTCATTAGTATAAGGTGTGGTTGTATACTTAGATGGCTTTTCAAATTAAGTCAAATCAAGTGGATCTTTATTTTAAAAATCCAGATGAATTTCTGGAGTTTGACTGCTGAACATTAAACAAACTAGATAAGAATCATGAAAACACGAAGCTTGGTGTTTTCACCAAATCATCGAATGAGCCACAATAGCATGAAGTACAATTTGGACAATGTCATCACCCTACAGTCCCCGAATATTTTTGCGCATAAAAACGTTGTGAGATCTCCTTGGAATGGTCTGCAATATTATAATCCAAAATGCCCTTACGTCTTTCTTCTATACTGTACCTTTTGTTGTAATTGCGTCAGTAGGGGTATTCTTTCTTGTTTGTTTGTTTGTTTTCATGAGGAGGTGAGGGTATCTATTACTAATTTAGATAATGACATCTTTCCTGTCTTCTTCTTTTTCCTCTTCTCATCCTCCTTCTTCTATCTTGTTTTTATTTTTGTTTTAAACTTAGTATTTGTCTTCTCTCTCTATTTCCCCCGGTTTCTTCGTACCCGAATACCTCATTTCAACCTCTTCTCCTGCCTCTCTTCATTAATCTAGGCTCCAAAGAAAGGGAAGAGATTATTCTCTTTTTTTTTTCTTCCTCTCGTAATGAAAACGGAAATAGACGATTGAGAAAAGCTCCGTCTAGCCAAGAGGAGAACAGAATTTCTAGGCTTCAAAGCGCCGTCCCATTCGTTCATCAATTCAAATTGGATTCATCTTTGGAATGAGGTCGAAATGGGGCTGGGTGTCGAGGGCCGAATTCTCAGAAGACACTCGCGAGTGTCATAAAAAAAAAGAAAATGAACGGACTTGGGAATGTGAAGCTTGTACGTCATTTCTAGCTCACTACTCCCAATCGGATGGGACGTGTGTCAATTCCGTCTTTTCTCAATTATTTTGAGAGTTGATACCAAATCTTACTTTGTATTCCTTCTTCAGTCCCATTACTGAGTTAACTACCTAATCTTAAACTTAATTAATCCTAAGTCTTTGTCTTAAAATAGAATTCAGTCTCTATCATAATAAAATCGGCGGTACGCTAACCGACGAACCTTAATTATAAATCATGTTATAACATAAAGGCTGTTACTTCGCAACGATAAATCACACAATAACTTTCAGTCAGAATACAAGAAAAAGTTATTCAGTTACTCTTTAAGCTACCCCAAAACAACAATAAAAACAACAGCCAAACACAATGTTAGACCGTTCATGATTATGTGAAAAGATTTTCTAGCTCCTTCTCTCAAATGAATCCCAGAACTTATTGAGTGTTCCGCGAGATGTGTGAACTACATAACGATATCGTGCGGCATTATCTTTAAAAATACAACAACATCCCCTTAACCATGAACCTCGTTACAGAATCCACATACAAATTTGTGCATCGAGATATAGTAATATCCTTGGTGCAGATCATTCCTCGCGCGCCTTAAAAAAGGGGGTGGAAAAAAAAAAACAACAACAAAATAATGTGTCGGAGAGGATTTGAAACGACGCATCTTTTAGATGATTTCATGTTCGGTGCTGGTGATTAGTTTGTGCTTGAAAACTTGAAATCAGTCGGTGTTTAAAGAAGTTAGCCACAAGCCCGTGAACTGTTCCGATGGCCAGAGTGCCGGGCCCGGTGTTGAATGTCTCCCGCGGAACCGAGCTGCATGTTGTCGTGCTGGTGATTTGCATGTTGTTGGTGTTGTTGTTGTTTGTTGTTGTTTGTTGTTTTGTATTCCCCTTTGGCCAGCTCCAGTCCGTATAGGGATTAACATAATTGTCACTCCAAATTTCATGATGTTGGCGTTATACGACCATGTCGTATAAGACCCACACATATCAAGTAATTGCCTAACACATGCTAATGCAATATTCCTCATGGGACGGGAACAGTCTAGACATGACTGTATTATAAATCATCGTTGCCTGATGGACACTATTATGCTTTTGTTCTTCCTCGTTATTTGTCTAAACCGAGCCATTTGTGGATAAATCTTGTTAACACGTTTTTGGACATGAGCCAAGTGCATTCAACTGCTGTGGTGTTCTTTTCTGGTCGTGCAATATTCCATTGCGATCGCGCGATGTTGGCTGTGGTGGTGAAGAAAACAAGAGTGTTGGGGTATCGATAGAGATGATCGGTAATCGTGTTCGTTTGCCATCAGTGTTGTAGCTCGATTTAACGCAGTTATTTCGGAGAAAGCACAGGTATGGACTCCAGCATCCGAATAAGTAAAATGGCATACATTACACGCGAGTGTGAGCAGCGAAATAGTATCCAGTGTTCTAAAGGATGTAGACGCGCCTTATATAGATAGATAGATAGATAGATGGATAGATGGATAGATGGATAGATAGATAGATAGATAGATAGATAGATGATAGATAGATAGATAAATAGATTGATGGCTGGATAGATAGATAGATAGATGGATGGATGGATAGATACATGTAGATAGATAGATAGATGGATGGATAGATAGATAGAAGATTTAGAAAGAAAAATAAAACGAAAGGGAGAGAAAGGGAAAGAAAGATAGACGTATAGATAGCTTGAGAAAGAACAAAAGAGAAAAGGGGAGAGAGAGAGGGAGAGAGGAACAGTGCAGCAGTGTAAGATTTGTAAAATTAGCTACGCTTCTTCAAATTCGTTAAATTCTTCCGTCGAGATGTTTTCATTGCAACTGATTGACGCCTGTTAATACTATAATTATTTTAGAAGTTTGGCGTCTTGGTATACTTTCCCTGTCGGGTTCATCGATCAATTGAGGTAAACAACGACATCACTTGATCCCTAACCTTCAATTCCGTTAAGCTCTCTAAGAGAAACTCTGTAAGAGGTTTTTTTTTTTGTCTAATTCATTGATTTATTTCATTTCATTCATTTATTTTACTTTTTTGTGTTTAATAGTTTACTCATCTCTTGGAAGATATTAATAGATCAACAGTCCATCTCAAAAGAGTTCAATCCATGCAAATATCATAATTACGAGTGATACCGACAAGGCTTTAATATCAAAATTTACCAACAATATGGTCAGATTAAGATAAGTGACTGAGGAAAGTATTGAAATCAAAATGCTGTCAAAATCATTACAGTAAAACAAGGGGAATATATTGAAATACAAACAGGACTCAGGGGGGAAAACATACGAATGAAAGCAGCTGTAATCAAGCTGTCGATTCTATGGGTGCCAATGATACCAATACAGGACTTATGACTTTCTACTAACATGAAATGGTGTGAATGCCCGCCACAAGTCAAGAGTTGACTTAGAAGCGGGAAAATTACCATTATCGGAAGCGACATTACTGATATTGATTGCAATGTGTTATCAATAATTCATAGTCACACATCTTTGACGGATACTTGTGATGGTTTCCGGGACTTGAACATTAATGTCGAATGAGAAAATGTACTCAAAATGTACATCATGCACGGAATATTTGAAATTGAATAAAAACAAAAACCGAAGACAAATCCCGTTTCTTGTAGACCAAGACAGTTTTTAATGGTTACTTTATCTGATATGTGCGACTACCCATTTATCTACGGATGCCAATGAGTAAACTGTGCACAAATTCCAAAAACTTAATAAACAGGAGATTAATGTGGCAGTCAGAGGGTTAATATCCCGATCAAGGGGAGGCAAGATTTTGATTGGAATTTATTTCACGTTGCAACCCAGATTTTTCGCACATTTTGATCTAGATTGCCATTGATAAATAAAGCATCGCGACACCAAGCCACAGCGGGAGAGTCTCACTGGGTTAGGCCTATTTTGACGCAGCGAAGGATGACCATAAATCACAAAATGATCTGATTATTATTTTATCACCAGGAAACTATAGAAACATCATTAATCCCCCGGTGTTAATTCGTCTGCGTCGCCGAGGAAATAAAATGAGCAGGTCAACGTGTTTGTAATATTGTTTCCTGAAAGTGGATACAGTGTTATAGACCTACCTTACAAGTCTTAACATGTATTATGCTGACGATAGTATATCAGTTTGGTATTTAAGGAAATACAAAATTATTGAATCTTAATGCAATTTGCCAGTGCCTTACAATGAATGATAACTGAGCCTGCAGTTATATTTTCTGACTTGATCACAGATGAATATTCAATATTTTTTGTACAACTTTCCCAATGCAAAAAGGAGAGAGAGGGAGAGAATGTATGTGTGTGTCATCGTGTGTGTGTGTGTGTGTGTATGTGTGCGTGTGAATGACAGAGGAGAGAGAGGGAGATAGGAGAGAAAAAGAGAGAGATGAGAAAAGATAATAGATAAGAATGAAATCAAAGAGCAAAGACGGGAGTACACTTAAAAACGAAGTCACACTTACCAATGACAAGGCTGAATGACGCGAATAAATGGCGTTCATTAATTTAATGTAGGAAATACATCAACCACAACCCCAACCCCACACTCCCAAAAAATTGCTATGCACTGATGATATGTGTATGCATGCAAACAGATCACATTTTCCAGAAACGGACGATGAAATCGAATTGAATTGAAGAACGATTCTTGTGAACATGTTGAATGAAAGAAAGGATCCATAATGCTAGAGATTTAAGTAAAATTTATTATGAACCTTGTGAGGTGGTGCTTATTGACGCATCAATGGTACATCTTGCAGACAAACAACAGCACTCCACTACGATTCACTATGAACAGTCGTGGGACTACAATAGATAGTTTTCTTATTACACGATGATGTCACACATCCATTGATACATGCGTATCCGTTTCGCTTTTCTTTCTCCCTCGGTGCAAAGTATTAAGTTTACCTGATGACTACAATATCTTGATGACAATAATACTGTCGGCGATGCAGTGTTTTAAAAATACCAACATTTCTTTCTTTTTTTTTCCAATTTACACTGTATCTTCTTTTTTTTGTACCTGATCCTTTTCCATCTTCATCAAAGTACTGGTATCCATAGGTGCAATCAGTCGACAGTATCTGAAACATAGTTATCAGATGTGGCAATATGAAGAATTGGTATTTCTGTACTTAACTTTTCCGGCTTTCTTCGGGATTCTTGTTTGATTTTTCGAGAGCTAATGGTGTCCTTCAATCACAAAAACGTGATCTGTTTTTAATCCTCGTGGAAATTTACATTACAACCAAAATTACACGAACTTTTTAACTTTTGAAAGAGGCAATCCCAGTAAGTTTCATTTTTTTTCTGTTCAGGTAAATGCCAACACAGTATTAATCTATGCAACGGCGGTCTTATTCTTGTTTCGCCAAGATTACCCCTTTTATTTCACATCATTTCATTTCATTTCATTTCATTTCATTTCCATTTTATTTCATTTCATTTTATTTCATATCTCTTCACTTTATTTCACTTCAATTCACATCATTTCATTTCATTTCACTTCACTTCACCTAATTTCATTTCATTTCATTTCATTTCATTTCATTTCATCTTATTTTATTTTGGTTATATATCAATTTCCAACAACACAAACCATTTACATACACATCGTTACACAAAATCAATAATCTATTCTAACAAAGAACCCTAGCGCCCTTATTCCCATTCTTAATCCTAAAAACACTTCTGGTATCCTATAAATCTATGTTGTACTCATCTTCTCATTGCAGTAAACTGGCCAAATCCACCTTAATCCTCATCCCGCTCTTCGGCGTCTACTACATCGTCACGGCCGGTCTACACGCATCCAACGACACTACCATGATCCACATCAGAGTGTACTTCGAGCTCATAATCTCCTCGTTTCAGGTACGCCATGACGTCATTTATCGATTGTTTGTTTGTTTGTTTGTTTGTGTGTTTGTTTGTGCGTGTGTGTGTGTGTGTGTGTGTCTTTCTTTTTTTTGGGGGGGGGGGTGGTAAAGAGGGGGATACTGTGCTTTAATGGCTCTTGACTTTTACGCAAAGGACGGTCGTGAGTTCGAATCCAGTCAGATGCTTAGTCCCTAGAGAAAGGTGTTTTCACTCGCACTGTCCATGTTGACCCTGGGCCCTGTTCCATAAAGCTGTTCGTAAAGTTAAGCACGACTTTACGAACGACTTAAATATGGCAAGTTAATTCGGTAATAATGATTATTTAGGCAGTAAAAAGAAGCGTTTATAATGATGATGATTGGTGGTTTGGTTGGTTTTATGGTTGTTCTGCCATAGCCATCATCACCATCATCACCATCGTCGTCATCATCGTCATCATCATTGTCATCACCCCAGCATAGCCAGATACATCATAGACGGAGCTGATGAAAATGATGTTGAAAGATATTAGGAGAAAATCCACCGTCTGTGCTTTAATCAATGGTAAACCATTCGTGATACTAATGTAGAATCCGGCGCCATGCATTTCATTAAAAAAAAAGAAAAAGAAGAAGGAAGATGAAGATTCTGCTTAAAGGTATAAGTAGTAGGCCACAAGTAATGCTCTCAAGGTATAATAGGGAGCTTTAGATTTTAGACGCGCGGACGTTCAAAGAGAAAAAAAAAAACATGATCTGAGCGTGCGCAGTAACTTGATCCGCGCTACTGCGCACGCTCAGATCATGTTTTTTTTCTCTTTGAACGTCCGCGCGTCTAAAATCTAAAGCTCCCTAATAATGATTAGAAGGAAAGGAAGAAGCACCAATACCACTGATCACTGACTGCTGTTTAAATCTTTACACAATAACATAATATGTACAATTTTCTCTCCCTTATCGACTATGCAGGGATTTCTACTAGCTATTCTCTACTGCTTCATGAACGGCGAAGTGAAGAACGAGATCAAACGGAAATGGCGCCTGCACCTGCTGAACAGAACGCTCAGTACGCACAGAACATTGCGCAACGGACAGTCTCGCTCGTCTTGTTCTACGCCACCGCGCAAGGATTCCATGAAGAAGGACTCCGTGCTGGAGACCAGTCTGGCGACGAGGTCTACTACGCTGGGCGACCGCTTCTACGCGCTGCGCAAACAGTTTTCGCGGGGCGACTCCTCAAATGGTCACGTGGGCAACGGCTCGCTGGGAAACAGCATGGTGCTCCCGGACCCGTATGAGCCACGCCCAACGCCCGATGGGGCCGCCGATAAGAACAGCCTCTATGACGACCATCCGCCGAACTTTGACGAGAACGAGCAGGACGAAGAGGCCAATGAGACGACAAAAATCGACATCAAGATCGAGGAACCATCCGACGTCACACCGGACTTGGACGCGGAAGACCGGTTGCCCGTTGTCGATGGCACGGAAGACAAGAGCGACGTCTTCGAAGACGAGGTCGAAGACGAAATGGATGATTGCGAACGTGGAAACGTGGCTAGCGATGACGATGGAGCTAATGAGAATGAGAAAAGACAAACGCTGAGCAACATTGAAACGGAGGTGTGAGAAGTGCAGCCGACATGCGCCCACACTCAGACACTCAAAGAGACCTTATTATGTTGTATAAGATTATCCGATCTTTCATTCGTGCATCTGACGTTATATCATCCGTTCGAAAAGCCTGACTGATAGCGTGTGAAGCCAAGAGAAATTGAGCTCGACAAACTTACGATTGCAGTTCTTGAATCTTGTTGTCAGGTTCTCGATCTGCGAGCACGTGAAAATCTAATTCACACGAGCAGAGCTCAAGTTTCGGTGTCTCTGTATCACACACATCGTAAATCCTTGGCAGCGAGAGCGTGACGACGTTCGAGTACATGATATATCACCCTTTTTTTGACGCCTTCTATGAGTCTTTTTCCTCATGAATTCATGACTTATTCATTGATATAGAGGATCCCATGTAGCTCCATCGTACAGCAAATGATTCATCGAATGAAAGTACGATGTACTAAACTCGCTTCCCTCAGATATCATGGGGAGAAAACCTTTTATGTGCTTCGCGAAGAAGTGTTGTGAGGCTAAACCATTTCCCGATTATCGCCTCCTCTATCCCGGCAGATTTTACAGCCAGTTTATCAAACACAGACTTACTTCTTGACGACAATGATAATCAAGCAAAATTTGAAAGTGTTATCATAGAACATAATTTCGTGAAAAGCAGACAGGGAAGGAAAATACAAGGAAGGTTTTTCTTTTCTTGTTATCCGCTGGTTTTTTTTTTCTGTCCTGTCTGCTCGTGATTTCTCTTTTAAAGACATTATTTCCTCTAAATACTGATCTCAAACATATTGAGTTTATCTAAATTTGTGTATAAAGTCAATGATATATCTATGCTTGCTTGAAAATTAATTACCTTGAATTCTGGTTGAGGTTAAAAGGGGCATGAACAACTAACACCTTTTCAATCGTTCTTTGTTAAAAAGAATTATGGCTGAATCGCTGCAATGTTATATACATTTTGTAATAATTTGAATGTAATGGTATCAATGTAGCGAAAGAATTTCAGCATTGAAGAACAAAAAAAAAAATCACTTCAAGACATTATTTTGCCCTTGTCAATATGGAACGTCAGGTCCTTTTCTTTATTTTTTTTCTGCTGGGCGCGGTAGGGTAGAACCAACAGCTACTAATCAGCAAAGTACCATTCCCTATGGACCCACGAATAAGTGCCCTTCTAGATCTAAAGGTGTATGTTCAGCCATCAAATTGGCAGAACTGAGCGTAGCAACACATTTGCGCCTACTCTCCATCGTTTTGAGTGTACACATTGTATGATAATCAGTATAAATGTCGACGTAACGGCAGAGGTTCGATTATAATTGTGTGTGTGTGTATGTAATCGTACTGTGCTGTGTTGTTATGGTTACAACTGTTTGTCATCTTATGCTGTCCTCGCGGAGACACCGTATGCGCTGGTGCGCTGGCAAACGACAACAAAGAAGCTTTTGAAGGGGGATCGTACTTTCACGAGTCCCGATTTTCACCACTAATGTGTCTTCAGTTTTCCGTAATTTTCTCGGAGATGCTTGAGAGGAAGAGGGTCTCCTTTTTACTCTCCTCGAGACGATTCACACAGGACGATCCGATCACTGTGAATCCTCAGCTGCATCCTATTAACAAACACGCATGTTAATGATTGAATCAAAGAAGAAAAATGGCGTCTAATTTTGCAGAGGTGTTCTTCTGAGAAAGTGCAATGTGGTGAGACAGAAGATATGAGAATGTTACATAAAGTATAATGTGATTAGAAATTGGCTTTCGACTGGGTCTCGAAGGACGTCTTCTGTTTTCCTGAGGAGTGACGGTAAAGCGAATTAAAAGCCGATTGAAACATGACTATTATGTATAGTTAATATGTTCACCATGTTTTAATCCGCTTTGCAAGAGAAGAACACTCACCCAAGATAATCACGAAATGGCTCATCGGCATTTTATCTTCAGTTTTTGAGCCATTTCGGGTTCTTGTAAATACCATATCCTCTTCATTCCTCTCTCTCTCTTTCTCTTGAGACTGAATACTGTGTCCAGTGTCAGCAGTCTATCGTTAAATGGTCGTCATCTTTTGGTTTGATGGACAGTGGTGATCACGTGGTGGTGATTGGCGATGTGACTGTGGAGAAATATCCGTGAGATTAGATTCACGTGTGTTTTTTTTATTTTCCCGACATCTAAAGTTTTTTTGACAGTAACTGTCCTCTCTCATCGTTGTCAGGTGTGCTAACTCGTATTATAAGATGGCAAGATTATTATTTTTTTTTAATTGGCAAATTTCCATATGCAGACGTCACATTGTCTCGAAATTAAGCAAAGATGCACATACGATGCAAAAATGATCGCCGGTGGAATTTCGTTGGCTCCACCAGAAACGTCATGAGCGGTGACAAAATCTTCGTGTAGTCAGCGTGTTCTTTAATATCATAAAGATTGATATTTTTGTGAGCCTTCGTGTGTGGTTCGGTCGCCATTGTGTGATCTTCTGCCAGCATAGTACTTGCTTTGGCTGTTGATTATGAGTTTTTCTCCAACTTCGCGGCAAAATTCTCACGAAATTGAAAATTCTATACTCGTATGACCATCTTGTGTAAATTTTGGGACAGTGTAACGCCACGCGTAACTGGTACCAGATGTCTCCGTATTCGCGTGTCGTGTTGGTAGACGTTATTTCTCTGATGTTAACCTTACATTTCCGTGCGTCCTTCCATCTCTCGCTCTACAACATTCGAACAAAGTTCTGACAGAAATATATGTAGGGTCCTACAATGTGTCACACAAGCTTTTATTTTGTTGTGTTTCCTTTTGTGGTGCATATACGTCGCTTGAGACTGCATGGGTGACACTACACAGTGTACATCAACAATGTGAAAATGAGAGTTCACATCGTCACAATAAGAATCTAAATGATGCCCTGATGTCTTAAGGTAGTGACATTGTATAGAATGTACGTGTACAGCATGGTTTGTGACCAAAGTGTAAACATTCTGTGTTACGACAGTGTGGAAAACATCTTGATGACATTTTCAGTGTGGTTCAAACTTTGCAGTGTCTCCTGGTAAATAGTTTGCATTCGTTAACACTGTTTGCCGTGGTCGCATTGTGAAAAAAAAAATGAATCGTACACCTGAAATCACTGTGAAACTGTCCTTATTAACCAGGGAGAAAATAAAAAGGTCACATGACTATTACAGTCGGCCGTACACACACACACGCACACAACACACTGTGGGTTCCTGGCGTTACGTTGTATCATACTGTGTATATTCAATGTGAAAACAGTGTGTCAACGTAGCTACGCAGTGCAAATTCTGATTTTCTCTAAAAGCAGCCGATTTTCACAGTCAACTGTGAAGGTACTAGGACTATAAAATGATGTGACACAATTGCTTTCCCTTTTAAGACCCCCTCCCCCTCCCCTCCCCCCTCCCCCCTCCCCGTTTCACTGACCATTATTGTCAAAATAAATGTCTGTAATAGCCATCGAGTCATTTGGGGTATTGTCAAAACGATAAACCCCTCAAAGATTACTTTCATAGTGTGGAGCCAAATCACATAAGCAGAGCCGTAAAAGTCACATGAAAATCGGGCATGAACATACTCAAACAAGATAAACAATGAGTATGTAATCGCCTCACAAGGCTCCCATTGACCTAAACACAAACACAAATCTTCAATGTATATTGTATACACGTATATGTATACTTGAAGACAGGAAGAAAGAAAGGAAGACAAGAATACTCTTCTTGTCAATCTACTGCATGTAGAGATGTTGGCACAATTGTTTAGCAATGATGATTTTTATAAGTATGAAGTGGTGGCTTTCGAATCATTTATAAAAACATGAATTATACAGTACTTTATGGACAATTCACAACCAGAAATTGTGCGGGGATTTTGATGAGGCGGATACCGTCTTGTTTGTGCGATTTAAATATATGAACAAAAGTCATTTCCAAATATATCATGGAGTATAGAGTTCTACAGTGGGCGTAAAGTCTGAACGGGTACTTAAAGGGATGGTATAGTATTGGTTGAGGTGATAATTCAGCTTTTAACTTTTTACGAGATACTTAAAATGAGCCTCACGAAATATGAAAGAGCATGCAATTCCAAGGGGCATTCAAAATTTATTTGGTGAAAATAGATTTTCATAATTTTATTAGGATCTCCTTGTTTTAGGTATCTCAGCCATTTCATAACCAATTTCATAAAAAAAAAAAACAACTTTGACTTCTTCTTAGAATTATATGCTATTTCATCATACATGTATTTCATAGGAGGTTTCTCATTATCTCAACAACAACAACAAAAAAAAAAACATCAAAAACGTTGCAAACGTGAAGCCTAATCTCAAAATCAAAATCTAAATCTCAATCCCAAAACTGTATCACCCCTTTAACAGTTTGCTGTGATGTGTATTAACTTCACTTGGTGAGCGTCTCGTATATTCTGGATGTTGCCGTTACCAGGGAAGGGGGTTATGTTTGGTTGATCGAGGTACACCCGAGGTACAACTGGAGAACATGAAAAGAATATTGTAACTCCTTCCCTGTGCTCTAATGATGGTTTTACCACTTTTTGTCCAACTATGACATGCACGTGTAGCATTATTTCTTCTCTCATGTAAAGCATTTGATGGTCTGGTAGACCGAAGACCGAATCGAACGTTCCAGTCTTTATTCTAATTGTATACATTTTCTCAATCAATTGTTCATGTCAGACCATATCAACAACAACAACAACAAACTGTGTTCTCTGTACGTCACGTCGACGTAATTTGTGATTGCTTACATTATATTTTTCTTGTAATGTTTCAGACGATTTTAAGTAAATGATTAAAGAAACGAAAAGGAGAGTTTGTTGGTTCTTCCTGGTCTAAACATGAGTGTCTTTAAATTACTGTAAAAGCCTGCTGGTGTCACGATCGAGCGTTGGTCTGTTCATGAGAAAGAGAATTATGACAGAGATGGGAGGATGAGGTCCTCGTAACCAAAAACAGCTATTTTGTTTGGCTCCATTTTTTTGTTTGTATGTTTGCTGTTTTTTCTTACATCTCGCACGCTCTTCACTCTATTGTTAATGACATTCAACATTAATAGTGCCCCCTTCTCTTGAGAGAGAGAGGGGGAAAAAGCAGCTAATAAATATGTGTGTAAATCACAACATGTGAGACAGTGTGGATACACATCTGTACTGTAAAGGTCAACCTCTCACACTACTGTGCATACAGACATGCAGGTGAATCAAGTCTTGTGAACTTTTAAAATCTTTTATTCATAGAATATGAATACATGCTTGTCGCATGAAAAAATTAGGTCTGTACAAGTACTAAGAAAAGAGCATGAATTACACAAAGGGTGCAAGGCTAACAAGATCTCGCAAAATCTTTCTGTTACAACTAAAAGGTCTGGATGCTGAGACAAAATACAGCTGACAAAGCACAGACCAAAGGCAAAAAAGCTGAGTGAAGAGGTGATATTCCACCTCAAAAACGTACAAAAATTCTGTTTGATGGCTTAATTTCAACTCTTCTGTGGTAACTCACATTTGTTGCTTGTCCAATTCAGCACAAGAATCAGGGCAAAAGGAACAACTGTCTAACTTAAAGGGATAATACAGTTTTGGTTGAGATGGGGCTTGAGGTTTCTAACTTTTTTTGATGAAGATTTTATGAGATAATGAGAAATCTCTTATGAAATAAGAAATAGTATATAATTCTACAAGGAATTCAAAGTTCATTTGAAGAAAATTGGTTTGAAACGGCTGGGATACTCCAAAGCTAAGTGATCCTAATAAAAGGTGAGGCCCACATTTTATTAACATTGCTTTATTTTACTTTGTTTTTGGATATCTCAGCTGTTTCATTCCTGATTTTCATCAAATAAACTTGGAATTCCTGTGAGAAGCATACACTTTGTAACATTTCATAAAGTCATTTCAAAGCATCTCCCAAAATGTAAAAGCTGAATTCTCCCCTCAACAAATACTATACCATCCCTTTAACTATTAGATTCATCTTCTAGACTGATTCTATGTCACATCGTCCAAGTCCTATTTTACTCTGACAACTATCCTCCGAGTTATTTGGTGGCGCGTCTATTTTGTCGTCTTTACAATGAGAGAACGAAAATTGCAGTGGACAATTCACAGCACCACATAGAATAACACACTTCTTTTACCACACAGGGTTTGCAAACACGCCTAATGTGCAAAGATTTGTAACTCTCGCTTCTCTTAGTTATTATGAGGTTGATCTTGTTCGATTTGAAAGTGACATCAAATCCACATTCATGCAGCTAAAAAAACAACAATCATCCATCAACAATATCTGTTCTTTGATAATATTACCCATAATTTTAAACCATCAGGCTAATGAATGAAATCGAGCGGCAGGGACCACCTGCACCACCCCCCCCCCCCCTTTCTCGCCTTCCTCTAAAATTCCTGAGAGCAGGTGAATACCGTGATGCCCAAAAATGATGCAAAGTACAGTTCTGTGCCATCAAACATTCAAATAATCAACAACACTCGTCCTCCTCTGCGAGAAAGTTAAAGTTTGGCATTGCATGTTTTGTCCATGGGGCACATTTACCACCTATTGAATGTATTGCTACATATCAAGTTTACAGGAAATTGTAATCAAGCCGTTGGACAACAGACACGAAGCAAGCCAACGTGATGAGATTTTTTCCTTGTTTGTCTTTCAAGTAGATGGCATATTATTACACACATACATTTGACTGCTATTGCACTACCGCCAGAAGAAATGGTATACAATCTTTTTTTGTTGTTGAAATAATTAATTTCATTAAATCATGACATTTAGTTGTTGTTTAAAAGAGACAGTAGAGTGGAGAGAGAATGATGGCCCGATTGAATCCATCTTGATTTGCTGCCCACTGAAGTATATTCAAAATCCATGAGTGATGCAGCCTGCTAGAATACAATAAATTGCCTATCAGCATCTATATGTGCACCAAAGAACACAATCATCAGTAACATTCTACTCCAATCAAGATTCTTTGGCTGTGTGTGGACTTACACAGAGATCATTGGTACAGCTGTACACAATTTGTTACAGGAATTCTTATATCAGAATTGGGCCAGCCTTCCCTCTGCACGGATCCACACACTACTGGGTCTTTACATGGAGCTGAAGACAACCACATTCAGCATTTGTAGGCTACTTGTAAAGTATTATGCCCAGTACTGTGCCAACTTATTGGAGCCATATATGAATAAACCCCTGATTGACTTCAAAGAGCTATCAATTATGGTAAATATCTATCACTTCCTTCCACATAGAGAAACAATCAATATCATTTGCTTTCTTCTGAAGAATAACACTATTGCTATCTTATTTTGTTTATAATGCAAGTTTAATGGATGTATACTCTTATGAACAACAATGTATTGGTGACAATATAACTGCAAGTATAAATGCTCATCTTGATATTGTCAAAGGCCTATCCTAGCTGCAGAAACATTCTATTCCAGATGAGGATTACTCATACATAGAAGGTTTTAAAATTCTTCAGCCATGGACAAAACTGAATTTGATCTTCCTCAAAGCTACAGTCCTTATGCGTTGGTTTTATGCAGCGAAAGGTTCAAAAGGAAATGTGAGCCAAATGCATTTGTCCACATCTATTCTTCAAGCATGTAGGAGGATGAATGCCCACTTTTGAAGAGTGGTGCTCAAACACATCTTGGGCTATTCAGCTGTGAAGACAGGTGACTCCACTCTCATAAGATGGGCTCGCTTCCATTCCAATCAACCGATGCTTCAGGCCATCTACCAGATGGAAAAAAAAGTCCCAGAAATAGAGAGGTATAAGTTATGCTGATGTTCTAAATATGCATCTCTTCAGTGCATCTCACACACACAAGCAAAACACACATATATTACAGTTTTTCTATGTAAACATAACTATCTGCATATCTTTGCATTTATATTGAAAAGATCTATGTACATTGACAAATATGTGTACACACGAACATATATGTACAGTAGGGAGAGAGAAATTCTCTTAATTTTTCTACTTAGCTTCATTTACAACAGAATGGACTTCCATTTTAGCTTTATGCTATGATCAATTGATGACTACATCTGTGAATGATCAATTGATGACTACATCTGTGATGCAGCAGCCTCCAGTAAAGATATACTACATCTACTGCATAATGGACAATGACTGCAATCTCAATCTGTATTCTGAGTGATTGCATTCTACATGACAGCATTCTGTATGACTGCATTCTGAATGGCTGCATTCTGAATGATTGCATTCTGAATGACTGCATTCTTAACAACTGCATTCTGAGTGACTCATTGTGACTGAAATTCAGAATGATTGCATGACTGCATTCTGAATGACTGAATTCTGAATAACTGCATTCTGAATGATTGTATTCTGCTGACTGAATTCTAAGTGATTGCATTCTATATAAATGCATTCTGAATGACTGAATTTTGAATGACTGAATTCTAAAGTGACTCACTTTGTTCGGATGCAGTGCTCTAGTGGTGGCACTAGGTCCTCACTGTCTGAGGTTAGACATGGCTGGCAGGTGTCTGGACAGAACCAATGAAGGAGAATAGGGGAACAAATCAAAACAAAATCACACATCTTACAATGAGTAACAGATCGGCATCACAAGCTCCATGTCATTGAAACTGATGTTCACATTGACATTTTGATGTAGGCAGATTTTGGAAACAAATAAGAAACAAAGGCACAATTCTTTGCCACCAGAGTGGTTCTGATATCAGGATAAGTCATTATGTTCAGTGATTAAACAGTGTATGAAGACTTTTCTGGGAACAGCAATTCAGTCCTTATCCCCCAGATACAGTATGGTACCATTACAACGGACATGGATTGAATGAAATTGTTGTTACAGCAAAATCAAATTCAGGTCTCAAATATAATTATGTTTATATACATTATACTGTTCAGAAATAACATTTCAATATTACAGAAGAAAACTGCTGGTCTTGGGGACTTTTTACAATGGGAGTACACTGTACTGCTATCAGTATGCATGTCTGCATTCATCTCACAACATACCAAATGATTTGGTCTGGTGTTGTCATTGATATCACACAAAGTATTATAGAGATGATATGGTCAACACATCACTTTGAATTATAATTGACAGGGACAGGGTCAAAGGTTAAAGCCATATCACAGCACCAGTGTCATTGAGCAAAAAATCTTTATTTACGCTGCTCCCCTCTGCTCAGGTAGAATGTATGGTATCTACATGTACATGTAGTATACAGGACTGGTGTGCATCCACGTCCAGAACAGAGCTGAACATTTATATGGTTGGTCTTAGGATGTGTGTGCCCTAAAGTGGCAATGTAGCTGGAACCCTTTACTAGGGGGATGGAGTGAGTGAGTGTTCTGCAGGTTGCTACGTTAGGGCACAGGCATGCTAAATCCAACCATATCACTTTAAGCAACTACACTCATAATATCCATTGATTGCTTTGAGGATCACTAAGTGAGTTGGCTTAGCTGGTAGCCCATCTGCCTCACGATCATAAGGACCCTGGTTCAAACCCGAGTCTGGACTGAGCAATGTTGTGTGTAATCATACCGTCCTCTCTAGCAAGAGGCAAAACACTCTGACCCTCGGATAGGTCATAAAATGGAGGTCCTGTGTATGAGAGAGTCACAACTTATGCACGTAAAAGATCCCACTTCATTCATTCATCGCAAAGAGCAGGGTATTTAACCCGGTGAAGTGGTCCCACCTCACATCCAACTGGACCCTATGGAAGACCAGCTTAGCGTAGCTGAATATGGGCTATCCAGCCATCTTCTCATATGGAAATGAACAAACAAACAAACAAACAGGTAAAGGAAAGGCATTTAGTATGTGAACAAAACAATAAAAAAAAAACAGACAGATAGCAACAACAACCAAAACGGACAATCTTGATGAAAATTTTTCAAGTTATGTGTTGTTTGAAGGTTTGTGTTTAGTATGAGGTTGTGAATCACTCAAAGTGCAGTCAACTCTATATTTGTACTGGACACTCCATACCTATGGTCAGTCTGATCTCCTCCTGCTGGTTGGCCAGACCATCATAGTAGTAGAGGTCAAAGCGTCTCTCGGCCCGCCAGTCGCTGACCAGCTCCTTCTTGATGGAGAAGAAGACACTGAAGTGGCTCTCACTGCACACCACCCAGATCGGGAAGCGAGGCGTCTTGTAGTACGTCCCCACCTGGACAGCATACAGACGCGTGTATTGTATCATTGAAATTAAAACAATTAACCTATTCTAATACTTCTAACCTAGATCATATTCTGAAAGACATCTCTATGTGCTTCAAGGATGAAAGTAAAGGAGGAGACAAACATGAGCACATACTGAAGAAACATCATTGATACAGTGAAATCTAGAGAGGTAATAAAAGGTGGAACACTTCATTGTAAAAATAAATGTGCCTTCAGAATTGTACCAAAATTAACTGTTCTTGCACGTTTAATATCATCGGGGAGAGCATTCCATAGTTCTGCTGCTGCCACTGCAAAAGCTTGATGTGCTCTAGAGAATTTTGGGATGGTTAAAGATTGAATTAAGAGAAACTCGGACACGGAATAAAGATTTCCCACTGCTTGGATATCTTTGGATGAGTTTTTGGAGATTAATCAACACATTAATGAATTAATAATAACATTAATAAATTCCACAAATGAAATAAACCTTAAACCTTTCTATCAGAAATATACATTACATTTCAAAGACAACTGCTTGGGGGAAGGGGTAGGGGCAGTATTTGGTTTATAAAGTGTTGCCACCACCCCACACATCACAGCTAGGAAGGATGTTCCACAGAGAACTCTGGGAGATACTCAAGTGCAACATGCACCTCCACAGGCAAAAACCTAATTTCCTAAATCAGCGAGGTGTGCCTCTCATCAGGACATGAAGAGAGAACTTGAAGTTTTCAGGGAGCCTCTTGGAAAACCAGGGAGACGTACTAGATGCGTTCATACCTGACAAGATTTGTAGTGCCCAAAGAGTAGGTGTGTTCATACCTGGCATGTTTTGTAGTGCTCAAAGAGCAGGTGTGTTCATACCTGACATGACTTGTAGTGCTCAAAGAGCAGATGTGTTCATACCTGGCACAACTTGCAGTGCTCAAAAAGTAGGTGTGTTCATACCTGGCATGACTTGTAGTGTTCAAAGAGAGATAGGAGGCCGATGTCGCTCCTCCCGCTCAGTCCTTTCAGCCTGGTCATCTCTTTGCCAGACCCCAGCTCCACCACGTCGTTGAAGACGTTGGACACTGCCTTGCCGGTCAGTATCAGGTTGACCATCTCCTGCAGCACACACGTACACACATACGCAAAAGACATCAACAGAACTGGAGTGATGGCGGTAAATGGCAACTACACTAACAATGTTCTTGACTGTCACTGATCCCATTCTAGCATTAAATATTATGTTCTACATTTTGTATCTGAGAACATGCTAGTACTGGTCTGGTGCGCATAAAACATACTACGGTACTACTGGTCTGGTGTACATTTAAAAAAAAATCAAAAACAAAAAAACTATTTGGAGTATCTGGGTTAGAATTGCTGTTGGAATGATGCCTTTTGGATTTTTGTTTCTGTGTTTTTTTTTTTAGGGGAGGGGTTGCTTAAATGTTAAAAGATGTGTTACTAGGGGTTGCTTAAATTTTTAAAGATGTTGTGTTATTAAAAAAGAGGCCTTTCTGTGATATACAAGACAGTAAGAAATTCATGTGTTTTTGACCTTTTCAATGTATGAATCCCTGTTGGAAATATTTGATTTACAATCGTGCAGTAGTCGACAGATATTACGCCATCCTTTTCCACAGCTGACAGGAAATAGAAGAAACATTTGGAAATAAAAGGTCAAAATTCTCACTTGAGTGCAGTATCCGTGGGCTCCAAGAAATTTGGTCCCTGGGTCATCCATGTCTTCTATCACCCTAACCGGAGAGAGCGAGAGATAGAGATCGAAAGAAAGATAAATTGCGAGTATAATAGGAAAAAGAATCCAATATTCATGACTGTTAAACTACCAGTATAAATGTCAACCTCTCCCGAGAAAGCAATGATCATAATGGGGATTAATACTGCAGAGGAGAAAATGAGTTTCAGAAATGTCACAGAATGTTTGATATGGAAATCCGGCCATTTATGGTGATTGGTCATATGTCTTTCAGACACAAACTTGCTGAAAACTTGCTTTGTATATTTTTTTTTTTTTTTGGGGGGGGGGGGAACAGAACATCAATTGTTTACCTGTTTGAAGTCTGCATATCAATGAACTTAATAGTCAAAATATGTGACTTTCTCTTAGGCATATGCACATGTAATTTGTGAAGCAACATTACTAGCATTCTTAAGCCTGCCCCATCCCTCTCCATCCATCTCTCTCCCCGGGAAAAAGGGGGGGGGGGGGTTTCAACAATAGGATGATAGTGGCAGGTTTGAGTTTGAGTTTGTTTCATTTCTTCATTCATACAAATAAAATCACTATGACAAAATCATTAGTTTTCACATCAAAATACAAACAACAGTAATCAAAAGAAATATTAGTGTGTATAGCGTAAGTACATTATTCATTGCATCTCAAGGTATACAAGTGGAGGAGACCGTTATCGATAAGCAATTCGCCTATACGCAATAGAGTCACAATATGGTTTCAAACGATGTTGAGCAACAATTACTCAAAGAGGATTGACAAACAAAGAGGGGTGTGAAAAAGAGAGGTTGCAGAAATGAAAGAAAGATAATGCAAGAGACTTTACATCATGGTAAAAAACACTTACATGACCTGGGTCAAAAAGACTTACATGTCCAGGGTTCGTGAAAAGAGGGCCGAGTAAAGGAGCAGGATACAGCCAGGCCCTCTGCTGTCCAGGAAAGTCCCAATGTTGGCTTGGACAAACTCCTGGAGCTCGCTTCTCGACTTGAAGAGGTTCAGGTTGATCTAAAAAAGGCAGTTCAGTTCAAAGGCATAGTTTATTAGTTCTGTTCTTGACTTATTCCAGTGATGGGTGTGCCACTGACAACCTTACCAGAAAGTGATTTTTTTTCCCTCTCCCCAAAAAAAGCAGCAACTTTGAGGGGAAAATGAGTCTCAGTTTTTGTTGTTGCTGTTGTTGTTGTTGTTTTTTTTTTGGGGGGGGGGTGTGAGAAGTGAAAGCGTTTGCTGAATGGAACACCTACAGTTTATTACAGTAGCATTGCTACTCTGACATACTATACCAATATCAAACATGATTTGACATCTCAATTTGTACATCTTGAGTTGTTATTTTAAGATGCAGCAAGCACATTAGGACTACACTCCTCTCACTGTACGAGATTATATGTTCCCTATTCATGACAGATGAAAACCCAGTTTAAAATGAATTGTCAGTTTCAATAACATTACAGTTAGACATCATACACTTCACCAGAATACACTGTATTTTGTCTTCATAAGAACAAATTACCTTCATCCATATGTCGCAAGCTTTTCATCAGCGTCTTGTCAAGATTACAACATGAATAATTCTGTGGATCAACTTTTTAAGCCAATCTGCCTTTAAAACACAATGGCCAGACGGCAATGCCTTTCACTGAAATGCACTTTCTGGTTATCCAAGCACAACGTCATTATTCAACTGTATGTCACTAGCTCTTGATTGGTTTTGTAAAGATGATTATATCTGTACATCGAAAACCACTCCTATGAAATTAATTTTTATGGTGAGTTTGAGTAACGTTAATAAATGTCTTTTATCTGCATGTTAACTAGTCTATGATTTGTGTCCAGTAAAAGATGACTACAAGTGGAATTCAGGTGGAATTATTAGTTGGAATTTTACCGTTTCAGTCACACCATCAGTCTTGTACCTCCCTCCACCTGGGAAATGAGCTTTAGGCGTCGGTCTAAAAACAGAACAAAACAAGGAAAAGTAGAAATTACGCGGTGCGTAATATATGTCCCCGCCGGAAGTAGCATTTAGTAGCAAAATGTACAATATAGGTAAAAAGATCAAGGTCAAAGGTCAAAGAAGTCAAAGGTCAAAATTCTATGTAGAAGTTTTGAAGCCCTCACCTAGTGCCATCACATAAAGCAAACGGAATCGAAATCGGGTTAGAAATGGCGAAGGAGTAGCATTTTGTAGCCAATGTACAATATAGGTAAAAAATCAAGGTCAAAGGTCAAAGAAGTCAAAGGACAAAATTCTGTGTAGAAGTTTTGAAGCCCTCACCTAGTGCCATCACATAAAGCAAACGGAATCGAAATCGGGTTAGAAATGGCGAAGGAGTAGCATTTAATAGCAAAATGTACAATACAGGTCAAAAATCAAGGTCAGAGGTCAAAGAAGTCAAAGGTCAAAATTCTGTGTAGAAGTTTTGAAGCCCTCACCAAGTGCCATCACTTAAAGCAAACGGAATTGAAATCGGGTTACAAATGGCGAAGGAGTAGCATTTTGTAGCAAAATGTACAATTTAGGTCAAAAATCAAGGTCAAAGGTCAAAGAAGTCAAAGGTCAAAATTCTGTGTAGAAGTTTTGAAGCCCTCACCTAGTGCCATCATATAAAGCAAACGGAATCGAAATCGGGTTAGAAATGGCGAAGGAGTAGCATTTTGTAGCCAATGTACAATATAGGCAAAAAATCAAGGTCAAAGGTCAAAGAAGTCAAAGGTCAAAATTCTGTGTAGAAGTTTTGAAGCCCTCACCTAGTGCCATCATATAAAGCAAACGGAATCAAAATCGGGTTAGAAATGGCGAAGAAGTAGCATTTTGAAGCAAAATGTACAATATAGGTCAAAGGTCAAGGTCAAAGGTCACAACTGAAATTCTTTATAGAAGTTTCAAAGCTCCCATGTAGTGCTATCATATAAAGCAAACAGAATCAAAATCAGGTTAGAAATGGCGAAGGAGTAGCATTTTGAACATTTTGATCACACACGGACGCACGGACGGACGCACGGACGGACACACGGACGCACGGACGCACGGACGGACACACGGACACACGGACACACACACGTACGGAGCCCGTTTCATAGTCCCCTGCTCGAACTCGTTCGGCGGGGACAACAAACCTTAGGATAATGCAAGAATCAATGAAAATGACTCGTGTTCACAATTGACTATTAAAAACAAAATAAGGGTTTCTAAAAGTATGAAAATTTATTTAGAGCAACTCCCTTTGCCATGGGTAAGTTTATGCTTCAAACAGCTTTAAATCTCAATCGTAATGTTTGATATATCAATATTTGGGACTAAGAAATTTAAGTCAAATTTGAGTTGAAAACAATGACAGTCATAATAGTGACAAATACTGTATTAGCTGTTAGTTTCCCAAGGGTTTGATTTTCACGAATTTCGCGAATCACAGTTGGATCGCAAATTTAACAACACACGAAAATGCTGCACTGCGCTAGGGTAATAGTGCAAGTTATGATAGTGTCAGTGTCAGTGTCAATTCCGAAAAACAACTTCAACATCTCCAAAAAGTCAGTGAACTCCCCATTTGCGAGAATATCTGTATGCGAAAATAACAGCTCATACAGTAGTGGGCAAGGAATAATCCAACATACACATAAAATGACTACAAAATAGAATTGGGTATTGGACACCCCAGCGAAAAAAATACATGAATAACTATGATACTGTATACGTCATATATTAAGCTAGTCTAAATTTTCACGAATCGGAACTTCCTGACGATTTTGCGAGTGGCTAAATTTGTGATCATGGAGTACTGTACAGAATGGAGAAATGTATACATGTGTGTCACATTCATATTGGGATCAGAGTCTTTATTCTTGCATGTCTTTAATTTCGCGAATAGCACCTGACTCGCGAAATTCGCCCAAATAAAAACCTTGCAAAATATTTGGCGTATACAGTAGTCTGCATTTTCTTCTCTTTTTTTATGACACAAACATGAAAATAAGATCAACGGGTTGCCAATTTTAGGGTGTCACAAAGATGTGTGCAGACTCACAGAGCAATAGCAGCACTCTGTTTCTGGCCGGCTCTCCACACGATATCACAGATGGCTTGGACCAGGCTGTCTGTTCTCCTCTTCAGGGTGAGTTGCTTCAAATTGGTAGCAGTCATCTGGATGCTACCTTCAGGGAAGAGCAGCCTCTGGAGCATGCAGGCCTGGATTGAAGCTAGCACCCCACATGGACCACCCTTAAAAAACAAACAAACAAACAAACAGACAAACAAGCAAATAAACAAACAAACACAAAAATACAAACTTCATCTTAATCGTACAGTCTCGCACCTGGTATCATATTCATGGTCATGGGAAGTGCTATTCAGAGGACTTGGTATGTCTTTTTGAGGTTGTTGGATGTCACACTCCATCAACCACAAATCATGATTACTGCCCTACCAACCATGCACACACTACAGACAGCTCCTTTCAAAATATGGACTTGTAGAACAAAGCAACAACAAAACAAAGGTAGAGTCTGGCTTTTTATAACAATAACAAGCAAAGAACTAGTTGAGTAAATAGATTGAAAACATGAATTTCTATTAAATGTCCACAAAGTAATACATTTATAAACCCGCTGAGGACGAGTCTCGAGTATTCTCGGGCTGGTGTCTATGGGAAATGTGTGTCGTACAAGTGTAGCAAAATCAAACAGTCCTCAACAGGTTAAAGCTTCACTGTCTTGCATGAATTATCTGGGATGGAATGTAAAATTAACTTTGGTCACTAGCACATAAATTACCAGGAAACCCCATTATCTCAGAACGTTATGATTTCTGTAGCACTCACTTTGTGTTGCACAATCCCATATGATATGTCGGAGATGCTGTTGAATCCACACCCTTGCAGTCTCCACTCATCGTTGAAACATCCTGTGCTGCTCCCAAACAGAAGTGTCTTCAGTTGCTGTGTGAAAAACAAAAACAAAAATGAGGACCACTCTTTTCTCTCCTCAAACACTCTTCAAGCTTTTGCTTTCATATTATCAATGGCATTGCAATCCTCATCTTGGAGAGCACATTTTTCTAGGTGCCGTTGTTGTGATCTAAAATAATCTTGTGTTCTTCTTTATCCTATCGGAAAAATAACCACAGACGACACTTGAGTCCCAAAAATAAAAGTCCTTCACTGTAGAAGGACTGTGCACTTATCTAACGTACGGTAACTTTATAAGGCCTTCTCCTCAGAAGCTGAAACATTGCAGAGAGCACTTAAGTGGTTTCAAATGCCAAGAATTTTATGAAGCAGATGCAGCAAAGAGAACTTTCAGCTACATGTATTTTTACAAATAAAAACCTACAAAAGTATGTAAAGGGATCCATCCAACTTTAAAAAAGGGGCATGTGTAGTTTAGTGGCTTATAAAACTAATCTAGTGGAATCAGCAAAACAATAGTGAATAGCCCCTCATGCAGCTATTCACTTGGCCATGACATGCCATGCTGTTTCACTGCCTTTCAGTATGCTACAAGAAAACAAAAGCCTGCAAACCAAGACTTTGTGCAACAATTCAGCAGTCGGCAAGGAGATCCTTGTTATTCATGAGAACATACAGGATTTGTGTAATCCGTATGCAGTGCAACTTGTTTTTGGTACATCTGTGTTCATGAGCAGTGAAACTAAACTGGCAGATGTCCAAATAGCCAAACAGATTCCAACACAGGCTTACCCAGCCCAGACTGGTTAGAGTGAAATGAAATGACACCACTATAAAAGGGAATGTAAACTCACTATGGCTAGCTGCAGCGTGATTGGTCGTGAGTCAATGGGTTTTCTGGTGCTGGGGGTGTATGACCCCAGCTGGATGTCCCTGAGGTCTTCCTCCAGGTCATCAACATCGCCCATCTCAAGGTCGCCAAGGGATGACACCTCCTTTGACGTCTTCTTCTGGGAGCCAGTTGACGAGACGGATGATTTTCTGTCAATCAAAAATTTGAAATTCAAAAATAGAATGAATGAACAATAACGAAAGCCTAAAAAATCATCACCATCAATCACCTTTTCATGTGTTGCTCTGTTTGTTCACATTGTATGTTCAAAAAACAATGTGATGTTACCCCTATCACAGAAATCAAACCTGCATCCACACTACAGTGGAGGGCACCTATTTATTTTCCTCAGAGATATTCCAGTCAGGCTAGTCATTTTTTTGGCACATACATGATGAATGAGTAACAAATCAACAATTATATGGAAACATGAACTAGAATCAAAGACAGTAAAAAAAAAAAAAAAGAGTCCATCTATTTCACTTGTCTAGATTCCTTTCAATGAATACAGAGAGCTATTTGATGCGCCTAAATGAAGATTCTCAAACACCATCATAGATTTGATATGCACTCAAGTTTTTGTTGTTGACAGTTTCCAAAAAGTTATTGCAGGAATTGTGAACAATGGCCAAATGTCTAGCTAAAAAGGTAATGACTCCCTATTGCCTCACATTTCATCAAGTCAATCTCTAGAACTTTGAATATCACAGCTATTCACCTCCCAATAATAGCAAATATGCAGTGATCAAAACTTCATATTAGGCAATCAAGTGTATCATTAACCCTTAATGTGCTTTGTTCACTAACTGGCATGCACGCTGGAGTGCTTTCTTCATTGATTGCCAAAGATGTCTGGAATCTAATCGTCAATGATTAGAGATTACCTAATCCCCCGCATCACTATCATGTCACCAAAGCCTTCCTGTGGGACTGAGACACACTGCTACACGAGAGTGGGCTTGCTAACTTTACAACTACAGTCAACCTTGCCTCAGTCAAATCTAATTGGACTGAAGAAATAGCTTCGACTTCGAGAAAACTTGACATATGAGGGACTATAATCAACAGAATATAAAGAGAAGAGGACTTGCAAAGACCTTCGACTTAGGTGATTATTCGACTTATTCCAGGTGACTTACATAGTAAAGACTGACGGTACATTGAATTTGGAGGCATTACTGAATGATGAAGTAAAAAGCATGCAAAAATCCTGAGCACAATAAGTGTTAACCCTAACTAGGCCGGGGGGGGGGGGGGCCTCGACATTCCGCGCGATGTATCGCTAACGTGAAAAGCTATCGCCGCGATGTTTCATGACTTTTTTCTGTCGAGTCTCCCGCATCTTTTGACACCAAATTTGCGATGCCCGGCCGCGCGGTTCCGAAGTTTCGCATAAATATGTACATGCATGTCAGACCAAAAATTGCTCAAAAACATGAATTTGTGTACAATTTCAATGGAAACTGTGCTTACAGTCAAATTTCATAAAAGCATGATTATTTGGGGGTTTTATTGATTAAAATCAATTAATAACATATTTTCTTGTTCGGAACAATGTCGCGGACAAGTTTCATCGAAAAAACAATGAAAAACATGAAGTCGAAAAAACAGAGAAATACATAAGAAATTAAAAAAACAATAAAATACTTAAGAAATTTTTTCGAATAGCTCAATTTTTTTCTCTTATATTTGCTTAGGACACTAAAAAGAATATTTACATAAAAAAAATGTGCCCATTTCGAGCTCTATTTAGTGATTTATACCAAATTGTCCGATTTCATGCATCATTATGCATAAATTAGCATAAATGACAATTTTTTTTAAATCTAACTTCGTAGTACTTTAGATTACATCATAGGCAATGTGTGTGCGCGGTCAACGGCTGAGATCTGGAGGGGGGGCCTGAGAGGCCCCCCCCCCCCCCCCCCCCCCGGCTCTATGATCTACCTAAATAGCCATTTCATGAAGTGTTTTGTAAGTGATTTTCACTGACAAATTTGCTCTCATCCAATCAGATGCAAGGATTTCAGTAGCTTAAAAACAGTTGTCAGTGACTGAAAAATTTCACAAAATGCTGCACCACTCCTCACTTGTTTTTATGGTGGGCGTTCCTGGAGCCAGGTCTACTGTTCTTCTCTGTATCATCCAATGCCTCGTCAAATGACCTGCGGTGTCTTGGCAACCGCCCATCTTTCGAAGACGACGTCGACGACGTCAACCCATCTCCGTTAACCTTCTGGTTCGAACTACCAGCAGTCTTGGCCCCAGACGCGGGGGCGTTCGGACCAAGGTTGTCAGACGGGTTCTCCGGCGAGAGATCAAAGCCGAAGCTCTTCAGCATGCTGCGGCTGGATGAGGACGTCATCTTCTTCTTGGAGGGAGACAGGTCGAGCCCCGAGGAATTGAGACCGGCATCCAGGTGGGGTGTGGTCATGTTTGGGGAGGAGAGGGAGGATGACACAGAGGCGTGGGAGCTCTTTTGGCTTCTCCTCCTGTCACTCGGCTGAAAGTCATGTCAAGGATTTGCAAAAAAAATTAAAAACCAAACAAACAAACAAACAAAAATTCACATTCATTTCTTGAAACCAACTGTCCATAACTGTATGATATATGTAGTCTTTCAAAATGCAGACATAGACATCTATAGATTTTGAAAAACATTGCTCTTCCACACAATGTAAGACAACTTATTTAAGAAGCATAATAAAGTTTCATCTGTTTAAACAACAGGAGAGAGAAAAAAAGAGACATTTCCAGCATTGGGGTGAGAGGACAAAACCACTTTTTACCAGTACAGATCTTTGCTGCAACTAAACTTATTGCATGTTACACAACCTAAAAGGGAATATGTGACCCGCTACAACAAAATGATCCTTAAGTCGGGCGAGGTCGATTATTTGAAAATTGCATGATATAATTCCCTAATCTTTCTGCTTTAAATTGATATACAACACATTTTATAAAAATAATCGGCTGCGGAGATATCGACGTTTAAAAGAGAGCATGTCGAGACGTCTGGAAAATCACTGTTTCGAGAAAAGCGCCCTAAAAAAGTCTTCCTTTCGACGCAATCGCGATCAAGGGACACACAAGTCAGTTTTCACCTCTGGACAATACAGCCGTCAGATGGTAAAACGGTCTATCTCGAAAATTGCTGTTCTGAGAAAAATGACTTTAAAGTTTAGAGGTTTGAGCTTTTTTAGGAGATGGGTATAATGCATTTTTAGCAATGGGACAAGAAGAAGCATATTAAACACTGATAACTGAAGAATTTTGTGCTTATTTGGGGTTTTAATCATAAATTAAATGAGATTTTTGTGCAGATAGACTGTTTAACCACAGCACATGTATACACTCCCGCTACACATCATAAGATGGTAAAATGGTCTATCTTCTTGTAGATAGACCACAAACACAGTGTAAACTATTCTAACTCGAAGATAGACCATTTTAACATCTGACAGCGATGATTTAAAAAATCTCAGTTAAGAAGGTTATATGGTTTATGTAAAAGATAGCTCGTTTTACCTCCAAACGATATTACCGACAATGGGCTAACTCAAAGATAGACTGTTTTACCATCAAATCTGAAGGAAAAATACAAAAAAGTACCAAGATAGCGGAAATTATCTCTAAAACAAGACATGATGGGATTTTCTCCATAGCACCATTGGAAAGAGCACCCTCACATGTCCCGGAAAGTGAATTTACCTCAAAAAGTCAAATTTTCGAGTTAGACCGTTTTACCATCTGACGGCCGAATAGAAGGTAAGCCCTAGCAACCCCCGAAGAGTTCATTCAAGCACATCAGCGTCGGCGGTCTCCTCACCAACCAATCAGTGACCAGGATGTGAGAAGCGGCTGATCATAGCGCACCCCGCCCGCAAGCACCAGTCGACTGGGCAGTGTGCGAGCTTCACGCTTCGGTTAGCAGCAAGCAGCAAACTGACCAATGAGATCACTCTGGTCGTTGTTAGGGGCGGAACCTATCTGTGGCGCTCAATCCAAATTTTCGAACCAGTTTCTGCTTCGTTGAAACGCCAAAAAACATGGCTCAGAAAAACGTTATTTTTTTATCTTTCCTTTGATCATTTTGCTTCAAAATTTCGACAGATGATAGAAGACATGTTAGACTCCAATAATATATCAAAATCAGAAAATCGTAAGTTTTGACAAATTTTAATGCTCTGACTTCATACTCGATTTTGACGGCTTCGACCGTGCGCGACTTTAGGACCTTTTTGTTGTAGCGGGTCACATATAATGTAAATAGATCAATGCACTCACACTGAAAAATAAATCAGATAAAAACCAGACATACTTGTACATACATCTACAGAAGACTACAAAGATATGCCGAAATGCACTGATGTCAGGTACTCCTTTACAATGACGAAAGACTGATAATTTCCATTAAAATAAAAATAACCAGAACAATGAAAATAGAACTCCTGAGCTTTATAGTGCTACAAGAGAATTTTTCTTTTTTCACATGGCATTCATAAAGTTTGCGGCCATATTTTACGATACATGTACTCTATCAAAGACATTATGTGTGAGGTAATCACTCTACATTGTACACGCACCTCAAGGCTGCTCGTAATCGGTCCCGCAAGTCCTCTGTTTCGAGATGCACTGCCCGGTCTCTTGGATCGACTCGCCGGCTCCGACTCTCGCTTGGACAATGCGGAGGAGGATCCTACTTTGTCTGATGACACAGTCGGTTTGCTGTCCTGTGTCTGCTCTGGGCTTTCGGCGCGTCTCACGCTCGGCCGGTCTTTCATGGTCACGATGGTGGTGGGTTCTCGTCGCAGTGACCCAAGGTCCTGCTGTGGAAGGCCACCTAGTTCTGCAAAGAGAAAGGGGGAGGGGGTGAGGGGAGCAATGAATCCAAGACTATGATTGCAGTCAATTTCATGACAGTACTGTCAAAGCTATGTGCTGGCAAAAAATCTCTGATGTTGTCTGATGTTATCATTCAGTGCCATAGTCTAATAAAATGATGGTGGGGGAGACAAAACACAGATTGGATGTAGCAAATTCTTTCACAATATTATAGGGATCATTTAGATAGTGCAGGAATCAAATTCAAGCAAGCCCTAACACAGCAGAGTGTTTGCCCGTGGCATTTTTACATTCTAATGTACATAATGATATACAATATAATACTAAAGTCTCATGAAATCATTACCTCTCAGCCTGAACCAAATCATTCTATAATCACATTATATATTTCATATTCAAACTATTACTCCATGGCAAGATAAAATCATAGTACTAGAGTATTAGTATCCCTGAGAACGTTTAATTGCATTTTCACGACTACAAAGATTGTGAAACGTAAAAATATCATGATAACACACACACGTAGAAAAACAAAAATGAAGTGAGCAAAACAAAATTGTGCACACATTGAGACCTTGATCTGTCACTGAAGTAACATCATTGAAAATTTAGGATTATCAGTGACAGAAACTCTAGCATTAAAGAGGAGTGACCATATAGTTCTCACCTTGTGTAGGGACGATGCCACTGTCAGTATCATCCTTCTTTCTCCGGTTATCTGAACTGTCCTTCCGTCTGGCTGAGGATGGTCTAGAGTGCCTCTTCTCTGGCTTCCCAACGTCTTCTGTGGATGATTTCTGCTCAGGGATACTACTGTCCCCTTCCTTGTTGGACATTGTCCGCTCTATCAGGAACTTCACGATGACCTCGATCATGGCACGAAATGGTTTTGCAGTATCCTGTTTTGTTACGAATAATCAGTGCAAAGTTTGTGTATCTCCACATGCCAAATACATTCATACAAAATGTACCATACATGTACTATATTCTCTGTGATTGAATACTGACTGGGCAAAGGCTAATCTGTGTAATATATTTTTCAATAATACTTACAATGTAGTATACATAGGAAACCTGCAAGGATATAACCATCTTTTATGAGCTAATGCATTGATCAGTAAATATGGAAGAAATACGGTCATCTTTACAAAATTGGAAATTGAAATGAATAGCATGATAAACACACTTCTTGTAGCCCCTGAATATTGAGTCTGCATGAATTACCAAGGAAATTTGCACAAATTACAGCATTTTATTTACTCATGAAGCAAGACTCATATAACAGTCTTGATCAAAATGCCCAGTGATTATTGGTAAAACTTTTCTAAAACAATTAACTGCTGCAAGTCATGAATGTGTGAAAATGCCACAGATAATAATGATGAAAAAAAAAAACCATTAGTTTCAAATGCACTACAGCATGTTTAAGCCATAAGCTTGTGTTTAATGAATTGAAGGCCCTCACATCCCCCAAGTATGACATACCCTGTGGCTAGATGACAAATTTATGATTTATCATGCTGAATTTTGTTCAATACCCATATCATCTCATCAAATTCACCACTACACCACCTGAACTGATTGCAAAGAAAATCCCAAATGTATGACCAAGCTGAGTGGTACTACTGTATGCCAAGAAAGTCTCTGAAACATAATGGTATCTTACCTTGTTTTTCCTCATAATCTTTTCTATATGAGCCTCTTTGGCCAGCTGTGACCGGTTCCCTATGCTTTCCTCTGTCCTGGGCAATTCAGCATCCATTCTTTCCAACGTTCCTTTGCAACCCTGTGGAGAGGAGAGGAGACGAGAGTAATGTTTATAAGATTATCAGTAGGAAAAGGGTTAACATTACACAATTTTGCACAGTACATACATTGTACTGTACCTTCTCAAATGACTGCTTTGTTTATTTTCCTCTCTCTCTCTCTCTTTTTCACTCCTAAATGTTATTATACCCCCATAAGCCATTTTGAAAAGAACAACAACAAATATATTAATATTAATATTAACCCATGCCTAGGCCTCACTCTCACATCCACGCTCTCCTGAAAAACACACATTTCTAATGCCACCCTGAAAGCCAACCAAATGTTAGGACTCATCAAGTGAAACCTTAAACGCTGCCACCCAAACCTCAAAGAAAAGGCATAACTTACATATCCCTTGCCAGGCCCCACCTGGAATAGGCCCTACTGCTCAACTGTCTGGAACCTATTGGCCAATAGGCCCTACTGCTCAACTGTCTGGAACCCCCATCATGCAACTACAATCAAGCAATCCAGAGGAGTGCTGCCAGGTTTGTGCAGAATGTATACCAGTGCACAGAGAGCATAACAGCTATGCTGCAGAAAATGAGTGGGCCACGCTACAATCCAGGAGGGAAGCTGCCATCAAGACAATGATGGATTGATGTACAAAATCACAATCTCCAATAGCCATCAATGATCAACAAAGACACCTAGAGTAAAAGTCCCGATTCGCGGCCGCATAAGGGTTTTTCCACTCTGAAATGCAAACTTGCTAATTGCTTTAACCCAGGTTATAACATAAAGGTTGACCACTTACAGTGTACCAATTGATAATATTGTCAAAATCGCAAGACCAATGTCCATCGCTATAGTAAAAAATGACCACGACCGCGATCCGGTACAGTGTCCGCCGGTTCGCGACCGTGGTAGTCTGGTTCACGGCCTGATGTACAATTCCTATGCAATATGCGCGTGTTCCGCAATCTTCTGCAGAACACCTTTATTTGGCTCGCAAACGTTGCGTAAGCGCCAAGTCCCATTGCGAAAGCACGTGAAAAGGGCTCACGCGCTTCCACTGACCATGAACAGGCATGGTGGTGTTATTGTTGTCTTTCTCATTTTTTTCTTATTTTTTCGATCGTGACATCCACTTCCGGAAAAAAATGACGGCCCACATTGGCTTGCAAAAGTTCTATTTCTATGTGAGGACATGTATTCAAAATCCACAAACATCGGAAAAATGACAAGATCTCCAGTTTCTTAGACCCTTGATCTTTAACTATAATGATTGCTAAGAAGTACCGAAAATGAAGTTTTTGATGCGAGATGTCATCATTTAAGTGAGAAAATTTAATTTTTGTTGGAGATTTTTTCCACGTCGTCGGATGAATTTTGTAGAATGGCAGTGTGTTAGTGAATGTGTGGTAGTGTGTCGCTGTGTTCAGCGTTATATTACCAAATATGCTGTAGTGGCCACAAACCGGTGCCTGGCCGCGAACTGGGACATTTACTCTAGAATCTGAAACCAATGACCATATGATGACCAATGACTGACACCAGATTGCAGAATTACCATCCTTCCAACACAAACCTCTGACAACTCACTACACTAAAGATGTAAACCCTATAGACGTCTACTGTAGGTACTCCTTTATCATGTTTATGCCAACAGCAGTAGAAATGGAATGCACTCCCTACAGATGCTCTAAGGCATCACCGCCACATCACTCTGCCCTGGACGGTGCGTTTTCAGGACTCGCATCTCTGTATGCTAACGTTAGACCTACTGCTCGCTCCACACTGTCACTGGAGTTTTTTTTTTTTTTTTCCCCTTTTTTTTTTTTACTCGCACCATGACCATGTAAATATTTGCATCACACCGGCATCACATACTCAAGTTTTATCCTTAGCATCATATCCAGAATTGGACTTTGCTGAGTACTGACGTAGACGTAGACTTACACTGTACATCTTGTCATTATATTCTTGTCCTTACTAAAGACAGTTTTACTCACTACTGGAAACAGTACAATAGCTACACAGTTATGAGTAGGTGGGACTGATACATTTATGTGCAGCGTCAACGCACCATAGCAACACAATTCTACACACAGATCTCCAAAAATATGATGAAATAGTGCAACACAGACTCACCTTCCTGCTCAGATATTCTCTTACTAGAGATGCTGCAATATTTTCGACGTAACTGTTTGTAACCATCTTGACTCTTGAGTCTTTCACCATTCCAGCAGTAGCAGAACCAGTTAAGACGGAAAAAACGCTAATGAAAAGTTATCCCACCATATCCATAGCTAGCTGTACCAGTGTACTGTACCAGCGTATCGTGCGTACGCACGGGTACGTTCGTACATTGACAATACAGTACCTCCAAGAAAGAATACGGAAACGCGCGCGCAGCAGGTACAGGAAAAGTCGAGGGTAGTACGCATTTCAGTGATTATAACTTAGTGAGAAAAATCTCTCTATACATATCATTACAAAGAGATTTTTCTCCTCTCTACCACTCATTGGGGAAAAGCTCTTCGGTATATTATTAGTTAAAGAGATAATTACTAGAAATTCAATTTGACTGAAGAAATAGGGGTCCAGGTAGTCTCTAAAAAATCAAGACAACTACATGTAATGGAAGTATCAGGGCTCTCTCTCTATGTCAATCATAATACTTTTAGTGGCCATCTGCTATAATATTAATGATGCTCTACCTATTATTACCAATTGTGGCAATATCTTATCATTACAACTAATAAGAATAACTAATCATTAATAGCATGTTGTATTTATTCCAATGGGAAAGTTAGAGCAGCTCCTGTAATGCTCTCATAATTATTCGGGGATGATGAAATGTTATATCTGCGATGATTATGTCTATTTTTAGGAACAACGTTCAATCATAATAACAGTTTTAATGAAGAAAGCTATATAAATAAACAAATATCTCAAGCCAGAAGAGCGTTGTACTCGATGAAAAGCAAATTTTTGTCTCTTCTCCTTTCGATTGACGTAAAACTAGAGCTATTCAAACACTTGATCGTGCCTATTTATTGCTTCGCCGAAGTATACTGAATTATCTTTTGGGGGATATCTTATTTGAAAGGAACTGCTTGGACTGTATAAACGCACTCAAATTACATGGTTTATGATGAAATAGATAGAGATAGGGTTAAAAAAAAAGAACGTGACCCTTCGGATGTTAATGTTTGGTTTAGGTTTGTTCGCAGTTATCCATGTCAAAGATAGCACATGTTTTGTACAGTTTTCAATAATATCTTTTATCTGTGAGTCAAGAGAATTCTATGTCGGGGGTCATTCAGAGTACCACAGTATAAAAAAAAAAAGAGAGAGAAAAAAAGATGATATTTGACAACCGTAGGTCTCAAGGAAGTATGAAACAACCAGGCACCAAATCTCACCCTAGCTGGCTTCAAAATTACATGGCATTTCTGAACAAGAGTGGCGTAGCGATGTATAGAGGAGAATGTCGGGTTTTCACTTCAAAGGAGCTTCGTTTTGAGAAATACATCCATCCAACTTTGAATGACTCGAAGGAGAAAATGTTATACAAATCCCATTGTGCGTATCACAGATTGTCAATATTGTTTCAGGAAGATAATATAATCAAATTCCTTGTAGAAATGAACGATTTTGTACCCATTGCAATGAGGTGAGAAAAATCTTTGGTGATGAATTTCATCACTTTTTTTTTTCAATGAAGCCTCCTTATGAACAGAGAATACAAGTAAAAAAGATGATAATCATACCCAAATACTACGAAGACGGATTAATCATTTAATTGTGAAAAGAAGACAGTCCTTTCTAATTTAACCAATAAATTTTGTAGTCATAATGACACATGATGTTTAGATCATCTATTTTGTCCCCTCTTTTTTACAGGCTGTGCCTTCTTTTCAATTAATTTGTTGCTTGTCTCACTCTAAACCTCTTCCTGTCAATTTCTCCTCTCGTTTTCTTCTCCATAGTATTCCCTTTATTCTTTGTGCACTTATATATTTGATTATGATATTGTGTGTGTATGTATGTATGTATATATGTATGTATGTATAATGTATGTATGTATGTATGTATTTCCTTACATTTTTGCGTTTTTTTTATTTTCCCTTTTCCTCAGTTGTGTCACTTTTATTTCTTTTATTATTGCTAATTTGTATAGAAGATGTACTTTGTAATCAGTTTTGTGCATCTTTCTCACTCTTCCTGTTTTCACCTCCATTATCTCTCTCTCTCTCTCCCTCCCTCTCTCTCTCTCTCTCTCTCTCTCGTCATATTTGCCCCTTTTTTTTTGCTCACTGTTTTCGCGTGTAATGATATATGTGACCCTGCATCACAAAACTAACAAAAAGTCGCCAGACATGGATTTTTAGTTAGGGGCAGATTCTAAAAGAGCAGACTCTAACCTTTTAATGATGTATAATTAATATAATATAATTCAAATGGACTCCAGTAACCTACCTAAATACTGGAAAGAAAGTACCCACTCTGGAAAAGTGTGAACTGAGAAAAGAGACTCTGAATTACAGGATTTATTCAAGCGCTTAATCCTTCACCAAGCTGCGCTAGATGTGCGATGAAAGGGCCAAAACACAGGATGTCAACCACGGGAGCAACAACAATGAAGGGATTATCAGATTAAGCTGAAATTGAGCATGTTCTCTCAACACATTCCGTCCATGATTACTGCCAACTCACTACACAGTAGCATTATCTTTTCAAAAGCAGACTTGAAAATGAAGAGTGTGCAAACGACTCAAGATATGAAAAGGTATCTCTAATACAAACCTGATCATTCTTGTATCTCTTCCTAAAAAAGGGGTTGTAGAAAAACTGCTGAAAACACCCTTTCCCATTCGTGTTTTTGTCCCAAACTTAAGAATATTGTAGAAGAAAGATAGCTCTTTCAGAATGAAATGAATGATAAAATAATTATGAAAAACTCAAGATTGACTTGGTTGACCCATTTCACCTGTTTTGAGTCGATCCTTACGTAAAATCAAGGGGAGCGAGTTTTTGTTTGTTTTGTGGTGCATGTTTACATATTATATTTCTGCACACTTTCTTTTTTTCTTTTCATCAAGCGTAATTCACTCATTTTACGTTACATTTTGTGTATCTTTAAAAGTAATAATTGTATTATATTGAACTGATAATGTGAAATACTTTTTTTTTACATTAGACTTCGATACCGATAGAATAATGGGTTATTGAACAATAAATTTTCAAGCTTTCAAACACTCAAGCAGGTCTGGATTGGTTGGCAACAACAACAACAACAACAACGTCATCAACAACAACAACAACAATGATGATGATGATGATAATAATAATAATAATAATAATAATAATAATAATGATGATAATGATAATAATGATAATAATAATGATAATAATAATAATAATACTAATAATACTAATAATAATAGTAATAATAATGATATATAATCATAATAATAATAATAATAACAACAAAAACCAGCAATTCCGAACAGCAACAAAAGAATAAACTAATAGATATTATTGGCAGCCTTTCTGTAAACTGTGTGTGTGTGTATGTGTGTGTGTGTGTTGTGTATGGTGTGTGTATGTGCATGGGATATTCAGTTTAATTCAATTCAATTCAATTTATTCCACATGCTAAAAAAGAATACACAAATTCAATACACATATCAAAAAGAACGCAATTTTTTTCAATGGACAATAAAGTGAATCAGACAACGATTATTAATCAATCAATCAGAAAAAAATAAATAAAAGTGCTCTCTAGACCATTTTTGGTAATAACGCAAATACGCAATAGAAGTTGAATGGGTAACAGCGCTGGACAATCGCTTGATTGGAAAGAGAGCATCAAGAGATAACTCAACCTGATCGATGAACAGGCTCTGTCCTACACCATCGTTCCGGAAAAGTAAAAGTAAGTAAGTAAGTAAAGTAAAGTATATAGGTCTACTTTCCAACTGACCCAACTGGTCATTATGTACCATCTCTCTGTATACGTGCACACGCAACGCACTGTGCCGGTGCACCAAAGAGATTTTTGGTGTGCACCGTACCGTACCGTACTTTGGTAGGTACGGAAGTACCGGTACGGTATCAAAGTAATCTCTTTGTACGGTATACAGTGCAGTGGTACGGTACGTCGTACGTACGGTGCGTGTACGTTTACCGAGCGTTGAATGCGTTGCCCATTTCTTTCGTGTGAAGTTTACAATGTAAGCTTGCTATCGAAGTTCTGGCTTTCAGTTTCATTATTTATGTAGTTCAGCCGTAGATGTGTATTTATTACGAAAGAATTTGTAGAAGGACCGGCCTGCAAAACATCTATCTGATCGGGACGGAAAGTGTTTAGAAATTTTACTCCTACGGACTCTCTCTGTATGTTGATAAGATAAATGTTTTTAGGCATGCAAGAGATCGTGTAGTCCCAGGTATTCGGATATGTGTCAGCCAGTGGGAGACAGTGAACTGACGATGCACATGATGGCATGACAGCAGCACCACCATTCAGAGCAAATGGACACGTTTTAAAACGATAATACTTTGTGCCGAAAACAAACTAGTAACAGTAGAGGGAAGTTGGACAAAGCTTTTCTTATTTGTTTAATAATTAGACTCGCCCACTCGCTGTCAATCTAGGCGTAGAGAGACCATTCGTATTCCATCGCCAGCATCGGCATCAATCATGAATGAGTTGGAAAAACTTGAACATCTGTCGCTGGTTTCAAAGGTTTGCACTGAACTTGACAATCACCTGGGACTCAACGACAAAGATCTTGGTATGTTATATTACTAGTATGTTGCACTACATGCAGTTTACTGAAACGACAGTCATTAAAGATTTGTGAAGCTTATCTTTGTACATTACATGTTGAACTTGTTGTAGACTAAACTTTATTTAAGTTGTATCATTTGTATCAGTGACAGTGTATGGAAGACGTCTTGTATGCCATGGCGTGCGCCCCCCCCCCCCCCAATAATTTTTCCTAAGTACTAGTGCTGCACCGTCTACACTTACAGCTGTAAATCTTTAACGCATGCCGCCCATGATTCGACCACAACACTGTCCAAAATTTGACTGCCTGCTACATAAGTTGTGTCGTTGTATAATTTACAATACGCGAGGCCAAATCTTGGAATGGGAGGACGAGGTTGAACCATGGTGCGGGTGCCGATACACTGGTATGTACATTTGTACTCTGCCCTGGGCCATGTTTGTTGGATTAGCTTATTAATATGGCAATATGCATGGACGCATACACTCGGGGCCGCGGGGTACGCTCACAATCACAGTCTTACATGTACACGTAGGCAAGTGGTGGGGTAGATTCTGTACATGTGTTGGGTGAGTGGGGGGGGGGGGGACATAAAAAGTCTTGCCAAAATGCAAGATACAATGCAGTCTTCTTTGCATGCACTTTTTGGTTATTCACTGTGTTTGTTGTGTGTTTTGTTTGTTTTCCTAGTGTATGTTGAGAGTCGCTCTTGAGTAAACATGAAAATGACGTATGATATACAATGTAAATGTACATGTACAAACCATGTACAGCTGTAGTGCTTAATTTGGAAAAAAAAAATAGGAGAGGAATGATTGGTGCCAAAGACATTGTGCTACAAATTTTTACAGTTGTAGTTTGCTTCTGTCATGAATTAACAAGATACATGTTGGTTTGTCCTATTTGTTCCACATCAGCTGAGTTCATCATCAACCTTGCAGACAAGAATGACACGCTCGACAGCTTCAAGGAGGCGCTGGCGGAGAACGGGGCCGACTTCCCCGAATCCTTCACTGCCAACTTGCTGCGCCTCATCCAACACATGAGGCCCAAGAAGTCGCAGGAGGATGAAGATGAGGCTGCGTCTGCCCCGAAGACCAAGGCCGAGCAAAAACGAGAGGCTTTCCCCGGATTGTGTATGCCGGACAATCCAGAGGTCGCGGTGAGTATTGGATTAATGTGTTAATGTGACAATTAATATTGCTCGTACACATACAATTGTAGATGGCCAGAGATCTGAGTTTCTTGCCTGAATTTTGCAGAGCAAGTAAATATTGTACAATGTGTATTTGTGGCTTCAGTTGGGCATGGTACAAGGAAAACAAACTGTCTAAAGAGAAAAGAAAAGAAGCAGTCTAATGGAATACACTGTTAGCGAAATTCTGTCAGCACATGACTGAAGATTGAAGAATAGGATAATGTACCCGTCTCATACCCAAGTGACAAAATGCTGAGCCTCAAATACAATATCCTTCGGGTTTTTTTTTTTATCAATCTTGTTATTTGTGTGTGTATTGGAGTGTGTTTTATCATGTACATACGTATGACAAAGTGCACAGCCGTATGCTGATGTACGTACATTGTACATGTTGTAGTATGCAAGTGGTCCTTCATCCATCAAAATTAGAGAGGTTGTACATGTTTGCATCAGTACTGTGTACTTCCAAGAGCAGCAGTGCTTTAATTGTCATTGTAATTTTGCTTGCCTTTCTTAGGTTGTTAACTATTCAGTGGACAAAACGAACAAACAAACAAAGCAATATAATTACTACAGTAGTCATTTGAACTTGTTTGCAAAGTTTTCAGGAAAAGTTAGTGATTGCTTTACTTTGGTCCCTTATTTTCTGAGTCTTTCAGCCATCTGGTACAAATTCTGTTGTGTTTGAATACAGATGATCTCAATATTAATGAGGATGTGTTTCTTTCCTTTTTCCCCCCATCCAGAACATGTTGGCTGAGGATAAACAGATAGCCCTGGATGCTATGGATGAGCTGGAAGCACTCATGCCAAAACACATTGCAGGTGTCATGTGAGTATTATAGTATAACTATTGATCATTGTGGATATCAGTAGACAGGTCTGCTAATTACATTGTACATGTACAGCTGTATATCAAAAACAGTAATATTGACAGTGGTTGGAAAGTAAATGATAGTTTTTGTTGTTATTGATGTTGTTGGTTTTTTTTTTTTATGGCAATAGTACTAGTGATTATTATTACAGTGTCTTGCAAAGCAGAGCCTTGGAGATGAGAAATGTCCAAACATGTAGTAGCCAGCTTTGTCAGTATGGTGTGAAGTATCTGTACTGTGTGCTTGTACTGCACACTGTGTACATGCTGCATGTAATGCTGTATATCATCAAGATTTTGAGACAATTTGGCTTGTGATTAGATTTGTGATTGGGATCTGCAGCAATGGACCTACAATTTACTAATTCAGGAAGTATCATCCCTTTTGAAGCAATGAAGTTCACAGTTTTCTCCATTTGGGGAGATTACTCTACATTGAACAAGTCTGTGCTATATTTGGATTATTTGCGCATGCTCATAATCTTGCGATTACCATTTTACTAATGAATTCATAAATGTCATATAGAACCACCATGAGATAAATGTTGTATACAGTTCAACAGTTAGTGGACCTGATACGGACCTTGATACGGAAACAGAAATTATGACATTCTTTCCTCTGACATCGTACTTGGTGTTTGAACTTTAGAATGAAATGACCAGTTGGTTCTGATTGGAAAATCATGTGAGACTTTGATATCATAGTAAAGACCAGAGGCCTTGGTCTGGGCTTGAGAAAATTTCCCAAACAAAAACTTTGACATGACTGAAGCAGGTCAAAGACTGTAAGCTTTGCTTTGCTGATTGAATAGACTCAAGTTTATTGGATCTTAGCTGCCCATGGTTGCTGATTCATGCATTTAGATGATATTAGATTGTTTTCATGCTAGATCACCATTTCAAATTATATTATATAAGCCCAAATTGCAAGTTGATCATTGTTATATTGAAAGAAATATGAATACTAATGTATTTTCTTTTGTCACTGGGGCAGCAACTATATGGTGTGTGCACACACCATGTCAGCAAAAGTATGGAAGTGTAACATGACTTTTCATACATATTCATTGCACATGCTCATTTTTCCTCTTTCACACATCATGTATCCCATTCTATTTCATAAATTTTTTTTTTCGTCTATTTTAGATCCAATTGTGCATGACATTTACATCTGAGTACCTTGTTTGTGTGCCCTTTCAGAAAACAAGAGCCAGAGGGGGAGGATTCGAAGAAATCTGTCAAAAAGAAAAGCAGGAGCAGGAGTAGGAGTGGCAGCCCTGATCACAAGCGGGACAAATCTCACAAGAGCAAACACAAGCACAGAGACAGAGACAGGGACCGGGACAGGGACAGGGATCGGGACAGAGATCGAGACAGGGACAGGAGGAAGAGGAGGTCACGTTCCCGTTCCCGCAGCCGGGAACGGGATCGCAGACGGAGCCGAAGCAGGAGCAGGGACAGGGAGCGGGACAGGAGCCGTAGGCATCGAAGCCGCAGCCGCAGCAGGGAGAGGGACCGGGACCGGGACAAGCGAAAGTACCGGGACAGGGATGATGGGAAGGACAATGAAGCTGATAAGGGAAAGGACAAATACAATGACAAGTTTGTAGACCGTCCCCCTTCCCTGGAGCCAGAGGTCGGCGAGATATATGATGGGAAAGTGACAAGCGTGATGCATTATGGGTGTTTTGTGCAGCTTTCACTGAGGCGGAGATGTGAAGGGCTTGTCCACATATCAGAGGTAGGTCGCTAACATCCTTACCTCACTGGATTTATGTATGTGGTTGCAACAGATATCAATGTTTTGTAAAAACAGGAAAAACTTCATAATCCCTCAAATATCTTACATTATAGTTTACATGTTCTGTTTTCATGGAAACTTAATTTGGATTGTGTGAATCACTTTCATTCATTGACATTTAATTTGAAAATCAATTCTTTCGGCTATCAAACATTGGAATCACACAATTTGAGTAGCCCTTTGTTAATGAAATTTCGTGAAAATCAGTGAGACTTACTGAACTCTGTGGATACAAGTACAGTAGGTATACAATGAGGGTTTCAATTTTTCAATGCTTCTGCATTAGATATTTGCGTTGACAATGTTTATCAGAGCTGATCGATATAGTGGTGACACAAAGAATGAATAATGATGATGGTAAAGATAGCGATAGTGACAGAGATTTTGATAACAATGATTTCAATGATGATTGTAATGTCATGGAATGGTAATGGTTATGATAACAGTAATCATGTGAACTATCACATGTGTTTGACATTATTTTTGGATTAAATTTTGAACTGTTATGCCTTTTTCTTCAGTGTCTTTTCTTGATAACATTGACATTTTCAGAGTAACTTGTTGCATCAGAATACTTTTGTGATCTTTCATACAATAATTTCTCTTGGAAAGACAGAATATGTAATCAGCAATAACAAACAGCATTTTACATTGTCTAGCTCTTTTACGACAAAGATGGTTGCAGGGCAGGGCAACATGCAAGCAGTAAAAACTATTCACACTTTATTCATCTAAATTCTATTTTGTTTGTAACAGCTTCGGAGAGAGGGTCGGGTCGCTGATGTGAACGATGTTGTGTCAAGAGGTCAGCAGGTGAAGGTCAAAGTGCTGTCCATTGCCGGGACCAAGATTCGCCTGTCCATGAAAGATGTGGACCAGAGCACAGGGGAAGATCTCAATCCCATCAAGGCCAAGGTAAAGATTGGTCAGTTTTGAGTGACCATTCTGCTAGAAGTTTCTATGACAGTCTGGCAGCAAAAGCAATTGACGTTAATAGACAGAGTAAAGCGAGGGAAAATGGGACAGTCAGATGATCTATTTGCAGTCATACAAAATTACCAAACTAGGGCATTTTAGGGCAGCTTTAAGTGATCAATGTCCCATCAAATTGTATGTTGGCTGTATATTTTGTATACACCTGTGATTGTGTAGATATGATCACCACAAAGTGTATTACTAAGTTTCTTACATGTATGACACAAGTATGTCTATACAAGATGTGACCATCGACCACAATACCTGTGTTTGTGATCTAAGAAGACTGAAATGGTAATGTTAATGAAGTTACTAATACAACTCGCCAGTTCATAATTTGTTTTTGTTTTGTTTATCCCATTTTACTTGGCACACCCCTTCTGTTTCTGCACTTTACCACCTAGCAGTGGCAGAAACACTTAAAAGTGTGTCACATTATAAGCTCTTTCTGGGTATTTGAGTGGAATCATAGCAATTAGTCAGCTAAATTAATTTGATAGCGTGGCTGCATGTGATGAGACAAAGTTTTAGGTTGGAGATGAAAAGCAACAGTGCGCCATCAATTGTTCAGTAGTCCTGGAGACCGTTGCCCATAGCAACTTCATCACCAAAGTGTCTTGTTTATCCATCTATGAAGCTAGTTCCTCATTGTGTCTGGACTTTTTCTGTGTATTCAGAGTGCACCAGAGACCAATGAGGAGGAGGGGATCAACCCCTATCGTCCTCCTGACCTACCCCTCGTCAACCCCCCGGACTCCGATGACGTTGCCATCCGCAAGAGAGTGCAGAGGGTGACTTCCCCGGAGAAGTGGGAACTCAAGCAGGTTTGTGATCAAACAATTTTTGAGCTCCTTTCTTCCTCTTCCTCTCCCATATCTATGTTTTGCTTGTGTGTATAGTGTTTTATTTTTTTATTTTTATTCTGTCAGTCAAGCATTCTTGACCAATCCTTGACCAGCAGGAACCATTCCTAACCCATGGTCATGGATGCTACATCACCTCACACCCATGACACATGTTCTACCTCCAGTACATTTCAGGGTTTCATGTTACTTCTAGTCTTTTCTTCATTCCATGTAACTTTCCAAAATACTTGTTTGAAGCTTACCAGTTGTATGATAGTTTCAAGTTTGCATTCAATTTCTGGGATGAATAGACAGGCACTTGGGCAGGTAAAAGGCTTAGCATTGTAACTCACCCAAGTACGGTCACCATTTTGAATGTGCAATAGAGGTGAATCTGGGAGGTTTTGAGGCCTACAGGACAAGTTCACGTTGATACACATCTGCATGTAGAGAATGCAGCAACATTAGTAAAGCACATCAGCAAAAGTAGTAAAATCAGACAGTCCATTCAAAAGTTATGAAGTTTCAGTGCTGCCATTACTGGATGAGAAGGCTATTACAGCTTGTGATGTCACATGTATTGAACGATATAAAGAAAAAAAAAGTTGAACGAAATACTGTAAAGAAAAATCTGCATATTTTCGCTTTTCTGGCAACTTTGCTGATGACCTACAGATGATGGCAGCAAACTGCATTGACAAGGCAGACCTGCCAGACTTTGATGACACCCTTGGGATTCTGGCCAAGGAAGATGATAACTCGGACGAGGAGGTGGAGATTGAGCTGAGAGAGGAAGACCCGCCTTTCCTCAGGGGTCACGGCCGGCAGAGCGTCGACCTCAGCCCAGTGAGAATCGTCAAAGTGAGTCCAGTGGAAATGATTACCCCTACACGGATTTGCTTAGGTGTTGGTTGTGCAACTTGGTTTGCGAAATCCATTCTACCTGCAACATGCTGGCATTAAGTTTAATATTTCAAGCCGGCTGTTGGTACTGCTCTGAGTGTTAGATTCAGCAAATCCACCAGATCAAATGTGTGGTATGTTTTTGTTCAAGGAGGCACAATTTCAAACTCGGTCACAATGATGTTACATTTTGAAAAGATTACATCGGAATGTTGTTGTTTGTGAAGAATTTTAGGCTCTGCACATGTATGCTGTCTTTTTCAAATAAAGACCCATCTTGTGTTCTCTAAATCAAATAATGTTATGGAAGTAAACTGAGCAAAGAACTTCTGTCAAAAGAATGTCATCAAGATTTGGATAATATTACAGAAGTAATGCAATGCCGATTTCACGTATGACCAGTAAATCATATACATCTACAATGTGTAGCACTGGCAGTCAGGATGGTTATTTGCTGAATGACTCACTGAGACCATTAACTCCCTACAATCTATTTTTTTTTTTAGAACCCTGACGGGACGCTTTCTAAGGCAGCCATGATGCAGAGCGCCCTCGCCAAGGAGCGACGAGAAATGAAGCAGGCGACAGAGAGGGCAGCGCAGGAGAACATCCCCACAGGGATGAACAAGAACTGGATCGACCCCATGCCAGAAAGTAAGCAGTCCATAGAGTCTTTTCTCGTGGTAACATTTTGCTATCGAATGCATAATGCAGCATGTCAGAGTGTCCTGAGACGTGACTTAAGATTAGGGATGAATGAAGAAAATGTGAAGAGTTTGATTTGCAAAAGGAGTTAAGTCCATTCTTGTTAATTCAAGATATTTACTATTTAATCTGCTAAAAAATGAACAGAGAAAACAAGAAGAAGATATGTGATATTTGGATCATAACATCAAGAATATTCCTTGTTATGCAACATGCTCCCATGTAGGCTGAAGGTTTACATTTTAGAGGAAGGTTGTATCAGACTGTTTAGCAGAAAATTGCATCTTAAATTCACTTTTTTTTTTGGGGGGGGGGGGGCAAAATCCAACTACCTCTAGATTCTCCTTGTCTTTTCTCCATATGCCATGATGTTTTCCAGTTGCCTGAAGATGCAGAGATCGGTGTTAATAATGTGGATGTCATATTGTGATGGCAAGTGGTATTTTAGTGTGGTCCAGCTCCATCATCTCACCATACTTTCTTTCAAACGCCTTCACGGCTTCATAATGCAGACCATTCTGATTTGTTCATGTCTCTGTGTCACATCTTTTCGCCTCTAACCCTAAACCCACAGGTGAGAGAACGCTGGTGGAGAACATCCGCAAGGCCGGCATGAGCAGCCAGGAGCTGCCGGAGTGGAAGAAGTCGGCTTTCGGAGGGAACAAGGCGTCCTACGGCAAGAAGACCAAGCTGTCCATTGTGGAGCAGAGACAGAGCTTGCCCATCTTCAAGCTGAAAGTGCAGCTAGTACAGGCAAGGCCTTGAAATGAGGAGACCCTCATATCATCATGAATTGCATAATTGTTTGGGGATTGTATGCAGTGGTATACACAACTGTCTTCGTAGGAGAACTATGTTCAAAACTGATCAAAACATGTATGCATTCTAAGGTCCATTGTAAAACGTGCTCAATATGGAAAAAATGTCAGGAGCTTATTTGCAGGCAATACATCATATTTCATACAATAGTTCATTAGCTTGATTGTGAAGATTCATCAGAAAGCACTCTTTTTGATGTACACGTAACTGTTACTGCCACATGATATATGTAATTAGTGTTGCGCTCATATGTTGAATTTGTTCTTGTCTGATTACCTTCAGACCAGTCAACTTAATATCTCATTTGGATTTCATATCAGGGCTAGAACAGAGAATGCCAATGGAATATTGCTGACTACATAACTGTACCCGAAATAGCAGTTAACCCATGCTATCTTGCTTAGAGGCTAGTTTTGCATCTTACGTTGGTAGCTTCCTCCTGCCTGTTGACAAGACCATAAAAAGATGCTTCCACCCCTTGCATTTACAAAGTGTAACTATTTGACCAATTCATTTTCCAAGTCTCTTCTCGTTCCGTCTGACAGGCGGTGGACGATAATCAGATGCTGATTGTCATCGGTGAGACTGGCAGTGGGAAAACCACGCAGATCACGCAGTACATCGCCGAGTCGGGCTACACAGTGAGGGGCAAGATTGGCTGCACCCAGCCCCGCCGAGTGGCCGCCATGTCCGTCGCCAAGAGGGTGTCTGAGGAATTTGGTTGCAGGCTGGGACAAGAGGTATGCTTTGGAATTCAAACAGACAGAATTGTGTCTTCAAACATGAGCTTTGAATGTCCAAATATTGCAAATATCTAATATTTCACAGTGGACTTGCTTTGTTCATGCTTGACTAAACATGTACAACAAACAACAACCAGTGTTTTTCAAACATATTATTCAAATTGGTACAGAAATGCCCATGTCTGCAAAATGAAAAGCAAAGTTAGTTCACCAAAACTCTTTGCTTCTTTTTTTCCTGTTTTTTGTTTTGGATGGGACACTATCACTAAATGTGACATTTTTTTTTTTCCCCTTAGAGGATTACTTGATGCAGTTATAAGGATATCATTTGCTCACAGATCTACAGATTGCATCATTATACTTATTAGGAGTTTTCTTTTTTTTTTCCCCCTTGGGTGTAAAGTTTTAATTTCCTGTGAGGTTGCATCTGTCCAGTTGCTGTAAAATTGCAAGTAATGTGCAGTTATCCCCATTTGTTTAGTAGATATTTGAATTAATGTCACACATTTTTGTTTTAATCCCCTCCCTCCTCCAAGGTGGGTTACACCATCCGTTTTGAGGACTGCACATCACCCGAGACCAAGATCAAGTACATGACCGATGGTATGCTATTGAGAGAGTGTCTGATTGACCCTGACCTCAGCCAGTACTCCGTGCTCATGCTGGACGAGGCCCACGAGCGGACAATCCACACCGACGTCCTCTTCGGCCTGCTCAAGAAGGCCGTCCGCAAGCGGCCCGACCTCAAGCTCATTGTCACTTCAGCCACATTGGATGCCGTCAAGTTCTCTTCCTACTTCTTTGAGGCGGTTAGTACTTATTCCAGAGCAGCGTTTTTTGTTTTGTTTTGGTTGTTTTTTGGGTTGTCTGGCAGTGTAGTGAGGGTGATGATGATAACCGTGGTGATAGTTGTGATAGTGATGATGATGATGATGGTGGTGGTGGGGATGCTGATAATGATGGTGGTGGTGATGGTGCTGATGGTGATGATGGTGGTGGTGATGATGATGATGATGGTGGTGGTGGTGGTGATGATAATGATGGTGATGATGGTGATGATGAAGGGGATTATGGTGATGATGATGATGGTGGTGGTGGTGATGGTGGTGGTGATGATGATGGTGGTGTGGTAATGATGTTGATGGTGGTGGTGATGATGATGATAATGATGATGATGATGGCCATGATGGTTGTGGTGATGGAGGTGGAGATGATGATGATGATTTTGGTAGTGATGAAGAGTGTTTACTTGATTCTGACAATAACAATGCAATGAAATTATGATAGAATGATAATGATAATGCTCAAAGTCACTAAACCATATCTAACCTCTGCATCTAATAAGCACTCCACCTTTCAACTCCAAATTTTGTCTGTCTCATGCCAGAATGTATCAAGTCCATCCAGGGGCTCATAAAGATGTGGGAAACACTGTCTTTCAAAAAGAGTGCTGGTATATATTTTTAGGTCAATCATGAGCATTATCCTTGTCTTTTAAGAAGCAAAGTTTAGATTCCATCCATGGAGACAGTATAGAGTGCATTTCTTTTACAAGGTTTGATATTTTGGTGTGGTGTTGTTGTTTTTTGGTGTGAATACTATTCAACTTACAAAATTGGCATATGAGATCATCACACAATATGTTGCCTACACACATAATAAAAAAAGTAGTAGCATAAAAGACAAGAATAACCATAATCTTGTTCACACCTGCAGCCTATCTTCACCATCCCCGGGCGCACATTCCCTGTGGAGGTCCTGTATACAAAGGAACCGGAGACTGATTATCTTGATGCCTCCCTCATCACAGTCATGCAAATTCATCTCACAGAACCTCCAGGTAAGATGAGCAGAACAAGTCTGGCTTATCTATTTGTGTGTGTGTATGTGTGTCAGTCATAATGTTGATGAGGAGGAGGGTGGTGGTGATGGCTTTTGAACTAAAATGGTAACATCGGTAGAAGCATACTGTGTAGCATGCGTGGCAATGGCGATGAAAAAGATGGCCTTTAGCATGAGTGATAGACATGTCATTGAGTTAGTTACTTATGTACAGTGGCAGCTTCCACAATGATTGTGGTCATGATGATGATTATGACTGATTTATGGTAATCAAAAGAGGGGCACTGATTCTGGAGATAAGTCACTTTATCTTTAGGTATAACCACCACTGATATTTAGTATATATGCCAGTATACTAAAATGTGCATGAGGACTAATATCATCATGCATCCATGAGAATTGTAGAAGTTTTTCTTTCTAACCAAGCATGATTAAGGTGTTCTCCTTTCATTGTTAAAGTGTGCACATACATGTATCTATATTTGATGAAGTGTATTCAACCACATGAATAGAGCACTGGGATTGTGAGAGTATGCATGAGAATAAACACACTACTGGCAATTCTTCACATATCACATGACTACCAAAGATACTTTCCCCACTAGCCCAGGTGGGCATTTGGGCAAGAGACGCATACTTCAGGGGGCAAGTGTCCATTCATATGTCTTCCTTGACCGTGAGTTTTGGTTGCCCTACCAGAGTGGGCGAGTGGGCTTTTGTCACCTTGATGTGTGCCATGTAATCATCATGTCTTCTGACTGAACAAAAAAAAAAAGTTTATCATAGCCAAATTGCCCATTTACAAACTAATTGTTGTGTTCCTGTTCCAATTCCCTCTAATCCACTGCCACCTGCTACCCACCCGTGGTCCACGTTCCTCTCGCCCATCATCCTCTGCACCCTAAAGGGGACATCCTGCTCTTCCTGACGGGTCAAGAGGAGATCGACACGGCATGCGAGATCCTCTTCGAGAGGATGAAGTCGCTGGGCCCCGAGGTTCCGGAGCTGATCATCCTACCGGTCTACTCCGCCCTCCCCAGTGAGATGCAGACCAGAATCTTTGACCCTGCCCCGCCCGGCAGCAGGAAGGTCAGTGGTCCTCATGAATATGTATTACACATTGTTTCTCTTGCTATACAGTCAAACCTGTCTATATAGCAACCACCTGCTGTATGCAACCACTAAACACAATTCCCCTGCTCAAAGAGAAAAGCCATGTTAATATCTGTAGCAGCCAACTATCCACAACTGCCACTTTTTGTCTCCCTTGGGTTGGCCGCTGTAGACAGGTTTGACTGTATATGCATTATTATGCATTACTTTGCACCATAAGACTATGCATTTTTATCTCTATGATTGCAGAATAGAGACTCTCTTGCAAGGATGTAAGGAAAATGACAGGATTGGCTATCTTTCTTCTCTCCTAGTTCAGAATTATTTACTTGGTTTCTTAATGTTCAGGAGATTTGTAGTGTAATAGTGGCAGAATGAGTTTGTGGTATCAACAAACCTGCAGGAAATGATAATCTTGCTCACACCTATATTTACTGCATTCTGGGGTGGGACTAACTCTGTTCATTCCTCAGTGACTGTAATTGGACATATCAGCTCCTGAAAATCATCCCGACATGGTCTCTCAGTTATAATATGATTAAAAAAAAAAATACATCAACAAAAAATATCTCCCACCTGGTTACACAACTCGTAGCTCTCATCCTAAGTTCAGACCACTTTTTGTTATTCAATGTATGGGATCCTCACCTGGCTGTCTTTTTTAGCCTGAATTCATGAAGGTGGTTTATGTTTAAACCATGGTCTAAAGTAAGCGTGAAATCGGTGTGCCTTTGACATGTGCATATCAATGCGCCTTTGTTACTGAACGTCTGTTTGTGTACCCAATCTGTCAATCATATTTACACAGAAGAAATTTGCATAAATCATGGTCTAGATGTAAACCAATTTTGTGAATTTTGGCCCTTGTGTTTAATTCGTGTTTAATGTCATGAGGCGGTGTGCTTGTCCAACTGACAGCAAGTGAAATGGAAGTATTGTGCATCCTAGTATTCAAACACATGCAAGCAAGAGCTATTCCTGCTAGATGTATATTGCTGTTGCCATCGCAGATATCTTATTGATAGGATTTTTTTTCTGTCATCTGTACATTTTTGTTAGATGAAAATACAACCCAAATCAAACCTTGACGATATTTCTTTGTTCAACAACAAAATAAAAAGAAACGAGTATAAGCAATTCTCCTGAGTCCTCTGATGGCATTGTGACTTCTTGTCATCTGCAGGTTGTCATAGCGACCAACATTGCCGAAACATCCCTCACCATCGATGGCATTTACTATGTAGTGGACCCAGGATTTGTGAAGCAGAAAGTCTACAGCTCCAAGACTGGCATGGATCAGCTCGTCGTTACGCCAATTTCACAGGTGAGGTATCTATGTTGTGAAGGCATAACCAGGGCATGATACATAGCTCTTATCTTGCATAGAAATTGAACCACTGTTTCCATCCCTATCTTATTCTTATGAAGAGTTTATATGAAGCAGTGCTTGATCTTATACATGCTTTGCTGACTTGTATTGAAAACCCAGGAAAAAATGTTATGGGTGTCTTGTTTGTTTGAGATATGAGTTGCCAATATTTTGCAGCTCTGGGATGTTTTGTATTCATGATGATCTTCTCTTTAATAAGCATAGGTATTGCCCTAGATTTATATCAAATGCTGTTTTTGGTGTTTTTAGAAAGATGTTATTCAACTTCCCTTTTTTACTTCAGACACTTTAGGTGTTCATCTGTGATGTAGAGTATAGGTGATTATAAATTATGTGTGTGTGTATGTGTGTGTTTAATGTTTGCCAGTGATGTATTTTGAGTGACATATACAGATCTTGTCAGTCTATAATGTTTGGGACACTGCCCTCAAGAATTACAGGCCTGAGAAGATCAAATATAGTGCAGCAAGTTATAGTGCTCTGTTTTCCTAAGATTGTATTACTATCAACTCAGCAAATCTTCCCCCCCCCCCCCCCCGACATGCAAACTTCTCTCAGGCCCAAGCCAAGCAGAGGGCAGGGCGGGCCGGCCGCACAGGCCCCGGCAAGTGCTACCGACTGTACACCGAGAGGGCGTACCGCGATGAGATGCTGCCCACGGCGGTGCCCGAGATCCAGCGCACCAATCTTGCCAGCACCCTGCTCTCTCTCAAGGCCATGGGCATCAACGACCTGCTCGCCTTCGACTTCATGGACGCGCCGCCCACGGAGACCCTGATCACGGCTATGGAGCAGCTGCACTCACTCAGCGCCCTCGACGATGAGGGGCTGCTTACCAAGCTGGGCAGGAGGGTGAGTCAGGCACCTTCAATTCTTTATCCATGCTAGCCTCTCCAGTGTTGCCACTGCTCAACCAAAGGGCCCTGTCCTTATTATAACCCAACCATTGCCAGGTATCCATTTATATACCTGGGTCAAGAGGGATGTGGTGGGTAAAAATATCTTGTCTAAGGACGAAGGCACTGGAAGAGATTTGAACTCTGAACCTCCCATTGAAAGTTGAGAGTCCTATCTGCTGTGCCATAATGTCTTTTAGAGTACATGTTTTTGTGAGAATAAGTATCAAACTGTGGTTTGCTCAATGATTTGTGTGATTGTTTTTATTGTTGAAAGACACTGGAAATTGCCTTGTATACGAGCAAAAAGCAAAATCAATTGATATGTTGTGATTGTCGAGTGTCAGTGGTAGCAATTGTCTCCATATTACTGAAAGCATTATAAATTCATAAAATAGGTTTGATTTTTAATTTCCATGTTTATTAAGTCTCGAACTTTTTTTTTATTGCCATGTATTGCAAATGTCATAGCTGGCTAAAGATGACATTTCCAAATTACGCAAAGCTTCTCTCTTAAAGTGGGCAAACCATATCAGTCAAGGGTTCGGCTTGGTGAAGAGTACTGTATACGGCAAATATTTCACAAGGTTTTTATTTTCGCGAATTTTTGCGAGTCGGGTGCTATTCGCGAAATTAAAGATACGCGAAAATATTGACTCTAATCCCGATGTGAATGTGACATGCTCATGTACATTTCTTCGTGCAGTACAGGACTCCACGTTTGCGAATTTAACCACACGCGAAATTTTCGGGAATTCCCAATTCGCGAAAATTTAGACTCGCGAAATATATGGCGTATGCAGTACTCAGGCAGACCTGTCTGTGGTGACATGACCACATCCAAAATAATTTTGCCCCCCTGTCCTCCGCCCTCCACTTTTTCAGATGGCTGAATTCCCGTTGGAGCCCATGCTGTCCAAAGTTCTTATCATGTCCGTCCACCTGGGCTGCAGCGAGGAGATTCTCACCGTCGTCTCCATGCTTTCTGTGCAGAATGTCTTCTACAGACCGAAGGTATGTGTGGTGTTATCTGCTCTTTGTTGTATGAAGTTTGTACAGATCTATGGCACCCAGTGGTATGCCTAATCCCCTCAATGGTACATTCAGAATGATGGATCCTGCTGAGTATTGCTTGGAAGAAGAATTAGAAGAAGAAGTAGAATGTGTGCTTACTTCATCCTTGGACTGTTTTGTTTGTCCTTCTTGAAGTTCTTTTTTTTTTCTCAAACAGAAACACCCAAATGTGTTCACCCATTATATCATCTATTATACAGATATTAGAAGAGATCCTACTAATTGAGAGGTACAGCAAGAAATATCTCATAATAACAGCAATCTCTATCTGTGAAAAAAAAAAAAAAAAAAAATGTCCTCTTTACTCATGTTGCATGTCTTCCTAGAGACTCTTAAATCTATTGATACGGCTATTTCAGAAACAGAATGTAATCAAAAGTGGAAGCGCTAATAAAGGGTATTTTTCCGCTCTCATTGTGTTACTGCCATGGACTGCTGTAGCTTCAGCTCAGTAAGTAGTGCTGCTGCTCTTTAAGCAGTAGGTTCCTATTTCTAATTTTGTTTTGTTTGTTTGTTTTTTTACCCGTCTGTTATGATATAGGACAAAACAGGAATCCTTCTGATGGAAAGATAGTGGAAAAGAAAGAAATATGTCAAAGTATAGTCTTACACATTGTCCCTATTCTGAGATATGATGCAATATTTGGTACCCTGGGGTACCAAATGAAAATTCACCATTTTGTTGAATTAATAATTTTTTTTTTTTCAGCGCTGTACCCTGGCTTACCAAAAAATGTGTCAAAATATTTTTTAGTATTATTATGCACAAAAATATTTTCTTATTGGTGATTATGCAACAATTAATGCATGCAAGTGTACTTCGAAAAACACCTATGGTGCTAGTTCATTGCTACGACTTTGCCGTATCCGAATTCGGAATCGGCGTATCTGAATTCGGATACGCATTATAAAATAATGGGCATGAGATGGCGCTGTACAACGCGGTACCCCGGGTTACAAAACCATGATTGTGTGATGATTTGGTATTTATTTTTTCCTCACAGGACAAGCAAGGGCTGGCTGACCAGCGCAAGGCCAAGTTCCACCAGCCCGAGGGTGACCATCTCACCCTCCTGGCTGTATATAACTCCTGGAAGAACAACAAGTTCTCCAACCCCTGGTGCTTTGAGAACTTTGTCCAGGCGCGCACGCTGCGCCGGGCCCAGGACGTTCGCAAGCAGCTCCTCGGCATCATGGACAGGTAATGGAATGATTCTTGCAGCCGTGACACTCTATCCAATGTTTTAGTGTGCTTGGATCAGATGAATAAAATAGACCACAAAAAGGAGTTGATCACATGAAATGATATCGAGTGATGATGTCCCCAAAAAGTACAATGTTGTATTGCATCGTGCCGATTGCATTAGTAAAGGAATAGGGTGGACCATGTGAACCCAGCTTCACATCATGGAAGACTGCCACCTGCGGAAGTTCCCAGGCGGGCTTGAAGAACTTGCTCAAGCAAGTGATCTTGCCCTGAACTGGATCAGCAGCTTAGATATCAACCTGTAAGTCTGTAACCCCTCACCCACCCCATTGTACTGCATCGTACGTATGATAAAAGAGAAGATATTTCCATGTTGCAGTTGAAGGTGGAGATCAGGCCAGGAATTATGATCTTCTTTGTCTTCTTAGTGATGTCAGATGTAGTAGTTTGTGTTTTAACACTTTCAAAACATGTACCCTCCACAGATGGTTAGTCCTTGCAGTTTCTAGCAAACATTGCTGTTATTTTTTCAGACCAAACTTTAAAAAAAAAAAGAAAAATATTGTGGAAAAGAAAGGAAGAACACAACGACAACATAGTCCTTCCTCCTGACGCTGAAGTCTTGAATTATATCTCTATGTGATATGTTGGGAAATGTTGAATTGGAATCATTATGGACAGTATGAGCATGAATATTGTATATCACTATGTCACGTTCTCCTTACAAATGTCCTGCTGCTTTATGATCTTTTCCCCAGGCACAAACTGGATGTTGTTACCTGTGGGAAGAACACAGCCAAAGTCCAGAAAGCCATCTGTAGCGGTTTCTTCAGGAATGCAGCAAAGAAGGTAAGCTATAAACATCAGTTTCTCATTTTTCGTTTCTCTACTTTTGGTTTCATTTTGATTGTTTGTGTGTTTGTTTTTTCAAGAGGACAAGTGGTCATTGAATGAACTTAAGAAACTGACAGCACAGTGATTTTGGAACATGTGGCCTTTTTGCTCTCCCCCTGTCTTAAATTAAATCATGAAGGGAATACCTAGAAACCTAGAGTTTGTAGTGAATAGTTTGCAGAAAATGCCTTTTCCACACCAGCTGCTGGATGTAAAATGAATTCAAGTAGACTGAGGCAGTTGCATTCATGCTACAGTTGTTTCACTTAAGCCCGCAGAAATCTTGCAGTGAACTCGTACACTTCCGCTGCTCTATCACAGAAGTGTTCAGATTTTAATACATGAAGGACATAATTCTAATCTTACATCAGCTATCTGCCTGATGATATGATGTGAAGACTAGATATTAGTTGTAGTTTCTTGAGTGATTTGTAAGAGACAGTGTGCTCAGAGAATTGGAATGGGTGAGGCACACCTTCAAACCATTCCAATTTGGGAGGAAAGAATCTGAATTTTGACTATATCCAGCTTTTGTTTCAAAAGGAATTTCTTACTTCTTTTGTGATAATTTTATTACACACTCCAATGGGAACTGCTCTTTCTTTCCTACTTGTGAGCTAATTCAACCTTTTTTTTTTCAGTCAGAAAGGTTGGGAGGTCTGGATAATATCGTTGTAACCATACTGTTGGAAAGAAATGCAGCATTATATCATTCAGTATCTCCATTCTTGTTTTGCAAAGAATGTATTTGTAGCCGATGACTCTCAGAGAACATCATTAAGGTTATGTTTTGTTGGTTGCCATGGCTACAGGATCCACAAGAAGGCTACCGCACTCTGGTAGACAGCCAAGTGGTCTACGTGCATCCATCCAGTGCCCTCTTCAACAGACAGCCGGACTGGTAAGTTACCCGTCATCGTTATTTGTCTGGTTGTGTTTGTACATTTTCTTTATGGATGATAGACCGTTTTTGTAATGGTTATACACAACTTACGAATGTACAAAATTGATAAGACTCATGAGAAAGAAGGAAATGCAGGCATAAGGGTATTTTCCACCCTCTCATTGTGTCATTGCCATAGAATAGCTTCAGCTCAGCTGAAAGTGCTACTGCCCTTTAAGCGGTTGGTTCCTACACTGTTTTTCACGTGGTCTGCTACATCGTACAATACATACTACCAAAAGAGGAATCCTTCTAATGGAAAGCCATTGTGGGGAAAATACGAGAGTAGTTGGGATAGCTTCTGTAATGGTTTACAATTCATGAAAACATGTCTTTTCCTATGACCTAATAAAGCACCATTTTGTTCACCTGCACCTTCCAAGTCAGATTCTTAAAGGGATGGTATAGTATTGATTGAGGTAAGGATTCACCTCAATCCTTTATGATCTACATAAGGCATTACTGTGATAGACAGTCTGTATGTTTGATATGCGTTATATTGGATGTGCACCACACTATGTAAGCACAAATTTACATTTATGACATCTATTGCAGAACAGCATTTGAAGAATTCCATCACTGTTGTAAATTATAGCCCATTTTATTTTTGTATTTGGCTGCTACATGTACAGACTGAAAGAGTTGTAAGAAATGAATCATTTCTAACGAGCATTACTAGTGATTTTGCTGTATGCATTCAATCCCCTTTAATTAAACTGCCATCATGTCGCTAGCTTTACTCTTGTTACTATGGTGACACAATGCATTGATGCCCTCCCTCTCACATACCTTTCCCCCCATCTCCAGGGTGATCTACCACGAGCTGGTCCTCACCACCAAGGAGTACATGCGGGAGGTGACCACGGTGGACCCCAAGTGGTTCGTGGAGCTCGCCGCCTCCTTCTTCCGCTTCTCCGACCCCACCCGCCTCAGCAAGGCCAAGAAGCAGCAGCGCCTCGAGCCCCTCTACAACAAGTACGAGGAGCCCAATGCCTGGAGGATCTCCCGACAGCGGCTGCGAAGAAACTGAAGATCCATCCCCTCTTCTTTTCTTCATCCCCCCTCCAATTACCTCAATTTTCAAAGATTTTGTTGTTGTTCATTTTATCTACCGTTTCTCTCTTTTCATCATACTGTAGAAGTTGAAACACTTGTGTACTCGATTTCCCACGCTGTGTGAAGTGAGATAAACTTCACAAGTCTTCAGTTTTATTTTCTGTTGTCACAGTATCAGTATTGATGCAAACTCACATGATGTAGACATGATCTAGTAAACAACAATGTTCACACATGGTGGTGTTTTGGTATCAGTATTGCATCACAGGACTTGCACAAAAAGTTCCTCACCACAAAACGGTTTGCAGTAATAATGGTTACTTTATAGGAGGAGTCATTTCCATTTAGTGGGAAACCCCTTTATGTAGCCTTCCCCTAGCTGTTGAAAAGAAAAACGTCATACTGGTCTCACCTTCAAAAAGATTCAAGAATTTTTGAAGCCCCCTTTGTAGAATGAAAATTTGAGTTTCCATTTTTTTTTTTTTTTTTTTTTTTTTTTTGCAATGAGTTTCCTGTGCTGATACGTTCACTTTGTAAATCTTCATTGGTGAAACATGCCTGGGTAAAGTGTGAAAGAAAAAAAAAAGGAAAAAAAAAACAACAAAATTTTAATTTAAAGAGATATCAATGATTTTTGACACTGTACAGAAACTTAGTATAATTCTTTAACTTCTTTTTTGGAAAAACTTTGTTACCCATGAGAAGCTGAGACAAAAGTTGCACAGTATCTCAGACCTTGAAGTAATGAATCAGGTTTTTTTGCATTGATTTTAGTGATGTGTGTTATCATTTCTATTGAACTTTTTATACAGAATGTAAATGTACAGTTTATTTGAAACACGTAAAGCCCGCCGCACACTATACGATCTGACCGGTCATACGACCTTAAGACTGGAAGTGTGACGTCACAGACTTGCCAGTTTCCAGTCGTACGACTGGGTCTTAGCGCCAGTCGTAGAGATTTGACATGTTGAATTTCTACGACCGGTCGTGGGCTTTCAGCCAATCAAGATACAGTAAAATGCGAGCGCACGCAGTGCCTTTAATACTCATGGGTAAAATGTACTGAAGATAGAACAGTCATAAGCCTACTCGTAAGGTCTGATCGTATAGTGTGCGTTGGCAGTTTGTACGACTGGGTCTTATGGTCGTATAGTTGTGAGTTGTGTAGTGTGCGGCGGGCTTTAGGGGGACCTTGTTGGGTGGCTTAAGAAAGTAACATGCATACCGGTATATACATAACAATTGCTTACAGCTTGGGTCGAAAATGCATTTGTGCTTGTGCAGGTGTAGCAGACAATGACAAAGGAATGTTTGCATCTGAAGTCGTATGCGCTCAAGGGCTTTACGGAATGATACAGAAATATGTTTTGGGAGAGTTCCAAAACATGGTTATAGCTAATGTTTTGTGAGCTAATCTTGGTTTTATTTTTGTTGTTATTACAATCCTTCTCAGGCATTGTGTGGTAAGATATGTGGTCAGAGATTAGTGAAATGCATTACACCAATGTATGTTGTCATGAAGTGACAAGATTGAAACGAAGAGAATCGTCAAGACCTTACATGGTGTGCCAGTAATTATGCAGGGTAACACAAGAGACAAAATCAAATACAGTTTTGTGTAATATGTATTACAGTGACAATGAAGCCACCTGACACAACTGCAAATGTAGTATGAAAAAATATAATGAGGTAGAGCATGTGTTACTTGATGACTTTGGAGGATAATTCTAAAATGCTTTGATTAAGAATGAGTGTGTAGAAACCATTTTCAGATACAATGTACTGCTCAGTGTAACAAATATTCTCATTTGATGTTCAATTATTTGCCTGTCAATCACATTGCACATCAACTACCTGAAGAGAAAGTCATTTTCTTCATGCAGAGTGACATATTGTACTATCTTTCTCTTATTAAATGTATAGTCATGTATTAAATGATTTGTACATAAAAATGTGTGTTTTGTTCTTGTGTTTTTGGGGGTAGCTGTTTCCTTTTCAAGTCAAGGCTGATGGGTTTTCTTGTCCCCTCCCAACATTTTTTTTGTTTTCTTCATACAACTGTACCTCTATTCACACTAGCCAAAAATGAGGGTGTTCATGAATATTTGGAAATATTAGCAAAATTGTGGAACAACACGAACAAACAATTGACAAATTGATGTAATTAATGGAAATGTAAAGACGTTCAAGACTACTATTTTCTTGTTTCTTCTCCTCTCCTCTCTCTCTCTCTGTCCGCTTCTCTCTCCCTTGTATGAGCTGCTTAACTATCTATCTATCCCGTTTCTATGAACACGGTTATAATGAAGTAAAAAATAAAAAAAAACACAAGGGCTTTATCGCACGTGGGAGGGGAGGGAGGTTGAATTATTGGTATCACTTTGTAAAGCTTGATCTCCTCCAAGTTACATATAGTGACAGTTTTAAATTATTTTCATTTTTCAGTAAAATGTTAGCAATTGAAACCACAAGGGTGCTATTTTACCCGATAGAAGCAATGCTTATAAATCTACCCACTTTTGATTAAATAAGCCTTTTAGTTCATGGAGAGTGATTGCTTTATTTTGTTGTCATCTGTGCTCAAATCTTGGAATGCGATAGTGCCCTTCTGGTTCTCCGCTAACGAAGTATTACATATCTATATCGTTTATTTACTCTATTAGGCTTAACACAATAATTATAAAATTATATAACGAAAGAAAACTGCAGGTCTGAGGAACTTCGTTACAATGGGAGTCGCCAATGTTTACCTATCTATTTGTTTATCTCGTACTCTTTCTCAAACCATCTACTGTACATCTTTGCTTGACACATATCTATATATATATATTATAATACATGTATGTATGTATGTATATATATATATATGTGTGTGTGTGTGTGTGTGTGTATGTATGTACATGTATATGTATATATATATATATATATATATATATATATATATATATATATATATAGATATATATATGCTGAAAGAAATTGGACTGAGGCGGACGTTGCTCTCGCCTTAGTCCAATTTCTTTCAGTATATGCTACCCACAATGAGGCACCACGTACTCCAATTTTCATCCTTTCTCCATCTCACAACTTACATGCATCTCTTCTCAACCCAGAGCAAGATTTTCACTGGTCTGGTGTTGTGACCCTCCATTGTTCACGAAGCTGTAGACTAGATTTCCTCACAGAGGAATAAGCGATAGACTGTCTAAGAACTAAGTGTCACAAAAGAGAGCCCATAGAATAGTTTTGATTTCAGTATCTTTTTTTTTAAGTTTGTTTATTGTTGCTTGCACTTTTCATAGATACGCATAAATACAAACACACACACATACATACACACATATATATTTGTATAGATACATATATACAGATAAAGAAAGAGATAGATGTACAACTATCTTCACTTGGCACGTGATACGTATATGGAAAAAAAAAACATGTATGTACATCAAATAGAGTTATTTGGTGCTGTACATAGTATCACTGCGAAATAATGCACTCTGGTTTATCACGACTGGACATGTGCATTCTAATAATGATTAATTAATTATTTTTTTTTTTTTTAACAAACATGGGGCAATGGTAGGTCCCAAGGATTTGTTATAACGGGAGTCTCCTGTTGTTCTATGAGTATACCGTGAATCATGTGTTGAAATGGCCGAGATATCAAAAAAAAAAAAAAAAAAAAAGAGTCAAACAAAAGGATGAGACCACCACGTTTTGTTAGGACCATTTTGATTTTGGATATTTCACCCATTTTGAACCGATTTTTATAAAATGAACTTTTAATTTCTCCTAGAATTGTATAGGCTCATTCATATTTTGTAGACAGTTTCTCATTATCTGACAAAAAAAAAATAAATACATGAAGTCCCACCCCAACCAAAACTACATCATTCCTTTAAAGAAACATAACTTTCACGGCAAATGCGTGGTGATGCGCTTATATTATCTTTCATGGCTGATATCATTCTTTACATTGAACGTCACCGAGTAACCCTTGATCGAGTAACCCCCGGTGGAGTGTGAACTCCTGATGTTTTCTCATGTAAACGTTCCATTATGCCAGTGACCTGAATCCTGGGGAGGTGCTTTCACACACCTTAATGATTTCTCAAACTGCAACGACAATGTCATTTAATTTCGTTTGTTGTCAGAAATATCACTTCTTCCGCCACCACGTCTTGCTTTCCTGGCTACGTGTTTCCTTTTCCGCGGGTCGCTATGTTTGATTGTTCCCGAGGGCTATAAAGCATTTCAGATACTGATAGCATTAGGTACTTCCTTCGGATGTAGGTAAGGGTACTTTGCCTCCCGCGTTGCGTTCCTCTCGTCGATAATGGCTCCAATTTTCTTCAGATCTGATCGGAATCTGAAAATTAGAGTGAAGGTATACCGGTAATGTGAAAAAAAACACGATTATATTACAAGAGTAAGAACTAACTGCAGAGCAAAACAAACAAATAAACAAACGAAAGAGTAAACAAAATTAAAAACAGACACACAAAACAACAAAAACCTATAATCAACCTTTAATGGTATTTGCTGTAAATCGTTGCAATTTTGCTGAATGATACATTATATAGCTACTGCCGAGCTTGTGTGCAGGTCCAGAAAATGAATTAATGCCAGGCCAGTCAAAAGTCAGTGTTAAACCAGTGATAAAAGGCTTAAAGGGACTGTACAGTACTGGTTGAGGTGAGGATTCAGCTTTAACAGTTTGCGAGATATTTAGATACCACTCTATGAAATGTTAATGCTTTTTTTGGATATCTCAGCCATTTCAAGGACAATTTTCATCAAACAAACGTCGTATCCTTCTTAGAATTACATGCTCATAAGAGGTTTCTCATTATCTCACACACAATAAAAAATGTTATAAACCTGAATCCTCACCTTAAAACGCCTGAGAAGAAAATAAAGGAGGAGACTAACGTCAGGAGAAACTGGCATCCCTTAACTCTTTGTGTTCTTTGAGTGTCTATTGGCACAGAAAATGCCATATCCATTTACACACTGGCTAAAGTTCCTGGCACAGAAAGGGTTACTTACTTTTTCACTGCCTTCTTGCCATATGGGTCGTAGATGTACTGGACTTCGAAGTCGCCGAGGCCGTTGGTCCCGCGGTCGCTGAGCAGCTGGGTGACCAGCATCACGCTCACCGTCATGTCCTTGCTCGGTAACTGAGAGAGGATGTCCTTCTCGTCTCGATCCATCTACAGCGGCGGAAAGATGGGAGAAAGGATCGAGTCAAGGTTGAATCTTAGTGGAATTATGATATATCAATATTATTATGTGAGTGAAAATAACGGAAATGATGGGGTAGAAGTGTTACCCTTTATAACATGTTATAATGTCAAAGCCAGAAATCTTGTCAACTGGCTGTTTTCCTTCGCATCCTCCTCCCTCATTCTTTTCTCTCTACAAAATAGTTTTAGCTACCGTCACCAGTTCTTCTTCTTCTTCTTCTTCTTCTTCTTCTTCTTCTTCTTCTTCTTCTTCTTCTTCTTCTTCCTCCTCCTCCTCCTCCTCCTCCTCCTCCTCTTCTTGATCATCATCATCTTCATCTTCTCTTCCATCTGTCTTTTTATTCCATTTACATCGCGGACTCACCCCCCCATCAAAGGTGTATTGATACCTTTACAGATAAGCAATATTGAATAGCATTAATGTTGTGGTTCTATAAAAATTGTATTGCGAAATCTACCAAGTACAAACCTCAGAACATCACTATTGAGTTGTTACAACTCTGAAATTATAAAATGCGATGCACATATACTATAAATCTTCTCTAATTTCGTAAGAAACCAGAAATTCGTTTCAGATGTGTTTGTGCCAATCATGTAATTTGCATGCGACATATTATGCACATCACTACATCGTATAACATGTCTTTCAATAGAAATGATTGTAATCTCTTTCCATTTCATGGCTGAATGCAGTGAAACTGATATTATTCTGTTTGATACAACAATGTAGGCCTATAATTATAAGTTGACCCGAATGAGAAGTGTGGTTGTTGTTTTTTTTTTTCACTTCAAAGACAACAGTCTCAAAAATTCCTTAGATTAGAATTCAATCTATAAGATTTTCGTGAGGGGCCAATCCATAGATTGAGGAGAGAAAATATTGGCTTTTAAATCTATCAAGACTGAGATATTCGATCTAATTTTGAATTGATCCCTCATCTCAATCCAAAGAATATAGAGAGGCATGAATGAAACTGCAGGCCTACCTTATCCGACGGCGGCCGTCCGAAGAGAAACGACGGGTAGTTGGGAGGGAAGCCGTACTCGTCGTACTGCGAGAAGTTTGCCGCGGCGTGCCCGACGCTGCTGATGAAGATGAAGTTTGTGACGACCTCGATCAGATCTGTCACGGTCTCGAATTTTCCCTCGTTCGGAAGGCCCTGAATGATAATAATGACGACGATGTTGACAGTGGTAAAAGTTACACTGACTTTATGATGACGGTAACAATAATGGCGATAATGATAATAACAACTATGATAATGTCAATGATAATTATGATAATCATTATTAATATCATTATTATTAATATCATTATTATTGTTGTGGTTACCATATCAATACCAATAACAATTACAATTGTTAAAAGAAAAATGATATATAAGCTTACTTGAATATGCAATTGCTGTTAAAGCCTTTCAATTTCTGCGTTCTATCGGTATTTTGAGGCGAGTGTCATTATTATTGTAAAAGCGCATGCCACCAAAATTCTTAAGAGGTACCAAATCGACGAATACGTGGCTAGGTATTGGTAAGACTCTACACATTGTTAATAGAAGTACTGGCGGTAAATTTTTGACTTCATAAACACATATTATATCCTAAACTTACCTTAACACCACAGTGACCAGGGGAGCCCTCGCTAGATGGGGCCATGATCCTTCCCCATTCCTGGATCTCATAATCTGACTTCACCTTGTCGTTCGAGGCTGCATTGTGGCGGCAGAGGAGGAGGAGTAGGAGGAGGACAAGGAGGAGGAGGAGGACGACGACGACGGTGAAAAGGCGTAGGTAGAAGGATAGAGAGTGAGAGAAGGAGTAGGAGAAAGATAGATGAGGAGTGGACAGAGTGGGGATGGTGGGAAAGAAGGAGTAGGGGAGCAAGAGAATAGAAATTAGTATCGATTCATTATCAATGACATCAAAGCATACGTAATTTGAATATTTTGCTATCATTCTTCAGGACCAACGGTTATTAGTCATGTGCCGAAATAACCTTATAAGCTACTGCTAAATATACTGAAGATTGAAGTCGACACACAAAATAGTCCAGTTAACACATATCTATCCATACACTCTTTCTATCCACATTTATAGGTATTAATTGGTCATGCTGAAATAAGGTCATTTCATCTTTCTCGTTATCAACCCAATTCCCAAATCTCTGTCTTGTTATTATCTTAGAATCTTATTGAAGAACATTTTCAATTCAGTCTGGAGTGTCGAGAGAAGGATGGCACGGAAAGAGAAAAATGTTGCTCATCACGACTTACTGTAGTAGTGTTTAACTATTGATGACACATAATCGTGTATCGCTTTTCGCACCAGGAGCGCATCGTCCCGGTAGTGATAATTCGGTAGCACTTCCGGGTCGGCCACTCCCCTATGCTCAAGGTCAGCGAGCAGCGAGCCCTCTCTGTCGAGCGACCATCGTGCCCACGTCCTCTTGATGATCTCAAACATGCCGATCCGACCGATCCCCATACATCGATCAACCCAACCTCCTTCGCTGACCAGTTTAGCCAGGGCACGTCTGCGTAAAAGAAAATGAAAGAAAAGATAAAAGAAATTGACATCAATAAAGGGCTCAAAATAATACTATACTGTACTATAGTTGATCGTAATGACTATGACAGCAAAAAACAAAAACAAAAACAAAACAACAACAAACAAACAAACAAACAAAACACACACCTGCAAATAACCATAGGTGAACAAGTCGGGACTATCTGCATGAGACATGTCGAGTATACCGACTAGATCAGAATAGCGGCAGATTGTACATTTTTTTTGCTTCATACTGATATCCATAAGAAGAATGGCGACTACATATTTTTAGATGGTATAAATCGATACCGGCACAATATCGCATGGGTAAACGTCAGTGGTAAACAATTAAGGAACATCACTGCGTAACATCATTGCGTAACGAAGGAACCCCAAAGTATCAAAATTAGTCTGGATAACGCACCGAGAAGTTGGAGTGCTCAGTAGAGCCGAGAATCGAAGGGTAGAGACTGAAAAGGAGAATGAGATAAATAGGAGGAAGGAGGGTTCGGGCAAACACGACGGACTCACGTGTTTATGGCGATGAGATACAGAAAGTGCGGTGCGAGGAGGCGGAAGATGGGATGAGAGGCTGACAGGCAACGATGCGTTGCTACGGCAACCGACTCAATGACAAGATGGGTGTAGCCGAGGTGTGTGGCTGACTGGTGGAAAGAGGCGTCGGCGTTGTTAAACCACATCTTGGCCATTAGCCACAAGTACTCTTGGTCGGTCGGGAGAAACACCTGTTCAAAATTATTAAAGTGAAGTTCATTGTTAAAGGTTTACGTCTTTACTCCGTCTCACATACCGTCTCCTAAATATTAGTAAAAAATTATACTCTTTTGAACAACGTCCGATTTGTCATATTATGACAATGCATGCCTGTGCTGGCGTAGTTTGGCCTAGGTATGATTTTCTTTTCTTTTTCCGCGAAGAACTAAAAGCCAGTAACTATAGCTGAATCTTAAGAGATTTTACTTTTAATAGTTAAATAGACACATTACCTTGGCAGCAATACTGATCAACAGCAAAGCTTTGCTGCTTGTCTTTATGCATGTATGACCCAACTAATGTTTTTTTTTTATTCAGTGTCACTTCAGATTTTACTCAAGACTTAGCTGATCAAGGTACTCTGAGCTAAAACCTGAAAACTGACAGCAGAAAAAATATATAAATAATAATTAAAAAAAAAATTATGTACAGCCATAAGAACAGAAATGAAGGTAGTGAGTGAGAGCAATGATTCCTGGATGGGAATTACGAACTGGCTTCTGTAATCTTGCAATATAAATTTGAAGATTCGTGACATGGAATAACAGTGACAAGGCAACGGATTGGGATTTATCACCCTTACTGCTGGGCCAGTTACCACCAGGGTCCCGTTTAATAAAACTTGTTATTAGTAACAACTGCTACATTTTTATGACAAATTTGCTCTCAGCCAATCAAATGGACGGATTTCAGTAGATTATAACAACTATCTTAACTTGTTATTGATAACAAGTTTCATGAAACGGGGCTCTGGTGGACTTTACTGGAAGCATATCTCTAGAAAAGACCATAGCGCGATATTCACCCCAGTTTAAAGCTTTGAAACAAGCTCTTCACCAACATTTAAGCATCCGTACTTCATTTCTCCTTTTTAAAATCTAATTTCGATGACTGCATAACGAATCCTGCCTTTGTCCCATGATTTTTGCTTCCTTTTATTTTTCATTTCATTGTAGCAGAATAGATGGGTCGAAGGCTCGACTTGGGATTGACTCAAGCTTTACAGCTTTAAAAAAAAAATGAACAGGTGGATACGCGTAGAATATCTCAGTACAAAATACATCGATTTCATTATTCCGGACTCGGATCAGAGCCGTATAGTCAAGACGGCCTCTCAACATCGTATACCACTGGGTCAACTCGGAGTTTCCACCTACAATGGCGCGGACTCTTACCGGACTGTCTTCCCCGGGCTCTTGGGATAGCTGTATCGCCACTGGCATCAAGTTCCGGTCTTTGTTGACAAAGAAGAGGCACATTGGTGCGCAGATCTGCGTGGGGGAAAAGACGTTCATTTATTTCTCTTTATTTGGTGTTATCACAAACTTCTCAGTAAAACAACATTTTACAGAATGCAATGCCAAAAAAGGAGGTGTTTCTCATCTTGGTCGTTGCCAAAACTATAACCAACAATCATTTATTGCTTTAATTGATGATGGTTGGGGTCAGTGACCAAGTGGCACTCTTTGTGTTGCAGGTTACACAATGGATAAATCAGTCCCTTTTCATCTTGTTTTCAATATGTGCACTATCATTTGACTAAAATCCATTGAATTATATGCCATATCGTTTATGTCTTCTCCACATACCGTTCGATGTGCTTTCTCGAATTATATTAGACGTAGAAAAGAAGAGTGTGCATACGATATAATGCTTCAAAAGCTGCGACATTGAGCATACGATGTTGTAAATCCAGTTTTGCGACCGACACAAAATGATAATCTTTTAATATGATTCTTACCGATCTTCCATCTGTGCATGGCAGATCCTTTAGGATCTCGTAGTCTAGGATGAAGAGACGTTTCATTTCTAGTGCCTCGGCAATCGTCATGCCTTCCAATAGCGGCGCAAGCATGTCATCTGTCACAGGGAATCTGAAAAAAAGGAAACCAAGACTCGCTGGTTATGAGGTCTAGGGGTGGTGGGGGGGGGAACAAATGAACGAATAGATAGATAACAATGACAGAAATTAATGATCTCTAGGGGCGCAATTTGATAGGATATTCGTATATATAATTGTTAAGATTATATGACATTGTGTACCAAGTTATTTGTTTCTATGTTCCTTCCTGGAGGAGAACACAGAACACTGTGCTAACAGGAATGACTCACCCAACATTATTCTTTTTTTCCTTCGTCGTCCCAACGACTTATGGACACGAATGTTTTCCAGGGCAGGAGACACAACTGCATGCTTTGAAATATCATAAATTGGTGACTGTCATAATTTCTATCATATTTCTTTGCGACTTGACTACTTTCTTATAATTTATTCTTAATCCTAAGAGTAAAGCAGAGAAAACAAACAAAATTGTATGCGATACCATGCTCTAATGTATCACCAGTAATTCAATGCACGATGGACCTAGTAGACTTTTCATATCAAAATCCGGTGATAAGTACATATGTACATCAAACACACACGTCGTACTTACTTGTCGGGTATTTCTGTACACAGTCGGATTTGAGTTGGGTTACAGCCTGTGAGTCTCTGGTAGCCAAATTCTTTGTCGGATCTCCAGTTCTCTAAACCCTTTAACATCACAATATAGATAAGAAAGGTTTGAGCATCACTTTCATTGATTTCACCACGTTTGAAAGGAAGGCATATAATAATCATCATGTCATGAGTATATGCAGGGTCCAGTTCTGTTGAAAATATGCTATAGACAGTGATCACAATGTAGATGACGCAGACCAACGCATGTGTACCCATTTACATATACATCTTCTTCTTTTTTTTCCGTGTTCAGTTTGTTCATTTATGGTAAGTTTGTAATAACCTCATGTGAATTCTATTAAACGGCTCTCAGGATATAACAATTTAGTTGAATGAAAATATATTGTTAGTTTAATGACTATGGCTGTGTCTGAGAATCTGCTCAAATAATCGTGTGTTCAGCTAGTGAAAGGATAACAAAATCTTAAATGTAGTTAACAGTGAATATGAATGCCCACTTTAATCATGTTGATGAAATTATTAGATTAAAAACAAATTAGCAACATGAAAAGAAATCGTAGAGCATACACGAGTTTCTGACTATCTATTTAGACGAAATACAAATTGTACTTTTACGTGAGACATTACAGATCAATAATCGTTCGTTTATCTATAAATTTATCACGTAATGTAATACGCCGCGAGAAACACGAGTTTCTGGGTATCTGCAAGGACGAAATAGAAATTGTACTTTTAAGTCATCATGCCCTGCATTGCTGTTTCGTATTTTTGTCATCTAATGTAACGTGCTGGACTTACATAAGGTTTTGGAAGTTTTCCACGATAGAGCTCTGATATATCATCCAGCGTCTGCCATGCATCCGTGGTAAGGGTGATAATCTTAGCCTGGAGCATGAGGGAAGCCTTGTTCTTCACGATATCCCACTGCAAAAATCACCACAAAAGGCGGGAAAAGAAAGAGGTACGAGCACTGGTTATGATTATCCGCTCTTCCGTGTCATTTTACAGCATCCCCAAGACTATACCCCGTGACGTAATAATGAGCATTAGGTAACGAGGGAGAGATAAAGTTATATATAAGAGAGGAAAACTGAGGGAAAAAGATAAAAGAAAGACAGTAAAAGGAGACGGAGATGGGAAGCTCGGCAGTAAAGACAGAGATGAAAAGAATAGAAACCATATAAATGAATGGAATGAGAATGAGGTTAGGCAGGTAGATCTCACGATGATAAAGAGCGAAGACGAGACTGAGTCAATACACGTAAATGGAGCAAAACCAGTGAAAGAAAGAAAAGTAATAAATGAAGGCCAAAAAGGTTTTATAGAATATACAGATTGAAGTAAGAAGAAATGGGGAAAGATATAGGAGAGTTGTCATATTAAATCATCGATTTAAAGATATTAATAGCAATTTACACTTTAAATGAAGTATTATTATAAAAAATGTAAATACTTACAACTTGGTCTGAATACAAAACAATTACCGCTAAATAAAAATTATTTCTCCCTCATTGTTCGAAAAATTACTATATTAAAAACCTCAGCCTCGGGCACATATGTATCAAAATCAGCTGTAAAGAAAAGAATGCTACACAAATCTTTATAGGAATAACATACAAAATAATAGCTCACATTGTCTTTTATTATTGTCACTTCATGTAGCATTTGCAGTTCTACAGGGGGTGAAGCCCCAGCGTAGTTAGGAAACAAAAAGAAATGACCAAATGCTGGCCAATGAGGAAGTCATTAACAATTTGACTTCTACAAGCATTTTGACATTTTGTGGTAGTGGTTATGGTGTTTTGAAAGGGTTAGAAAGTAATGCCACCAAGGGGGAAAATTCCTCTTTTTGTTAGTTTTTGTGTTTTTTTTTTGAATTTTCTTGAAGTGACCAAGTTGGAAGGGAATTTAGATCTCAAGAGAATCGAAAACAGAACATCACCATCTTCTTGCTGGGAAGAGGTGCAGCTATTTATGTGAGCCTCCGTTTACGTTAAACGAGCAGAAATATAATGTCTCTCAATGTTTGTAAATGTTTCTGACTTAACACACTCTAAAAATGAAATAGTAAATCAACAATTCAAAGGTTGTCACTCCTCTAACCTTTTAATAAATGCTAAATTTAACATACAAAATATTAGATCTACCATTTTGAATAATTATCAAATTTAACATTTTATACAAAAGGTTAAATTTAGAACTCATAATGTTAGATTTACCATCTTTCAAATGGTAGTTCAATGTTTTAAGTGTTGAATTTAACATTTTGCAAAAGGTTAAATTTAACACCGAAAATGTTAGGTTTACCATTTTTTAAATGGTAGTTCAATGTTTATAATTTAATTTCAAGTGTTAACTTTGAAATCTTGAGATTTGAATTTAACAATTAACTGCTGGTATAACTGCATTCTAAAAAAAAAAATGGTTAATCGACATTTTAAATGTCATTCAACATTCAAAATTTAAGGTTTACAATGTTTTAAATTAAATTTTGAGAATTTTACTGCGCAATTTTGGTGAGATAGTGTGTTTTGTGATACAATGAAACCATACATACACATCAAATGTCGTAATTCAAACACTGATGAAATCACTGCAACCAAAGGTAAACTGGCACTTTAAATTCAACATTCAAAATTTAAGGTTTACAATGTTTTAAATGATAGTTCAACAGTTTGAGTGTTAGATTGAAAATTTAATAAAAGGTTAAAGAATGACATTTAAAATGTCGATTAACCATTTTATTTTTTTTAGAATGCAGTTATACCAGCAGTTAAACCAGTTGCTAATATTTAGCGAGAGGAAGAGAGAGAAGTGGGAGATAAAGATCAAGAAAGAATGATAATACTAATTATATGTCTCGGCATCCCTCTGAGTAAGCCATCTCTCTTACCTTATAATCGTTGGAGAATGATTCGTCTACGGGAAAGTCCTTAACCTGCAGAAGACAGAAAAAAGGAGAGAAAGTTATCAATGAGAAAACAGCCTGTAGATAGATGGAAAGTTCACTGGAAGCAGAAAAGAGAACAGGATCACTAAACAATATCAATAAAAACAAAGACCTGAAGACGTTAAACGTCAATGAACTGATATAACGAAGACAAATAGCCATGAAACCGTTTTGCTATTATGTATCGTGAAACAGATTCAGGCATTTTACATTGTTTACAAGCACACGCATACATTTCTCAAGTTGCTAGAAAATTGAAAGTTATTCAAAGACTGGTATTCCTGCTTTAGACATGTGCGTGTAAGTCTGTGAGTGTATGTATATATGTATGTATATGTATATGTATGTCTGTGTGTGTTCGTGTGTGTTTCTATGGTAATTTCTATAGTGATCTGACCTCGCTCAAAACTTACATGGGGGAGAGAGCGCGATGAAGGGATCAAAGGTCGCTGTATTGATTATTGACGCCAAAAATAGTGGTGTGGGTTTTGGTAGGAGTGGTGTATTGTGGCGTAATGAGAGACATGAAAAGAATTATGTGGGTAACAACACCGAGAGGAACGTAAAATAGGTGCATGGTAAACCACATGACATAATCTTTCCGCGGCGCGTGGACGGACTTGTTCTGCTGAGGAAACAAATGTATCATATTACGATACATTTTCTAATGAGAAGGTGCATATTCAATACAAAGTTTAATGATAACAATTTAGTGTTAAAAAGATACAAAAATGTTTGTGAATTCATACAATTTTTTTTTTTATGGGAAAGTTTATCGTGTGTCATGTGTTTTTGTTACTGTACATCAATATTTCTGCTGATGCTATGATAATTTCGTTAACACTATAAGTATATAATATTCTACACGCCATATAGATTGTAGGATGTACATCAAATATTTCCTCATTTTATTGTCAGCTATCTTGTGTAATCTGTGCTGATTTGTAAGGTATCAATATTTTGTGTCATCTTTGCTTTGTTTTACTTGTTATAATGTTTATGCTTTATTTTTTCTTCAGTGATGGAAATAAATGACATGGAATAGAAATAACTTGAAAGTTTGATATAGGTCCTCCGGAAAAGTAAATATAAAACGGAGAAAACGCACACATACACTCAAACACACACCCAAATGGTCACATATCATAAACAAGCTAAATGTGCTTTGTCGTGACAATAATGATGAGAGTTATGGACGATATAATTGTAAGAAGGACAAGACTTAGTAAATGAACGCATTTGGATAGAAAAATAGCACACTGTACAAGAATATAAAGAGAAGAACGAGAAGCAAAATTAGAGAACTCTAGACTCGGATGTTTTTATACTCATAACATGGTCACCAGATCAGCCTTTTTCTGAATTATGTAAGTCACATCATTACGCTAAAATGGTCACTGGATTGATAACCATGTCACGTTGTACGATATTGATCATATTTATCTCAGACGCTATGCAAGGCGTAGAGATCTTGTTGCTATTGTCATCACTATCATCGTCATCGTCATCACCATTAACATTATTGGCTAAAAACTATTAGTTACAAAATGAAGTTGATAGATTAATATTCTTCAATTGCTGATACGTGTTACAAGCGACACACACACACACACACACACACACACACGTACACACGTACACGTACACATCACAAAAAGTCTGAAATTGAACCGATCCTACATCTCACTAATATACTTTTTCCCCTTTCCATTCATGCCATCAGCTGATAATTGGGGACAAACAATGATATCTTAAAAACTTTTTTGTTGAGATTTTCCTCATGTCGAATGCAAGAGAGTTACTGTTTCTCTGCATATGATAGTAACCGGGGTACTAGGCCTGCAGTTCGTTTCATTGTTTTCGCATTCTGAAAAGAAAAAAAGAATTCTGTTGTGTCAGCACTTTAATATACTCGTATGTACATAGTATATACTAAAATAAAATAATTAACACACGTGATATGTTACTATAAGTAGGCCTACATGAATGCTGCACCAGCATGACCAAACAGAATACCACTTAAATTTACAAATTACCATTATAATCTGAAATGTAATTTGATATTTAAAAAAATCGTAAACAGAACACACACACGCACACAGACAGAAGAACATGAAGAAAAGACCATGAGGCATGGCCGGGTCCTTACCTGGGGTATCAGTCCCTCCTGTTTACTCTCAAGTTGATACAGTTCCCGCTTCCGCTCCAATTCCCGCTTCCTCTGCTCCTTCTGCTCATCATCCTGGGGCAAGCTGGTGTCGTACTTCTTGAGATTGAGGCGTGCGTCCGCCCTCACCCAGCGATGGACTGGGAATACGAACCGCTTCTTCGTCGGCTCGTGCTCGACCTCGACCATGTCCACGAACCAATCGTCGTCCGACTCGCCTCTCCATAGTTCTATGCGCTCCACGGGCCCGAAGCTGGCCAGGCGCGACACGGGATAGCAGTCGACGTCGCCCCGCTCGAAGTCATCTTTCCATCGGCAGTTCAGTGATATGTCTCGGGAACGCTCTCCACGCTCGTTGTAGAACGCTATGAAGACGTCGGCGTCGGTGCCAGCTCCCTTACGGTCACCTGTCCGCACATGCACCGTGTAGTCCGGCTTCACCTTGCGCGAAACCCCGCTACCCATGTCTCTCTTCGTTGCAGCTATAGACTTGAAGTCGACCTTTTGCGCTCCTTTCTTGTTATAAGGGTCCCTGTTTCACCTGAGATAATCTCTAACTGAAAGCAGCGTTTTCAAGAAGAAGCAGTGTTGTCAAGATATGAAGCGAGGGATGAAATAATTTGAAACGAGGGCTTACTTTTCCCCGTTGAACCGTCCGCGATGATGCTCTAGTCAAAATATCCTGCTTCTCACTGACGAGAAGTGGCCATGAAGGCAATCGATTGTTTACCTGCGTATCCATGGGTTTGAGGCATTGTGCGTGGCACCCATTGTGCTTGATAGATGTAGGGCAAGGGGACATTACATAACACAACGTTCTTGACGTCAAATGAACCGGTTACATGATTTGTTACGGGCAATTTTAAACCGCTAAAACCTACTCTTCAAAACAGTTTGACAATGACCTTCTTAGCTGTCTAAATCTTTTCGAAAGGATACGCTTGAGAAAGACACACAGGCACTTACGTCAACTCAACATAACACAAAATATAGAGTGAAAACTGCAAAGAGAAAAAATGTTGCAGAAGTACTAGAAAAAAAAATGTAGATAATTGTTTAATCATAATCATGTAAGTCTATTCTCCTATATGAATTCACAACTATATTATATATAATAATTATATATATATATATATATATATATATATATGTTATATATGCATATATATAATATCGTGTATATATATATATATAATTGTATATATATATATATATATATATATATATATAAAGACGATGAAGACAAACAAGTTGACATAATGCATTAGAATCCAACTTCATTTATTTGTAAACCAAATTTTCGACCCTTGCACGGATCTTCCTCAGGAAGATCCCTGAGGAAGATCCGTGCAAGGGTCGAAAATTTGGTTTACAAATAAATGAAGTTGGATTCTAATGCATTATGTCAACTTGTTTGTCTTCATCGTCTTCATGCTCTTATTCCAACACGCGGATAATAATACCATTATATATATATATATATAGATATATATATATATATATATATATATATATAGCTATATATATATATATGTTAATTAAAGATGAATCTTAAATTGATTTCTAGGAGAGAAAGATCATCTACTTGGTTATATATTTATTGCTCTATTTCTGAAAGACAGATTCTCATTGGGCATTGTTCATAACAATAACCATGTATTATCTTGTGTCACTCTTGACTAGTTTGAAGGAGTTTGACTTCTATAAACTAATAAGAACGTGACACAGCGAGTTTCCCTAAATCAGAGGGAAACGGAAGTAACATTTCTGAAAATAATGATTTTATTTCTTGAGTGATCCGATGGTCAATGTCAATATGTGAATTATCCGGCTTGTGTGATTTCGGAACTCACTGCTGAGCTGTATTCTCTCTTTCTCTGATAGCAAGAGGCTAAAGATATTGAAAGACGTAGGATTTCGCCCTATAAAATAATTGAGATTAGTAATTGTAGTCTGGCATGAGACAATCGAAAGATTGGAGAGTAATCTATTGCAAGCATGTTTATATGGCTGTCATAATTTCTTTGATAACAATCATGGTTTCAAAGGGACAAATCTGGCAGAAGACTATCATGATGGTCACATTATACTGGGATTTCTTATGGTATTCTTTTTTACACATTTACTCTGAAGAGTCAGTAAGTTTTCTACATTAATGGAAAAACAAGTGGTAGAGTTCCCTCACATGAGCCTGTATATCTCAACAATTATTCCACTTCAATATGTTAAGGTCTGGAAACAGACTTCTGGATAATAAGGCGGTAAAGGGGAGAACAGTACTTTTGTAGTTTTCGCGTCATACTCTCCTGCTCAACATGTAAATTGAAAATGATATTATGGTAAACTAAATTCATATCTTAATTAACAAACACAAATACATCCAAACACGCATATATGTACTGTAAATATAATAATAATAATAATAATAATAATAATAATAATAATAATAATAATAATAATAATAATAATAATAATTATTATTATTATTATTATTATTATTATTATTATTGCTATTATTATTATTATTATTATTATCATTATCATTATTATTATTATGTAGAGAGAGAGAGAGAGAGGAAAATGTATACACCATGACATATCTCATGCATAAATACAACATACATGTGTACAGACATTTCTTTCTGAGCTATCTACTCAAGTACGGACCAGCTGAAGAACAGTCATTGGCTGAAGCCGGTTCCGTGCGAAAATAAAATAAACTGAACTGAACTGAACTGAACGTTTGCATTGCAAAACAAATACAGCATCTTACTGATGTAAGAGTATAGATTCAATTGTCTCAATCTTAGGACAACAAAATCAAGCGATTTATCGGAGCTGCGTTTGATTCTTGTTTGCAAAAAAAAACAAACAAACCAACAACACTACTTCTTCTATCGCTTGTTCCCTAAGTAAGCACTTTTAAGTTAACAAATCATTTCAGACAGATGCAGTTTAATGCAAGATATATGTAAAACGATTCAGAATGTGGCACATTTCGTCATTGCTCTTCCTTTGTTGTATATTGGTTATGAAACTCGAGGCAGAGAGTTTTAAATCATATTTTTACGTTAACCTTTTTTTTTTTTACAGTGTTTTCTCCCTCGTGGACAAAAAGAAGGAAATATATGGAAAAGAAGATGAAAAACTCTGAATTCTATACAGTAATAGGTGCGCCAACTTCTCCTTACTCCGTACGATATTAGGAATTCATGGCAAAAGTTCAAAAGGGGGAAATTATTGATTGCCATCTTATATGTACTGCGTCTTCAATCTAGAATTATTATCATTATTATCAACTATAAAGAGGAGAGAATTGAAAAGCGATCAATTCACTTTTACTCTGGGTTCAATAAATGCCAGTGGACATCACATGGCCGTATGTTTCAAACTCACCCGGTCACGAGATCGCATTTAGAACCGTTTTAACTTTAAAAACGTATCCGTTTTTTTCTATACTCTCTGTTTTCTTTCTCTCACGCAATACACAATTTTCCTCTATTTTTTAATATTGGAGCTCCATTGTTCACGAAACTGGTCTCTCACGACTTGAGATTTTCCTGTTAGAGAATAGATCTATGGTATACATATTTGTAAAGACAGAAAAATAACCTTTCATCGTTTAACTGAAGCTATCGATTGGTTCATGATGGCCGTAAGCTGTCGTTTTTCGCGGAATATGGCTCAAGCGAGTCATGCAGTTTTCTATCACGTAACTTTAACTTTTTGATAACCCTTGGGAGTAAAAGCAAGCATAAAATCAATAGATATAATGACACTGAAAAATCAAGCGAGAAATCAAAGTCGCTCTGATAATGATAGTAGCTGCTTCTTCTTAAATCTTTCTCACCCAAGACATTTTAAGTGATAATTTACCGATGAGAAATTTTGTGAATGTAGTTTGATTGATTATCCAGTTTACTGAACAGGGGTTGATCTTTTATTTTCTTTGCTGTCATAAAGCTGAGAAGCCGATGGGAAACTATTCTCTCCGTGATTTTCACAAGTAAATCCAGTCGAAGAGATTTAGTTAGGGTTTTTCAAACAAACCTGAATGAATCAAAATCTACATCAATAAGAAAGTCTTTCCTATAGATATTCTGAATTGTTGGGTTGACTTTAATCAATATCACAACTATCTTCTGCAAGCAAGATGTGTTGTGTGTTAACAAAGAGGAAAAGCCCCAGGCATGTTATTCAAATTACCCGAAATTAACATCGGAGAATACGAAAATAAAGCAGCTAACATTGATGATTTTGCAAGAAATACCCTCACATTTGGACAAGACTTTGGAAAAACATGGAATGTGGCAGTGATCGGAAGGACGAAAAGAAGAAAGAATGAGACCCCAAAAAAAAAAGAAAAAAAAAAAAGAAAAGGGAGAACATGAAGGAGAGCCAACAATAATATCTTGTAAGTTGTATTCAGAAAAAAATTATGTGGTGACAAATCTAGCGTGAAATAAATACAGTGATATTCAAGTAACAAAATTAATAATTACATACTTCGATGGTGTTCAAGCTTACTTAAGTGCCCAGATTAAGGCAGACCACTATCAATGTGTGTGTGCGTGTGTGTTCTGTGTGCATGTGTGTGTGTAGAGTTGTGTGTGTATGTGTGTGTGTGTGCTCGCGCTCGTGATATTGAGTATCTTTATATCTTTGCCTTTTCCATTTCCTATCATCCTATTGCATAGTTTGACAAGCTGAGACTTTTAGAGCATCTTTCTCTGTTCTTAATTCTATTTACTTACATTATGTGCATGCGCACTGGAACCCGCAGTTACCTTAAAGGACATCTGGAGAGCAAAATATATCTGTGCTTAATCAGTGTCGTCACACACTGACAGTCGAGAAAGCTCCCCGGAGACACATCGAATGCCAGCACCAGGTACACTCTTCTTCAGTTCAATTTCAAGGGGTATTTTATGCCAACTACTATTTTGTCCGCTCTCGTTACTTGAAATTTACGTATTTCAATGGTTCATTTAGTTTTGTAGTTGTTTTGATTAATTTCTCAATGCTAATTCTCGCGCATAGATAAGCTTTACTGGTTCGCTTCAGAAAAAATGATTTTTTTTTTTCACGAGCAGTGTTTAGGTCTAATTGTTCTTTCAACAATATTGTTAGTTAAATGGGCTAGTTCCATGGTTCAGTTTTGCAGCTTTCTGTCTTTGCTAATTATTATGTGTGTATTTGAAGTGTTGTGCATTTTGTGAAAGCACTTGAATAACATGTATTTTCTTTTCTGGCCACCCTGAGTACTATACGAAAGTTGTATCGTATCAAATGGTTTTATGTTACGATTAAGGTAAAAAAAAAAATGAAAACGATGTTTGTTTCAGAAATTGGATGGAAACAATTTACTATGAAATCCTTACCTTGTTACCTTCTTTAAAAAACAACAACAACAGAGTGACACGAGATCTTTGCTGCCGCTTATTCCATTTCTTTTCATTCCTCTTTTTCTATTATTTTTATTGAACCTGAAAGCCACACAATGTTTACATTGATTTCCATATTTTGAGCAAAATCTAACAACATGCTATTAATTTTACTACACTTCAAATTCAAAATCAAAATCAATCAAAACCTCACTTTCCTTTTTTTTCAACAGAACGTAAAGAGAAATGATTTATGTGAAATAGATAATATATTATTTAAAATTAAAACAAAGGCAGCAAAAGAATAACAACATATTTAGGTCTATGTCCGGTACAAGAAGAGGCATGCATAGGCAAACGTATTTACACAATATACGTTCTGCGAAAAATGGAGGTACCGACTTTAAAAAACAAAAACAAAATAAAAAACAAAAACCTATGCTTGTACTTTGTGGGTAACTCGCAGGGAAGGGGGAAAGATGGGGGTGAAGAGCTTACAATTAAAAAGAAATAAGGGAGTTTTTTTTTCCTCGAAATCGGCAAGTTAGATTAACATGGTTAAGTGATCATTTCATGACTTCATAAGCCTTTCATAAATCTTCTTTTTTTAAAAATTCTTTTTGAGAAAATTGAGAAAGAATACATTTTATAGCGCAATCTCGTTATAACGAGGTTCTCGGGACGGGCTGTTTTCATTTGCTATATCAAAATGTTAGAGTCGAACAGTGAAATATATATAAATTATATACATGATAATTTGGGGGCCTGAACTTTTACTTCATTGTAACGAGAATTTCGTTATAACTGTGTTCATTTAAACGAAATTGCATTGTATATATTGAGCCATGATAACTTTTTACAAAGTAATTGCGTGATAAAATGGGGGTTGGAGTTGCTGCATTGTTTAAGAAAACATGTACCTTGCGATGTGTACAAATCAATTTTAACAGTTGTGAAGAAATGGTATCGCTATAACTTTATCTACAGCAATCTAAAAGTTGTGGCTACAACCAAAATTGTGTCCCCCCCCCCCGCCCAAAAAAAAAGAAAAAAAAATATTATATACATGTATATATCATGTTTTACGCCCGATCGCAATGAAAACACTACACTGTTCGTTTTGGGTAAATTTCATGCTATCCATCTGAGCCAGTTCAAGATAAATGATGCTGCGTGTTACGTTAAAAATTCCTACACATCCTGTGGATTATTTATTTGAGGATGAAGGATCCATAACTACCATCATTCTACGCCATCAGCAATGTTAACAGTGAGCTCTGTGAAGATTTCCCAAAAGTTTCGTTTGCTTGTGGTCTGGTATAGGAATAATATGGATCCAAAGTATTATGAGAATGAAGAGTAATTCCGTTCAGGGAAGTGTATATTTCAAAGTATATTTTTTCTGCTTTTTGGAAAATACATTAACAAATATAAGTCCTCTGCCTGTTGGGAATATATGAAACGTAGTTGATGGCTGCTGAAATCTATATGTGTATATTTTCAATATGCTTTCCAACCGCACTTTAGGACATAGCATGTGCATAAATGTGATTGTTAAAAAAAATAGCAATCAATCTATTTCTTTGATAGTGTGCTTTCCTTTACGTTGCAACGTTTTGAATTATGTTCTAGGCCGTATGTGAAAAGTATATACCTGTCAATTGTTTGTTTGTTTGTTTTTTTCTGCTTGATTTCAATCTATTCTCTTGAATCTAAAGTGATCTTTGATGAAAGCCAGGATATATGATGACTAAGATATTATTGTATTGCACTCAGAGTTGATTTTTCAGCGTTTACTGACAGGAGCTCACCGTGGATTTGTACCAACAGTCGCTCAACACTGCTCCAAGCAGGTTTCAAATCACACTCACACATTTGATGTAATTTTCAATTTCTCACTTGAATTCTTCTGTTTCCTCTGCCTCTGTGCTCTTACTTCTTCTCTATCTTCTTGCCATTAACATGATTAATGTCTGCTTTTGTTTAATCTTTATTCAGACGTTTTGTTTTAGTTTAAAATAGTATAATATTGTTTCCTCGTAATCCTTCTTTCTCAGGAATCTTCGCATGTCAGTATAGAATACAGACTGTACCATCTGTTCCAACAAAATCCATTTACGCATTTTGGAGACTTCTAGTGCCAAACGCAAGGACTAAGAGACTGAACCGTACAACCCTCATCATTCTGTTGCAAACCCTACGAGATTGTACGACCACATAATTCAATCAATAGCATAGTCGCTCTTGATATATATTATATTAAAAGAAAGCACCATGGAATCAGTAACCGCTGCAAGCAAGATGTACACTGAAATTGGCGTAATGAAAGAGGGAATTGACCAAGCTAGTCTTGGTATCCAAAACATTGATGTTACCCCTGCTGGCTGGACATGGAGAATAGTATGGTCGTGGACGAACCTGCTACAGTTGCTTCTCATGGTTGTCGGAATCGTAGGAAACCTCCTGGTCATCTTTGCCCTGCTCGGGCGGAAGGCAGCGCGGTACTCCACCGACATCTTCATCGGTGCTCTGGCCGTGGCTGATTTCCTGACGTCCGTCTTCATGATCCCCATTCCGGTGGCAGAGCGGGTTCCAGACACCCTCGCTGGCAATGTCTACTGCAAGCTAGTATTTTCCAGCTACTTGATGTGGCTGTCACAGGCCCGTAGCCAAGGGGGGTGCGTCGGGTGCGTACGCACCCCCCCCAAATTCTGAAAGGTCCACTTTTTCATAATAACTGTTTTTAGCAATTCTCAAGATAACAATCCAAATAAATATAAAGACACATCATATGCTACGTAAATGTGGAAGAGTACGTTTAACAATGTTAAAAATAATTGTACGAAACCCTTTTGTTGTATGAACCATCGGATCGTCCCCATGCACACAAACACAAATGTTATGTATCAATTTGTGCGAGCTATTATTATATTGGCACTGCATGCCATGGCCCTTGGCGCGTGTGACCGGTGTTTTTTTTTTTTTTTTCCACTGGCCGCCCGAGTACGTGCGATTCGTGGATGACATTGAGGTTGACACTTGCATTTTTTCACGGGAACAGAGGTAAGTGGATGAAAATCTAATAGCCTCAAGTTTACATATATGATAAAAATTAAAGAAATTTCCTCGAAATTACAATAATCGAAAACCTGAGACATTTTATATCTACGTCTCACAAAGATATAGTACATGTATATATAAGTACATGTTGACATGATAAGCCTGGGGATAGATTATTATGTCAACTATTTTCCATTATGAATGCATGCTCCAATCAAATTGTGAAAAGGTGGTCATGAATTAGCATTTCTTACGAACGATCAGGAGAGACAAAACAAAATGAAAGACCTGTCTTACTCCAGTTCTCTTGTAATACTCATTGGGCCATTATGCATGCCTAACGAATTATAATAGTTGCTTTTTCTAGCCCTTTTGCTAGTACCAATATTCGAGAAAAGATCATCTATCAAGTAACTGAAAAGATCATCTATCAAGTAACTGTACGATCTCCGTGCATAATCTAATGCTTTTAAACACACTTCCCTACTCGCCTTCAGCTGGCATTTGCTTACGGTTCCAACAAAGTATTAGTTATACATTTTCTCATGTTGTGACAGTTCGATTGGTTCTCATTTTGAAGTGAGCCAAAACCTAAGAACATTCTCACTTATAATTTCCAAAGAGTATTATGCAGGCACGCAAACTATTTAGTTGTATTTCATTTAAATGTAATGGGTAAGAGGGTATGAGAGAGAGTGCTGAGCTATGAAGTAAAATGGTAAAGTAAAAAGTTTGTCAGATAGTATTACAAAAGCCTGAATATTGCAAGAGCTCCGGAGTAAAAAATAGTCAGTGAAAAACCCTATGTATGGTAGCATTGTGAGAGCGTTAGACTGCATTGTGACGCATCGTTATTTAATTTACATTCTTTATTGATATATTTTCATAAATATCTCAGGTAATGAGTCGGATTGGATTACAATTCTCACAGCTTTGTAGAAGTCTGAGTCAACAGTATCACACAGTACTTCAAGACGTATTATAGTACAAACGATTTCTTGAGCCTGTACCGTTTCAGGCTCTGTTCTGGATATTTCATTTAAATGTAATGGGTAAGAGGGTATGAGAGAGAATGGAAAGTGCTGAGCTATGAAGTAAAATGGTAAAGTAAAAAGTTTGTCAGATAGTATTACAAAAGAAACTCATTCTTTTTTGTTTGTTTATTTTATCATCATTTACTTATCTCTCTTCTAACTTAAAGGTAGTGGATCTCTTTGCAGCCCAAATTCGAAAATGCCTAGAGACAGCTAGTAACCAAATATGCTACTATAATTTAATAAATAAGAAATAACCATTCCAGTATGTATCTTAGTGTGCACAGTAAGACAGATCAAATCAAATAGGAAAACATCTGAGCATTAAGCCTGAGATCTGAATTTGCACTCAACTTCTTTCAATGGCTAACGGATGTTTAATTTTTGAATTTCACTGACCTCCAAATTTCACAAAGAAAACCTTCTTAGCATGATAGTTAATATGACATTTGACTGATATTGGAGATGTTTGCGAATCGGATCTACTACCTTTAATATTATTAAATCTAAAATGATTATTTGAAAGTTCGGAAATGCTGGAAATATCCTACCACAAGGAGGCAAAATATAAATGGTTCACATTTACAATTCATTTTGTTTTAAAAATTTTCTTATTTATTTTCGTTTTTGACAAACTCGCATACCAGGCTTCAGGCCTGCTAACGCGGGTATACAATAGAAAAAATAAAAGTTAAAACAACACCAGGAAAATCACTATTCTCAATTTTGCGGCGCGCTACGCGCGCAGAGTCTCGAACACAATTAAACTTTGCAACTTCCTGGCAAAATGAGTTTTTACTATTTCCTAGATGAAATACCGTAACGCGATTGCATGCAACAGACAAAAATAAAAATTTCCTCGAGACTTTAAAACGTCATTAAAACAGTCAAAATTCACAATTTGCGGCGCGCTTCGCGCGCAAATTCTTATACAACTTTTGTAGTTCGGTCGTCCAAAGAATATATATATATATATATATATATGTATATATATATGTATATATATATATATATATATATATAATATATATATAATTGTGTGTGTGTGTGTGTGTGTGTGTGTGTCATCATTGGTATTGGTACCGAAGGTCCGTTTTTTTAGTGACCGCACCCCCCCTTGAAAAATCCTGGCTACGGGCCTGATATATATATATTATGTTATGATATATATGTTATGATACAAAATAATATTTCAACACGTATGCCCCCTTTACTGCTAACATGTATATATATATATATATATATATATATATATATATACCAGGTATGTCACTTTTGATTGACTTTGAAGAAAGAAAGAACCATGATGTCTTATTCAAAGTAATTAATTTCTTTAACTTTCGTCTGTCATTCTTAAGTAGGTGCATTTGTTCAGTTTTTCATTTCATTACTCTGTACATTAATATACATTTAACATCATACATAAAACAACAATACATGAATTTAAACAGAAATCTACAAAATAAATTCCCAGTATATCCAAGACAAGATCATTCTCAAACTTGACGATGATACAATTATTTCAAGATTAAATGAGATAAGGTAAAAGAAATGCAGGTGCAATCATTTCATGACATGATGCCTTTTCAAGTTTAAAAAAAAAAATGGTTTTCGTCAAGAAGATCCTTGTTGCCATTTAATGGCTTTTTAGGTTCAGGAAATGTCAGAGGCAAAAATGTCAGAGATAAATTTGTCAGAGGTGAAAATGTCAATGGTAATGTCGGAGGTAAACTGTCACAATTAAAAATGTCATAGGTCAAATACAAATGATCTTATCTGATAAAGTAAAATCGATTTTTGGAGTGTATGCTTGTAAATTCCATTGGAAAATTACAAGTGTATTATTGTCAAGCATTATTGATGTCTACCTATTTTTCATTGTACCTTCTTTTCCTGCTCTTAATTTTACTTTTGTTAAGTCTTGTTTTACGCTGTTTTAATTCGCTAATTAGCATTAAGATGTGAACGATTTAATGAAATTAATTCATGAATTCGGATTTCAGATCGTATAGCAGTTTTCGACACTCCCTATGTACTGCAAAATGCCGCAGTTACAATACAATTTTAGATCTACTCACCTTCGTATTTTCAGGTAGGAGTGTCCAATTAATGGCAATAATTATAGTTTGAATGGAATTTTGTTGATAGCACTTCAGGTTTATGAAGTCAGTCATAAATCATACAGATCATAAGTAAAAGGTCAATGAACATCGCATATTTTCTTTTTTTCATTGTATAACTTCAACTAATAGTACTGGTACATTATTATGTATATCAGTGTTTAACAGGAAGGTTATATCCAATGGCAGGAATGTGATGTTACTGTGAGCTGACCATGGCCAGAGGTCAAAAGTGAAAGGTCAAGGGTGAATGTTCAAAGGTTGAGAGTCAATGTACTTGATGCAGTTTTAACATAACTTCAACGAGTTTTTAAGTATTGGATATATAGTTCAAGTTCGTAAGGTCAATGTTCAATCAACCGATCTTTAGGTTTTTAGTGCACCATGTATGAGTTTGTTTTTTTAAAGTGTTTTAGTGACTTCATTTGCAGTTTATATTATTCATAGGTATTTGATTTGGTATTTCAATTCAATCAATTCAATTCAATCATAGTTTATTTCCAATCAACGAAAATCCAAAAAAGAAAAAAACATAGTACAAAGTATACATGTGATGAAATATTGTTCAAACGTTTGCAAAAGATTCATGTAATATATAATTATACGAGACAAGTTATAGAACAACATATAACATGTACAATATTTAGGAAAACACTGTATAAATACTTCGTGGGAGAGCGGAAAATGAATTCGATTATGGAAAATAGTGATCCACTAAAAAGCATAGCTTGTCGGACGTGGATCGCTAGACAAATAATGAGTAAATTATATACTATTCTATAACAATATACATGTAATTATTTTGAGATACACCGGTTGGGAAAAAAATATAGAATACCAATGCTAGTGCCCGGACACTGCTCACTGAACCACGTGTACCGGGAAAATATGACAAGGACAACACGTTCGTACACACATTCGATTACCCACACGTACACACGTATACACGTATTTTGAAAGTTTCCCACGATTGATTAACTTTCCATTTCCAACAAGCTGCTCGCAGAGAGCTTGAGGGTTTATTTGATACCTTTTTTTTTTTATTTTACGCACAACGCCCTATTCAATACATTTTTTTTTTATTTTTTTTTTTTACGCCCAACATGCATGACATGGTGCATAACTTATTTTTTTGGGTGTTCAACATTCATTTCGTTACAACACAGTCGAAAGCACATGTCAATTATTAGACTTTATTATCGTTTTCAAGCTGTTGTTAGTCAATAACAGTTTTGTTATTCTTTGTTTCCAGTATCAAAATGCGTAGGTCTGTCAGCTGACCGCAAAGTGTTACTTGAACTTTGTTTTGGGCCACGTGATACTTGAACTTTGTATTAAAATGCTTTTCAATAACGTGCCATGCTGATGTATGCATGATGGTATATTCATTTTGATGTAAATGTCGTGACTGGCCTAGCAGGATGAATACGAAACATAGATTTGAGAAAATAAGTTTTCGCTTTCAGACTATGAATCATTAACTTCTTTAATCCTTTATGTGCCAATGAGTCAAATGTGCAAAAAAAGTCACACACAAACCTATGGACAGAAAATAATGTGGCACACAAAGGGTTAAACTATAAAACACATGAACATTAGCACTAGTTTGCGACCTCATTTCTATCAAAATTTGTATAATTTAAGATTTTTAAGGTCTTTCTGTCACTGACTTGCTGTGCAAAGTCTTCATTAGTAGTTCATAATTAATCATGTTGTCTTTTTTTTTTACAAAATGTGTAGGCCTACAGGAGAATTGAAATTACCTGTAGGCTTATATATACATGTATATATATATATATATATATATATATATATATATATATATATATATGTATATAAGGCAATGTGTGTGCGTTTGTGTTTATGCGTGAATATATGTGTGTGTGTGTATTACAATAATTATAAGCATACTTAGTGTACGTGGAAACAAAAGCTGTGTGTGTGTACGTGAGTGTGTGTGTGTGTGTGTGTGTGTGTGTGTAGGCACATGATTTGATGGCCTCAGCAACGGAGGATTATCTACTTTTAGTGGGGTGGGGCATGAAGAAATGCGTCACCTTCTCCCACCCACACAGTATTGTAGCTATTATAAATGTGTATGCATGCGGATTTTGTGCGTGTCCTTGTGTGTGTGTGTGTGTGTGTGCGCGCGCGCGCGTATGTGTGTGCTCGGGAGAGATTTACGCCAGGGACTACAACAAAGATAAAACCTCAGAATTTTTAGGAAGTACTATAAGTTTAAACATAATTCCCTAAACATTTGTTTTTTGTTTTTTTTTATTGTTCCATATTCCACATTTCAAGAAATACATAAAACATAAACATCACAATACAAAAGCCTGGATGAATTGTCAAGTACAGCTTATAAGACAATAAAACATGTGAAATATGAGGAATCTACATAGAAGCATTGCTTGTAGGGTGTAGATTCCCAGATGCGGATGTGAGATTATTTCTTACTTGGAATATGTAATTAAATTCTTCATCTTTGCAGTTTATTTCCATTGATTTTTAAATAAATTTGACACTGGGTGATTATGATTCATCTATGGCACTTTTTACCTCTGACATCCTTACCCCTGTCAATTTTAGCTCTCATATTTTTACCCCTGATGACGTTTGTGCACCTGACATTTCTCCACTGACATTTTTACCTCTGACATGTCAACCACTTAGCAAAATTTACTTTATTTTGATCGGTGGTAAAGGTGTGAATCTGAATATATGTGGTGCCAACGGTACATGGTTTGGTCTAGGTAGGGACTGAGAAGGGATGCTTCGTTTATCAGTATTTCAGGACTGGAAAAGACACTTGATGATAAGATTAATGTTCATCATTACTTTGGTTTATGCAACGCAATTTATAGAGGATTCGGAAAACTAGTGAATATCTTATTCTAAGAACATAACGTTTGATATTTGTGAGGAAGAAAGTTGTTTTTTTTTCAATCTTAATGTTGTTAGCTACGAAAAAAATAGTCAAAAGAGTTTGTATGCAAGACTTTTGCTAAACGGGCTAGCATGTTCAAATTGTATAATTGGCGTCCGTACTGTTTACATCCTCTTATATCCACAGTAGATATCAACTGAGACGGTTTCAGTATAAGCTTTTTCACCGAATATCATACATGAAAGATATCTTGTTTAATCTTAAACTCAGAGAAATGATAAACGTCTTGCAAAAAAAAAAAAATGAGGAAGAAAAAATAACACGTGCATGTTGTAATTGTCAATTCCATTACAACAATTTAGTTTCGCTATGAAGGATAGACAGAAAACAGATCTAACGAACATTTGTTCTCACTGATCAGCATTAACTGTTTGGTTTTAATGGTTCAAATAACAGCGCACTAAACACTGTATTTTGATCATTGTAACTCAGGCAGTTTATTCCGCCAATTTAAGAAACACTGTACCTTCCTTTTCATTATTCATGTTTCTATAGAAGATTATTATAAGAAAGAACATTTTACTGTTGGTATCAAATATTATCGTAAAGAGACATTACCTTATCTAAAGCGGTCGCTTTTTCACGATATCACACACTGAACGCCGAGGGAGGCTTGCCACTTCGTCCGGATGACGCTCACTGACTAGGGTCCACTTCATCAGGATTCATAATATTTGGACACAAATGAAGTTTCCTTATACCAATATTTTATATGTTATGTTATAATCTACCTAACCTGAGTCCAAATGTGATTCACGTTGATGCTTTGTGTTCTGGTGAGCGAGTGGCGCCCTGAGAGAATGATAGGTTTCTTTTGGCCCTCAATATACTTTGATGGTCATACTGAAATTTTGGGTGCTGTTCGTTATTCCGAAGGTTCGTTATTTCGAAGGTTCGTTAATCCGAAACACACAAATTCCCTATACCTAGAGGTTCGTTAATCCGAAAATGAAAAAGGGTTCGTTAATCAGAACATTTTGTGGCGTTATTCCGAAGGTTCGTTATTCCGAAGATTCGTTAATCCGAAAATGAAATTCGGAATAACGAACCTTCGGAATAGCGAGCTGTAACCGAAATTTTTGATCGTCACATTCCTTCACATAGATAGAGTCTAAGCGTTAAAGCAAATGTTGCTTTGCATATCTGCATTGTGTATTTAAAGCGACTTCATTCTCGTCTTTAATGTTAAAAGAATGTGTTTTAATAAAAGCTTTGTGGAAGGGAAGTTTATGGTCTCATTTACTAGCAAGTGCACAAAGTCTCTTCAGGGTTAGCCCTGCCACTATTATCACCCATGTCACGTGGCAGGATTCGAAGTCGGAACAGCTTTGTTTGAAAGTCCGAAGTCACATCTTCTTTATCACAGCGCCCCCACGAGCTGTAATCTAACAATAGAGCCATGAACTGTCAAATTGCAACCAAATTATTCTTTCCTTGTCGCATACCAGTAATTCAAACCCCTATTAACTATATCTTTACAGATGATTCGAATAGATTCTATTCATGATGAAATTGAAACCAACATCATCAGTCGTTTTTGTTTCAAGGACCATTCCAGACGATTTTCATAATTCCACATCATGTAGTACATAAATCGACAGCTCCATGTATAGATTTGTGGAATTTATTGTGGACTTAAAGCAGAGAAACCAACACTCTGAAAAATCTTAGACAAATTACACTGAACAGTGCTGATGACGTAGGAGCATCACGTACTTCAGAAATGTAGCAGTGTAATTCCATTACAATACCGCTTGATTGACAAGTTCACCTGTTTAGAATGTATGCACACCTTCTTTTGTTCTGTTTCCTTGAACCCCAACTCATGCATTCTTATAGTGAGGCTGCCATGTCATCATCCTTGTTAATTGCAATTTGTTAAATATTCTGAAAACACTTTTCTTCCTCATCCCAATCACTATAGATTCTGAAACCCTGTACTCAGTTTAAGTAATTTATCGTTGTTCAAATGTAAAAATCTGAAAATCATCAGGTTTCCTTTAAGGTGACTGTAAAATTGTTATATTTCGTCATTTAATCGTTGTAGTCAACTTTTATATGCAGACACTCTTGTCTTTTCAAATTGCACTGAAACCTACGAGGACTGAATAAAAGTTATGTCAAATTAAATCCACTTTCTCCTCCTCCTCCTTCGTCGTCTTCTTCTTATGGCACAATGTGCAGAGTTGATACCGTTTGTTGACTATTGCTAGTCAGCTGGGGCGAACCACGAGATATCAGCATCATTCTCTCGTTTACTGGTGCGGGTTTATGTGTGGTGGAACACTTCACCGGGTTGGCATCCTGCTCTTTGCGATGAATGAATGAAGTGGGATATTTTATGTGCATGAGTTGTGACTCTCTCACAGACTGGACTTCCATTTTATGTCCTATCCGAGGGACAGAGTGTTTTTGCCCCTTAGGAAAAGGGCAAGGAAACGCAAGACAAGCTCTGGAATTGAGATTTTGATGGTACTCTGTAGGAGGGAAAAATTAGAACACCATGATCTACAAAAAATATATTATTATCCAATATGGCATTCAGAATTCAGAATTTTTCGCTTACATTATAGGTTATTGTTTGTACAAGCTTTGATCATAGGGGTCTCTGAGACGATTTTCACCGATTCTATTTTTTACATCTGCAAGGTCCCTAGTTTTGGAATTCTCTTGATGACAGTATCGAATCTGCACCAAATACTGGTATTCCGTCATTAAGATTTAGACTGAAATCGTTTCTTTAAAGCTCCTAGAAGGGGTTATTAGACAGGCCCGTAGCCAAGGGGGGTGCGTCGGGTGCGTACGCACCCCCCCCCCCAAATTCTGAAAGGTCCACTTTTTCATAATAACTGTTTTTAGCAATTCTCAAGATAACAATCCAAATAAATATAAAGACACATCATATGCTACGTAAATGTGGAAGAGTACGTTTAACAATGTTAAAAATAATTGTACGAAACCCTTTTGTTGTATGAACCATCGGATCGTCCCCATGCACACAAACACAAATGTTATGTATCAATTTGTGCGAGCTATTATTATATTGGCACTGCATGCCATGGCCCTTGGCGCGTGTGACCGGTGTTTTTTTTTTTTTTTCCACTGGCCGCCCGAGTACGTGCGATTCGTGGATGACATTGAGGTTGACACTTGCATTTTTTCACGGGAACAGAGGTAAGTGGATGAAAATCTAATAGCCTCAAGTTTACATATATGATAAAAATTAAAGAAATTTCCTCGAAATTACAATAATCGAAAACCTGAGACATTTTATATCTACGTCTCACAAAGATATAGTACATGTATATATAAGTACATGTTGACATGATAAGCCTGGGGATAGATTATTATGTCAACTATTTTCCATTATGAATGCATGCTCCAATCAAATTGTGAAAAGGTGGTCATGAATTAGCATTTCTTACGAACGATCAGGAGAGACAAAACAAAATGAAAGACCTGTCTTACTCCAGTTCTCTTGTAATACTCATTGGGCCATTATGCATGCCTAACGAATTATAATAGTTGCTTTTTCTAGCCCTTTTGCTAGTACCAATATTCGAGAAAAGATCATCTATCAAGTAACTGAAAAGATCATCTATCAAGTAACTGTACGATCTCCGTGCATAATCTAATGCTTTTAAACACACTTCCCTACTCGCCTTCAGCTGGCATTTGCTTACGGTTCCAACAAAGTATTAGTTATACATTTTCTCATGTTGTGACAGTTCGATTGGTTCTCATTTTGAAGTGAGCCAAAACCTAAGAACATTCTCACTTATAATTTCCAAAGAGTATTATGCAGGCACGCAAACTATTTAGTTGTATTTCATTTAAATGTAATGGGTAAGAGGGTATGAGAGAGAGTGCTGAGCTATGAAGTAAAATGGTAAAGTAAAAAGTTTGTCAGATAGTATTACAAAAGCCTGAATATTGCAAGAGCTCCGGAGTAAAAAATAGTCAGTGAAAAACCCTATGTATGGTAGCATTGTGAGAGCGTTAGACTGCATTGTGACGCATCGTTATTTAATTTACATTCTTTATTGATATATTTTCATAAATATCTCAGGTAATGAGTCGGATTGGATTACAATTCTCACAGCTTTGTAGAAGTCTGAGTCAACAGTATCACACAGTACTTCAAGACGTATTATAGTACAAACGATTTCTTGAGCCTGTACCGTTTCAGGCTCTGTTCTGGATATTTCATTTAAATGTAATGGGTAAGAGGGTATGAGAGAGAATGGAAAGTGCTGAGCTATGAAGTAAAATGGTAAAGTAAAAAGTTTGTCAGATAGTATTACAAAAGAAACTCATTCTTTTTTGTTTGTTTATTTTATCATCATTTACTTATCTCTCTTCTAACTTAAAGGTAGTGGATCTCTTTGCAGCCCAAATTCGAAAATGCCTAGAGACAGCTAGTAACCAAATATGCTACTATAATTTAATAAATAAGAAATAACCATTCCAGTATGTATCTTAGTGTGCACAGTAAGACAGATCAAATCAAATAGGAAAACATCTGAGCATTAAGCCTGAGATCTGAATTTGCACTCAACTTCTTTCAATGGCTAACGGATGTTTAATTTTTGAATTTCACTGACCTCCAAATTTCACAAAGAAAACCTTCTTAGCATGATAGTTAATATGACATTTGACTGATATTGGAGATGTTTGCGAATCGGATCTACTACCTTTAATATTATTAAATCTAAAATGATTATTTGAAAGTTCGGAAATGCTGGAAATATCCTACCACAAGGAGGCAAAATATAAATGGTTCACATTTACAATTCATTTTGTTTTAAAAATTTTCTTATTTATTTTCGTTTTTGACAAACTCGCATACCAGGCTTCAGGCCTGCTAACGCGGGTATACAATAGAAAAAATAAAAGTTAAAACAACACCAGGAAAATCACTATTCTCAATTTTGCGGCGCGCTACGCGCGCAGAGTCTCGAACACAATTAAACTTTGCAACTTCCTGGCAAAATGAGTTTTTACTATTTCCTAGATGAAATACCGTAACGCGATTGCATGCAACAGACAAAAATAAAAATTTCCTCGAGACTTTAAAACGTCATTAAAACAGTCAAAATTCACAATTTGCGGCGCGCTTCGCGCGCAAATTCTTATACAACTTTTGTAGTTCGGTCGTCCAAAGAATATATATATATATATATATATGTATATATATATGTATATATATATATATATATATATATATATATATATATAATTGTGTGTGTGTGTGTGTGTGTGTGTGTGTCATCATTGGTATTGGTACCGAAGGTCCGTTTTTTTAGTGACCGCACCCCCCCTTGAAAAATCCTGGCTACGGGCCTGCTGTCCGTCACGGCCTCCGCCTTCATCTTGACGGGGATGTCTGTGGAGCGCTTCGTGGCCGTTGTCTACCCGTTGCATTTCCACCAGATCTTTACCAAACGACGGGTGTACTTCTATTTGGCGTCCGTTAGCGTATGCGCAGTTTTCGCGAATTATTGTTTCACCGCAACAGTCAGAGTGATCGGCAAAAAGTGCGTGGACACCAAGACGCACACTCTCCGAATCTACCTGACCATTTACCTCTTCGTCTTGAGAATGGGCGTTCCCGTATTGACGATGCTGGTCACCCAGATAGCAACAGCCATATCCTTGCATCGCCAGTCCCGTGAACTTCAGGCAGTTCTCTCAGCGGGCACCGCCACCAAAGACAACACCCCTAGCTTTCATGTCAAGGCTCGTAACCGCATGGTGCAGATGACAGCCACCATTATCATCGTGTTCATGCTCAGCCTGGGTCCGAACCACGTCATCATCATGATTTCGGCCGTCAAGGGCACCCTGAGCGATTATCTATTCAGCTCCTTCTACTACACCATCATCTTTCTCACGCTCCTCAACTCGTGCATCAATCCATTCATCTACGCCGCTCGCTACCCGAGATTCCGCAAGGCCATCCGGGGCATCTTCACCGCGGGCCTGAGCGGGAAACGGGCGCCTGTTTTCGATCACGGTATCGGTCGCAGCCAGTCCGATTTCACCACACAGGTCGATAATCTGGCCTCAGTATCCAGTGTTACTATAAAGGCTGTGTAGATTAGCACATTCCGATTTGGCTCGGATCGACAGTTTTGAATGTGAATTTAACGTCTGCGGCTGCCGAGTAAGTGTATACACTTTGATCCTAAAGAGGAAATCCAGTCCAAATATAAGTAAGTCTGATAAGAAAGAGTATAATATTACGAGTTCAACGGTATAAATTTGATCGAAATCGGATGAAAAATAAGGAAGTTATGACATTTTGAAGTTTCGCTATTTTGGGGGGAAACAGTTCTTGAACAGTCAATATGAATATGCAAATGGCAAAGTGAGCATGTCATTCCCTCACAACTTACCATATAGTTTTTACATAAAATTTTGAAATTTCCAGTTTTTTATTAAAAAAATTATGCCCGAGGCTCATATATCGAACTGATCACTACTCAATTTATTCAACCAGGCCCTGTTTCATGAAGAGTTAAAATTGATTATATAGTTGATTTCAACTGTAAGTCTATGGCAGCCTGTGTGGTAAGGAAATTTAAAATCGATTTTATCCTTTGATAAAACGGGGCCCTGAATAATGTCATGTTTCAGACTTCATTGATAGAAATATTGAATTTTCGTCATTTTTTTTTTTTTTGTACACGATCAATAGAAAATTGTGAGGGTGTGACATGGTTAGCTCACTCATTTGCATATTAATACCCACTGTACAAGAACTGTTTTGGAGAAATCATCAAAACTTCAAAATTTCATAACTTCCTTATTTTTCATTCGATTTCAGTCATATTTTTACCGTTGAACTCGTAAAATGTTACTCTTTTTAATGAGACTAACTTATATTTGGATTGGATTTCCCCTTTAACTCTTTATCCCTATTGTGCTGATAATATTTGATAGTAATTTCCACATCCTGATTAGTATTGTATCTCCAAATTTACAGTCGATGTACACAAATTCAAAAAGTTTTTGACTTGATTTTAAAACACTATTGTCATGTTTAGCTTCACATTGACACTGACAGCAGAAAGGAACTATGATCATAGCACATTGATGTAGGCCCCATAGAAGACATATTTGCAGTATTAATTATTTCTACATAAGATAGGAAAATACAAGTGGCACATAGATATTTCAGCACAATATCTACAATATGTGTGTTGATTGGACTGCCGGGCAAAACACATGGTAGGCTGAGTGTCCGCGCTCATTAGAGACGTCCGAACAGCATTGTTCATATAAGTTTTTTTAGTCTCTTTTTTGACACTCGTGTAATTCGTGAATTCCTGTTTAGGGAGGAGTTCTACAACACTGAGGTTGTTGACATACTTTAAAGTCTACAAATTTTTTTTACCTTACCTAACATCAATAACATTCTTCATTTTCAAACTTTTTTTTTTTTGAATAATTGCCACAAAACGCTCGAGTAAGACGAGCGCTAAGAGATTATCCAGCAAATTTTAATTCGTTGGACCTTTATAAAGTTCATCTAACTGATTTACCCCAATTTTTGTTTAAGTGTTGGATAGTCCGTTACCTACATGATTGCAAAAAAAAGAAAAGAAATCATTTCGTCTTTTCATTATTGAGCTACGATTAATAACAGACAAACTGATAACTACAGTGATTTAATTGGTAAACTCATCAAAATAAACATAAATTTTATCTTGGATTGAGTAGGCCTGTGACACGATTTCTTGTGACATTGCTATATTTTGGGGTTCAAATATATTCTGTTTTGTAATTGGTATCAACTCTGCAGTTTCTTTTTCTCCTTCTATTGTCTTTTGCTCTTTGACGTCTATCAATGTTGAATTGCAAAGCTAATAAACCTCAGCAATACACTTGAGATTTGAAGACTGATTGTTATTTTAAGACTGTAGATGACGGTTACACTAACTTATAAGCATCAGGTACAAGAAAACAACATTTTGTTGTTTGGTATTGTATCATTTGATCATAAATCTAATCATTCATTTTAATAGTGTTACATATAACGGTCGAGTATCAAAGTCTCTTTCATATGAGCCCTTCACTGTTCATATATTAATTTAATCTAATTTCATTTCATTCATTTGTTTCCATATCCAAATAATACAAAATAATTGCAAAGTATATAGCGTAATCGATTTGTACAAGAAGGTGAAATGGTGAAATGTTATGAAGCACTGATACGAATGCAAACAATAATATTACAAAAGTATAGTACATGTATACAGCTGCACCTACAAACACATACATGTATAATATTTAGATACACGTGATTTACATAGTTCGTCATCGTGAATTCACTATGAAATGAAATAGCCCTCGCAACTATAGTAAGGAATATGGGGGATATGGAGGAAAGTCGCACAAAAAGCAGAGTTTGTATAATCAGCACGCTCCCTGAGTGAAAAGTAAAAAAAAAAAATTATATATATATATATAAGAAAAAACAACTAATGAGTCTTTGCATATGTGCGTATACATGAACGAGTGGGCATAACAATTCAGAAGGAATAAAGAGGTACAAGTAAAGCAATGGAGCAATGTCACACACATACACACACACACACAAAAAAAAAAATACTCAAACGCGGTAAGTCATTACTCCTGTTTCAGAACTTCTGAAGCCTGATGGTCGCAATCCTTATTCATAATTGATCCTTAATTTGGCAACACATTTTAGAGGATCAAAATGTAATATCGTAATTTTTCCCACTTACGACATGCAGTAAAAGAAATAAGAATTGCCAATCATAGTGATGGCGTGATGAAAAATTCTGCAGTCAAATTATCCAGGACCTTATGAGTTAATTATGTAACATGTCACTATTTGACTATGATAACGAAAAGTGTTTGTCTAGACTGTGTGGGTGTAGGACTTATGACTGTTTGCGCGAGCGTACATGACGTAGGCCCTATAATTACATAGTTAAATGATGGTTAAGTTGTTCAGTACGATCATTTTCATTAAACACCAAAGTATGGTAATGATATGGCCCATCTACACACATTAAACAAATATATATAATGGACTGCTTTTCGGGGCATTGTTGATATTTTTTTCTTCCTTTTGCCCTGAGGGATATCAACTCCCTGCTATGACTCGACTATAAGGAGCTTTCTCCAAGGATCAGAGCACGACAATAATAAAAGCACTACATAGAGGGGACAGTTTGGGTGCTATAAAGCTGCCCGCTTGAAGGCTGTTAATAGGGAGCTTAGATTTTAGACGCGCGGACGTTCAAAGAGAGAAAAAAAAAAAACATGATCTGAGCGTGCGCAGTAACTTAATCCGCGCTACTGCGCACGCTCAGATCATGTTTTTTTCTCTTTGAACGTCCGCGCGTCTAAAATCTAAAGCTCCCTATTGAATCGAGGATTCATTAAATATGGGAGTTGTGTGTGTGTGTGTGTTTCTGTGTGTGTGTGTGTGTGTTTGTGTCCATTATGTGTGCGTGTGTGCACTAGAACTACAACCGTTTTCATTACCGATACACAGTTATACCTGCAGACCTTTTAGCCAAGGAAATATTGACTTGCAAAGCAAGCTCAAGCTAAAGCAATAAAGGCAAACCTATCTCATTCTTTAAAAAAAATGTCATAAAAAGTATACTTTTTAGCATGTCAAGAAAAGAAAAAGAGCTCAATTGAACTTCATCCCACTGACACAGAGATTTCCCAGCTTTCCCATTTAACGAGTACAAATACCCTGAGTATGTCTGTAGCTGTACACAAATTTGATTTCCAGAGTACACTTCAACCGCTAAAGACTGACTGCGTTATACTCAGTTTGGGTGAAGGGCTATTAGCAAGTTAATTAGCGCCAACATTGATGGTCTAGAAACTGTAGCCGACTTTTATGCCAAAGCATGTCTGACATTTGTTTAATAGTAAATATGATTAGACATATACATAGGCCCTACATGTATATAATAGTATAAAAAATATACAAAAGATTCACTGATTTTTGTGTTAAGTTTAATTGGACCAATTTAATTCACTCCAGTCCTGAAGTTTTGTTTTGTTTTGTTTGTGAGGGGATGGTTCTGCTCAATCTTGCTTAGAGTCCTTAAAGAAAGACTACGGGGTTTTTCCACTGCAGTAAATGTCATGTGTTTTATGAATCTGCGCCAAAATAAGGCCAAGTAAAAAAAGAAACCAGTTTCTCGTCCTCGCGCGCATCGATTTTTGCCGCCGCATCGATTTTTTTACTAGTTACTATTTTCAAAATGGCGCTGAAAATACCAAGAAATTCATAATTCTCGTCCCAGCCCGCTCCCCGCCGCATCGATTTTCAGTTGCCGAATCGACTTTTTTGATATTTACTATTTTTTCGGCCGCCGAAAAAAGAAATTGACAATAATATTCACCTACCAATGGTGATGTCTCATTTCTAATTACGCCTTGCGTCCTCTGGCATAGCTGTAGTACAGCTGTAGCTTCTGTAGTGCGTATGTAATAACGCATGCATTTCACACCGTATCCGGGCAATTACCCCCAGAGGGCAATTACCCCCCGGCCAATTTCTGGTTGGTGGTAAGGTAAGAGTAAAGATTAGGGTTAGGGTTAGGTTTAGGGTTAGGGTCAGGGGAAGGGTGCGGGGTAATTGCCCAGGGGGTAATTGCCCTAGACCCATTTCACACTGCTCCACAAAGCAGTCGAACTGTAGTTGGATGGGCGCGCGGGCCTGGGCTGTGATGTACAGCGCACTCGGTACGTCGTGAACGCGATAGCGGCAACATTTTTGCGAACAATCGCTGATATTCCACGCGTATTTCGCGCATTGTTCGTATTTTTCCCCGTTTCTCATATTTCAAGCGGATGAATTGTACTGTACAAATGCTTGTGAGGATTGTATGGAGTTTGTATACATTTTCCTGTCATTGTGACTATGTGCATGTGCGTGCAGTGTCGGAAGGTACGGTAATGCAGTGGCCGTGCCGCACCGTTTATTGGCAAAGTGTGCGTGTCTGTAGCTGTGTAGAGGCCCGTACACTCTGCTCTGTAACGTTGCATCTGACGGCGATGTATTGTTATATTTTGAAGATAAAATATTATTAAATGGGTGTATCTACAAAATGAATAACTTTTCCACGGATTCTGGTTTGTCTCGTATTTCTGCGGGATACTTTTCTTTATATACGATGTAAATTCACGGACACGGCCGTGAGTCGTATCATCTGTAGTGTGGTATACAATCATTCATCATCCAAATGAGTGATTATCAAATGTCTTTTTAGAACATGAAGAAACATCTTTAAATGTTTAATGCTATGATGCCATATCAGTATCATTTTGACATCCATCTGCATTATTGTACAAGCCAGTTTCCAGTTGAATGTGCTACATTGTACTGTGAAGAAATGCAGATACATACCAGCTGTGTGGACACAAACAGTCACAAACACCAATGATAAATAAAGCAGTGTTTTGAATATCATGGAATTTATTTCAGTCGTACACTTTGTTGAAAGACATGTTTTATACCTGTTTCAATTAATAACACAATACATCAGAATTGCAAGTACACTGGTATCAGAAATGCCATTACAAAACTAAATACCAGTTTTAAGATGGTCATTTTCCCTTGACATCTGTAATGGAAAGAAAAAGCAAATGTATTTCTGCATGCATGAAGTTTCATTTCAAGTATGGTACATATGTATTTGTTTGAAAATACACAGAGTGCAGGCAAGACATACACTTGGGACCTGGTCTCTCATAACACAGCTACCATAGTGATATTTCATTTCATAAATTGGATATAGAAAATAGTAAAGCCCTCTCTCGTTACCTTTCTCAGAATTACCGGACGAGAAACACATATTACTTTCATTTTGACAATCCTCGAAAAAATAGTAAGATATCAAATAGTAAGGACCTCCCTCATCGCCTTGCTCAAAAAACCCGGACGAGAAACTACTTTCTTTTTTTACTTGGCCTAAAATGAATGAATAAAGATAAATGTTGTCCGCCAACATTTGAAAGGAATCGTGCCAGGGCTCCACATGTCGAGTTAAGTTACATTTCATCAAGGGAGTCACAATCACTAACTACACTTAATCTTAGTTTGTAACAGGTTTGTATGGCTTATTTTTCATAAACTTATTCCAGATCTATGTTGGTATAGGCCTATAGATGACTCCGACTTCAGAGCATTGTAATTTATGGCGGCCATAACTGGGAGGGGGGGGGGGGGGCTTCCAAAGAAGAACAAAAACAATTTCCATGGGTTATGTAATGTGCCATTTTTGTTGTTATGTCAGTGGAAAAAAAAATATTTTGTGAAGAATTGTTGATGTTCCCAGTTAGAAATCACCATCAAAAAATAGTACTCAAACCGAATTGGTCTATATTTGGTACGATAGAGCAACTGGACTAGGACTGGTCCATTTCTTAACAAGTGTAAGGCCTACAAGCAGTGGTTCTCCAAAGCCCCGATAGCCTCCGTTCGTTCGAACTTCGATGATGCGCGGCACAAGGAGCTCCAAGGACCTTCTAGGTGAACTCTCCCCACGCCCCTTTAGTTTAACCATGGTATCCACCTCCCGGGTGCGTTTTTTTTTAAAGACGGCACAGATTGGGGCATGGCGCGTGTTAAACCTATGGGAAAAACGTTGGGTTAGGGTTTTTGGTTATGGTTATGGTTAGGGTTAGGGTTAGGGTTAGGGTTAGGGTTTGATGGTTAGGGTTAGGATTAGGATTAGGGTTAGGTTTAGGGATAGGGTCCCCGATAGATTTTTAGTTTCCCCAATCTGTGCCGTCTAAAAAAAACACGCCTCCCGGGTATAGACATGGACCTGCAAAGTCCATGATACCCCGTGTTGTTGCTGCAAGTGTGTGCACCAGGTTGCGTGCACCGAAGGACTAAAGACCTGGGTCACACACACAACGGCATTCCTCCACCACCCCGACGGTCGAGCAGCGAGGACATAAACACTGAATCCAGTGGCAAGTTGAGAGAAGCAACCCCAGGAACTTTGAGGAAAATGTCGAAAGTTAGAGGTAGGTGACAATGATACGTATAATTCGCCATGAATTCTGTTGCAACCTGATACAGGGGTGAACTGGGCACGTAGGCGTCGTATTTACGAAGTTTTACGCTTAAATTTGTCGGGACTATTATCACTTTCCCGCTTCAATAATTTTCCATGAAATGCGTGTCTTGGAGTCACACAATTTTGCCATTCCAACCCCCTTAATGCAGGAGGTTATAAACGACGTATTTACCCATGCACTACTACATACAAGTCGATAGATAACACGATACACTGTACCTCCTGCCTGTGTGTATTTAGCTCTGAATAACATCTATATGTGGTGAATCGCCTGTAGAATCCATTCAACTCATTTAACCCAGCGTGGATTTGTGTTTTGATATCAAGATAAGCCTACCGACTTCCTAGACGGCATCTCTTCCATTACAAAGATGATGCTAACTGCAGCCCACAAATCTAACGTGCATAGATCATGAATCCATATTCTCATATCTGTGGACCATGTTTAGCCCCAATAAAAGCACGCCGTATGTATTGATTCCGTATACGTGCGGTGTAAGTCGTGGCATAAAAACCAAAACAAAAATAAACATTATGGAATACGGGATGCGCTATAGGGAGATTTATTGAGCTGACATTATTACGTCATAAAGTCATGAGTGATATATCATCATATAGTAATTAAAGAAGCGACGCTTTGACTTCAACAACATTAAAAAAAAACAGGTAATGTTTCCCCTCCTACACAAAGGAGATATAGCGCAATTACAGAATTTCATATCCAACGACGTGTTTGTACATTCTATGTGGCTTTAGTAGATGCTTTGCTTATTTAACTCAAGTTGCAAAAACAAAAAAAAACCTAAATCATTTAACTTTTGCATTATTTTCTCACATATGCTGATCAAATTATTTGAAAATCTCAAACTGGGTGTAAAAAAAGGGGGAGGGGTGGTGGTGAAAAAAAAAAGTGTGTGGGGGTAACCGCCCCTGCCTTCACCTCCCCCCTTTGCGTACGGTCATAGGGGGTGAGGTGAGGTATAAAATAATCTTTGAGCTTAAATGAATTTTGCTCAAGATCACCCCTTCGCCAGCGGGGGGGGGGGGGGGGGATTGGGTGAGGTCATTTTGAACCCGCGAACAGGCCGCCCTCCCCTAGTTACGGGTCTGGTACATCGCTATCTGTGATTGAAGAAGAGATTTCGCTTATAATTACATTTTATTCAGAATCGACGGGTTATTTACCCACTTTTGTGACCTGCATAAAGGCGATGACCTTCCCGTCACTCTGGCCAAAGCTGTTTTGACTGTATCGGAGAGTAGCACATGTGTTTAGTGTATTATATCACGCACACATTGAAGTGACGTTAATTTGCATGTAGAAAGAACTCCATTCTGTTTAAAAAAATACTCGAGACCAATAATCGTAGAGTGATCAAAGATTCTTTACGAAATTGTTTCATTTCCCTTTTTTATTTTCTTTTTTGGAGGGGGGGGGGGTGTGGTGGCATAACATGAAAAAGTTCAATTTTTTTTTTCCAACGTCGTCCCGCGGATTCAGTATCTAAGACCCCGTTTACAGTGCGAGGCTCGGCCGCGGCTCGGCCGCGGCCGTGCCCAGCCCCGCTTCAGTGTAAACGCGCAAAAGGCCAAATGCGAGGCCAAAATTGGCCTCGCATTTGGCCTCGCTCTGGAGGTGGTCTCGGCCCGGCCTTTTCTTGGTGTAAACGCAAACTGGGCCAAATGCGCGGCCAATTGCGCGGCCAATTTTAGTCTGGCTTCCAAACCCTCTGCCTGTATCTTTCGCTATTCATGATATTAACCCCCTCAACGTCGAAAACTAGTATAATTTAAGGTGGTTTTGTCCTGCAAATGATTCTTTCCTTCGGCAAAGGCCTTTGCCCGAACGGCGACTTCGTCGCCACGGAATTCATTTGGCAAAGGGTCTGAAAACCAGACAATACCAAATTGCATTTGTTTACAAGCAGAGCGCCACTACGACAAAATATTGAAAGGTTTGAATCAAAAGCGCGGCCGAGCCCGGCAGTGTAAACGGACAAAATTGCGAGGCTCGGCCGCGCAATTGAGGCCGGGCTCGGCCGAGCCCGGCCCCGCACTGTAAACGGGGTCTAAGGTGCCATACAGATATGTTGAGCGAACTAGGACCCCGTTTACAGTGCGGGGCCGGGCTCGGCCGCGGCTCGGCCGCGGCCGAGCCCGGCCTCAATTGCGCGGCCGAGCCTCGCAATTTTGTCCGTTTACACTGCTGGGCTCGGCCGCGCTTTTAATTCAAACCTTTCAATATTTTGTCGTAGTGGCGCTCTGCTTGTAAACAAACGCAATTTGGTATAGCCTGGTTTTCAGACCCTTTGCCAACTGGATTCCGTGGCGACGAAGTCGCCGTTCGGGCAAAGGCCTTTGCCGAAGGAAAAATCCTTTGCAGGACAAAACCACCCTAAACTATACTAGTTTTCCACGTTGAGGGGGTTAATATCGTGAATAGCGAAATAGTACGGGCAGAGGGTCTGGAAGCCAGACTAAAATTGGCCGCGCATTTGGCCCAGTTTGCGTTTACACCAAGAAGGTGCCGGGCTCGGCCGCGGCTCGGCCGCGGCCGAGACCACCTCCGGAGCGAGGCGAAATGCGAGGCCAATTTTGGCCTCGCATTTGGCCTTTTGCGCGTTTGCACTGAAGCGGGGCTGGGCTCGGTCGCGGCTCGGCCGCGGCCGAGACCACCTCCAGAGCGAGGCGAAATGCGAGGCCAATTTTGGCCTCGCATTTGGCCTTTTGCGCGTTTACACTGAAGCGGGGCTGGGCTCGGCCGCGGCCAAGCCGCGGCCGAGTCTCGCACTGTAAACGGGGTCTAGGACCCCGTTTACAGTGCGGGGCCGGGCTCGGCCGCGGCTCGGCCGCGGCCGAGCCCAGCCCCGCTTCAGTGTAAACGCGCAAAAGGCCAAATGCGAGGCCTCAATTGCGCGGTCGAGCCTCGCAATTTTGTCCGTTTACACTGCTGGGCTCGGCCGCGCTTTTGATTCAAACCTTTCAATATTTTGTCGTAGTGGCGCTCTGCTTGTAAACAAACGCAATTTGGTATTGTCTGGTTTTCAGACCCTTTGCCAAATGAATTCCGTGGCGACGAAGTCGCTGTTCGGGCAAAGGCCTTTGCCGAAGGAAAAAATCCTTTGCAGGACAAAACCACCTTAAACTATACTAGCTTTCGACGTTGAGGGGGTTAATATCCTGAATAGCGAAAGATACAGGCAGAGGGTTTGGAAGCCAGACTAATTGGCCGCGCAATTGGCCGCGCATTTGGCCCAGTTTGCGTTTACACCAAGAAGAGGCAGGGCTCGGCCGCGGCTCGGCCGCGGCCGAGACCACCTCCAGAGCGAGGCCAAATGTCCTTACAGAAAAAAGTATAGCCAATGTCACTGAAAACATTGTCTGACTTGATAAAGGTTATAATCAATTATTGTAGGTTGATAAACTGGAGCATAGGACCTATATCCTAACGCCATGTTTTACAGAGTTTAATATTTCTGTTATTCTACAAACTTGATAAGCATCTTTATCTTTTATTTTGGCAAATATACAGACATTAAGTGAACAAAAACATGTAGTTAGAGCTATGTACACGACATTGCAATTACTGAGCTGACTAATGTTCTCAATATCTTAAAATCACAATCTACTTTGATATTTCTGTGAAAATCGTTGACTTCATTTCAATTATATAGTTGAAATTAGCGGGTGCCCCCTTTGCATTTTTTTTTTATATCAAGAAAGAATAATTATGCACATGTATTTGAGGGCATAGAATTTATACAAAGTTCATACCGTCCGTTCACGATGATAAAAGAGTAGTTTAGATCTCACTTTCATTGCAGCGCGAGCGTGAAACGAGCTGCTAATTTCAGCGTCGATTCCAGGTCCCCTGATAAAGAGAGTATTGTGCTGTATATGGGCAGGAAGTCCAGAGTTCGAATAGATTGTTCTGGTTTCACATCCTTATACAAGTGTATGTGCTTGTTTGTTTGTTTTTTTGTTTGTTTGTTGTTGTTCTTTAGCCGATATACACTTCTGGTCTGGGTGTATGAAGGGATAGGCATACTAGTACATGGTAGTACAAGGTTAATATATGACAGGACTCTCCCGATATGTCACAGTATAAAAAAAAAACAACAAACGAAAAACAACATAGAAATTGTAATTTGTGTATAATGGAACTTTATTTTTCTTTCTGTTTTCTTGTGAAATAGATCAGCCCATACTTTGCGTATATTCATCTTATATGCAACTGTATAACTATATATATATATATATATATATATATATATATATATATATATATGTATCTATATCTTATGTACATACAAAGCATATCATACCTTTCATGCATGACAAGACTCTTCGTTCACCCCTACAGGACTTCGAGATCGTCTGCAGGATGGCGAGACACTTATTTGCGCGGAGGGATATTGCTTCGCCTTTGAGAGACAGGGCTACGTTAAGGCAGGCCCATTGGTTCCCGAAGTAGTGATGGATTACCCGGAGTTAGTTCGCCAGATGTACCGGGATTTCGTTCGCGCCGGAAGTGATGTTGTCGTCGCCCTGACGGTATGGCCGCCAGGCACAAACTATGATTAAAATTCCTCATAGATTTTACTCCGTCTGCCCAAGACCCATGAACTCTAGATATCGGGTCTATGAAACGTTCCATTTTTTTTTTCTTTTTTTACTGGAAGATTGACATAACCAAAATGAACAAGTATGCAAATAAGCAAACAAACTTGTTGTTCATTTCAGATTTCGTTACAAAACAAACAACCAAATAGTGATTTGTATTTAATACCCTGTAATCTGGTGATAAACAGAGTTCCCACAAACACACACGCACATACTCAATGGAAAAAAAAAATCTGTGCTCCAACAGTAACGCAGAATCGTGTTATAGCGTTATCATTATTACTAATTTTTTCGTTATTACTTATGTCTGAATAGGATGTCTGGGTTTAAATCCCATTTTTGTTCCTTCGGCTTTAGACATCAGAAGAGATATTACCAAAGTATAGCATTACAGAACTAAATCAGGAAAACGAAACAGGTTCGGGTCTTCGACTGCGATGAAAGGGCCCATACTATGACTTCGCTTAGAAATATCTGAAAAAGTTGTCTGGTTTCTACATATCTCAGTAGATTTTTTTTTTTAAATTAATTGGTTAATTCCAAGATGTTGAAAGGAATGCCGGAAAGACAGTGTAATTATTACCCAAGAGTTTGAAACCTAAGTTTATCAAAAGAGCTCACAAAACTATTAGACTACGCAAATTTCGTAGAGACAAAGACGTGGGGTTGGCATTTGGTATCAAGCATTAATCATTGTACTAAACATGATGACACACGCCCGCAGCTTTAAAGTAAACAGACTAAAAAACAACAACAAACAAACAAAAACTCAAAACATTTGTCACGTATCCACACCAATTCTTCTCTTGTCTGGCATGATTTGAATGCGCCTGTTTGTATCTCTTACATCTCTCTCACGATCTCTTTCTAAAGATAGATAGATAGATAGATAGATAGATAGATAGATAGATCGTTTGATTGACTGATTTTCTTGTATCATCTACATCCGCAATTCTTCACCCTTCCATTTGGGTAATAACGTTAGCTTGTATCCCTCGTTAACCCGCCCGCTTCCCAAAGTATTACGCAAACCGGAAGAAGATGACATTAATGGACCGAGAAGGACAACTGGAATCCCTCAACAGGCGAGCACTGAGAATGGCCCGCGAGGTCGCCGACGAAACGGGAACACTAATGTGCGGCGACATCAGCAACACGGGCGACTGGTTCCCCGACAATGAGGAGAGCCACGCCAGAACGAGGGCAATGTTTAAGGTAAATCCATGATCTTGAGCGCTCATACTTCAGCTCCGCTTCTTCTTCTTCTTCAGGTTTAGTCTGCCTCCTTCAATAATCTGAAAATTCTTACAGACTGTGTTATTTACATCATAATACAGTTTATTTACAGATATTTACAAGCACATAACAAATATGAAGAACAAGACTAGCCACTGTGATCAACCGTTAGTCGGTTACGGAATGCTCCCACAGATGGTGCTGCAACAATTTCCGACGACAGGGAATTCCAGCTCCTTGCTGTTCTCCGAAAGAACGAATGGCGAAAAAAAAATCCTGGATCCGCTTTCCGGGGAGATCCAGGAATTCCATAAAGGTGGGGGGGGGGGGGGGGGAGGGGAAGTGCCTTTACAAAATTAAAGGGGGTGCAGGCGCCCCCACCCCATTTTTTTCTTTACATTTTTTTTGTTTTAACCAAATAAATGAATAAATAAATAAATAAATAAATAAATAAATAAATAAATAAATAAATAAATAAATAAATAAATAAATAAAAATAAAATAGGGGGGGGGGGGCGCCCGGTGTGCCCCCGCCCGGATCTGCCACTGGCTTTACACAAGTTTGTCTTATATTTGCTATGTCACCACCAGTGGAAGATCAACACCTTTGGGTGTTGATCTCATTTCAGAGTAGGTCACCTACTCAAGAGGCTCCAAAAAGATCTGTTTATGCTTGCAGCATGCGGACACTGTGTATATATGAGATTTCTCCATCTCTATGACTGGATGTGGCATTTTCTTATTGCTAAATAAGGCGCTCAAATCGTTTTTTGATCATACTCTCACCATCACTGTCTCCAAATCCTGGAGTGCCCGTACTCATGTATGCATATTGATATGAACATTGGTAATTTGTAATCATGAATTAATTACAATATATCTTCGCAAGGATGCTGTTCGTACGATAGCAATCGACCTGGGCCCCGTTTCATGAAAAGTTGATATGATAGCAACTCTTGCTGGAATGGCAATTGTCACGGTAACGACAAGAATCCAGTTTCCTGATTGGCTGTTGCCATGGGAAGTTGCCATTCCAGCAAGAGTTGCCATGAAATGGGGCCCTGATAATCTGCCCACAGCCTCGATCACTTGTTACAACCATAGCTTTGGTTGCAGATGATGTCGTCGAGCTGCACGCTTTAACACCAACGTCTAACTGCCAGTGTTTGGTGTCATGTGTTCATTACAGGAGCAGATCCAATGGGCGGTTGAAGAAGGGGCAGACTACATCATTGGGGAGACTTTCTCATTCTTCGGCGAGGCGCTCCTAGCCTTACAGTGTATTCAGGAATACGGCAAAGGTGTGGATTCTGCTGTTTATTGTTGAATAATTTGCTTGTCGTCTTTTTTTCTGTTTGATTTTAATCAAGGAAAAATACCGCGAGATCCCGGTGAAGAACAGGGAAGGAAAATGGCAGGCTTAAAAGAATGTAAAAAAGACACCGCATTTGTCAAAGATTAGAGTGTGTTTACTGATTTAGTGAGGAATTAATCGATCAATTAACAATGATTAATGAAATAAAGAATTGATAAATCAATCGATTGACCTATATTCATTAATTAACGTCTCTCCTTTAAGTGGGTAACGCTTGAAACGAGCAAATGAAGTTCTTGTCCTTCGAAAGTGCCCTGCACTATCCACACATATAGCAGATCCAGAGCAAATTAAGAAAACTGCCCGACCATGTGCCTATTGTAAGTTCATGGTCTGATGAAGCAGCCGAGTCAAATACGAACTTGACTGTGCTTGAAAGGATTCATGATAAATTTCTTATCAAGTACGAATTTGCTATTCAAGGATTACCGGCGGTCATCACACTTTCTACTAAATGGATGAAGACAGCTGAAGGAAAACCAGCCCTCTTCGACGTCGGGGTCGTTGACGCCCTGAAGCGGCTTGAAGCTGCAGGAGCGGACGTTGTGGGCTTCAACTGTATGCGGGGTCCTTACACCATGATTCCTTTGCTGGAGGAGGCGGTAGCAGCTGGAATTAAGGTAATAAGCGGTAGTAATTCTTTGGGATGAAACCCGATTCTATTGTACAAAGTTTATAAGGGAAGTTAGAACGGTACTTTGAAACGGTGAACTGATATCTTAGATATGCAGGTAGGATGAAAGTTTGGTATGGCATCGTGGGATTATATGACTTTTCATGGTATGTGGAATGTAACTCCGATTTGGGACAATTTGAAAAGAAGTACGTAGTATTTTGGAGACAATGAATGTTAGATGTGGTTGATTTGTTTTGGGAAAAGGGTCGACAGGAGTTGGCTTTGCTATACGCAAAGCATGCAACATGATATAGTAGAATCTACTGCTGAGCGTCCTGTTTTGAAGATGTTTTCTTCTTTTCCTAAGTTGTTTTGACAGATTATTTATATTTTCTTCAGAGTGATATATACATTTAGTGTGCAATAAGCTGCTCTCTATGTCTTATTCGCATGCAGATTCCGCTGGCTGCTGTGCCGATTCCATACCGGACGACCGAAGAAGAACCGACGTTATGGCAGCTGAAGGATCCATACACAGGTGTGCATTTCATGAGTCGTAGGTACCTAAGACGCATAGTTTTGCGAGTACAAGTGCTAGTACTAGTTTGTGAAGCCACTTGTCAGTATAGATAGGTTCACATAGAATCAGGGAAAGCTTAAAGGAAGTCACTGTCCATTTCCATCATTTGCTGCAGTTAAAGGTAGAGCATTCCAGAGTGAAGCTCATGTCTACTCCGACTTTGTAAAATGAGTACAAGAAAATGCGGATAGAGTATTTTCATGAATATTGCAACTGCAATCACTATAATGGGATAAAAAAAGTTGTAGGCCGAAGAATGTTTTGAGTGACTGAAACACTGACGCCATTGTCTTGTAAGAGGTCCATGATGTAGTGACTGTTATCTGATTTTACTTGTTTGAGTAACGTCACGGTGTTACGTCATGCTGTCATTACTTTTGATGTCTTAGGAGCATCCTGCTACCCGACAAATATGGACTGTCGGCTGTGCAGTCGTGACGACATCGGCCATTTTACACGGAAAATTCAAAAACTCGGAATCCAGTACGTGGGACTGTGCTGTGGCAACGCCCCTCACTACACCAGGACCATGGCCGAAGCACTCGGGAGGCAGCCTGAGGCTTCAAAGTACTCGCCGGACGTCTTTAAGAACATGTATGCCGGCACACAGGACAGCAAATACTTACCGGAAGGATTCTCCTGGACGTCAACAAAAGGAGATTCTTCCAAAGAAGCATAAAATACCAACGACGCAGAAATCGCAGTAGTCTATATGATAAACTACTGGGACTCTAAATCATTCTGAGGGGCCTGCGTGTATATCGTTAAAGGGGCCCTGAAATCCAAATGCATGTTGATCAGTGTTGATTTATGATACCCTCAACATCACTTTTGCGTTTGCGGTAAAACAAATATCTAGAAACATTTCATATATTTTTAACGATTTTTTTCTTCTATTTTTCTTCAGATTACTTGGGAACGCCCACAAAAAAATCCTTCCAAACCAATTAATATTGATATTCTTGAGATGACCTCATCTGTCAATCATTGCTAAAGTACTGAAATGTTTAACAAAAGACATTGGAATGCACCTTCCTCTCGACTCAGCATAACTTGCATGTTTCTGTGATATTAATGTGACTGACAAAAGACATGGCGAGGGAATATATATTATATTGTGTATGTCGGATTATATGCTTATGTACTATTCTCATTGCAGAATCTGTGTATTTTTCTCCTTTTTTTTACATCTGCTTACCTCACAGAAGACCTTATACAACCAGCTATTCCATAGAAATTAGAAAAGTACTAATGGGCCAAACAATAACCACTGACGCAAAGCTCGATTTATTAGATTTTGTGTCTACCTCATGATATACAACACATTGTCTTGTTCAAACAGATGACCAAGTATATAACGAAGACCACAAGAGTTGACAATAACAGTGGCAAACATCTGCGAAAATGAGGATGGCCATCCGCGTTAAGAAAGAAAATGAAATATAAAAAGCTCATTATTATTACACATCATTCTTCCCCCGCACACTCAACGAAGCGTTTTGAGTGTTACTGTGATAATGATGACTTGTGCTTTACTCATTATTGTGATATACTTTTCGTAGATGTAGACGGATAAGCGCAATGAAAATAATTGATTAAATGACAAGGAGCAGTTTTCGAAATTTCCGTCTGAGTCCTCCTACTCCTGTTCTCATACTAAGTGGAGGAAGCCTAAGAGAGTATGCTCGAGTTGTATTTGTGGTGGCCTCTCGTGAGTGACAGACGCAAGTCCCGTGACACTCTGACTTCTTGTATCCTTTTCTTGTTTTGATTACACAAATTATTGTATATATCTATATCTATATCTTTACATGTATATAATATATATATATTATATATTATATATTATATATTATATATTATATATATATATATATATATATATATATATATATATATATATATATATATATCCGTTTGGTATATATCCGTCGGGAATATGAAGTTTGTTGAGGATTGAAAAGTGCTCAATGCTGTAAAGCAGAGCATATTAGGCGTACCTGTGTTTTGGTGCCTTGTCTGCTACCGGCGGTTTCACGCTGTCGCGATCCTCAGGCAGACTGACAAAGTGGTGTGTTTCTGTGCTCATGTGGCGCGGTGGATCGGTTTGACGCTTGGATGATTTTTCTTTTCCGGTGTCTGCATTTGGATATGAGCTCGGACCTTTTATTGAGTGCGTTTTTGTTTCGGATGATGATGGCCTTCTCATCGAGGCAGAGGTTGCACAGGCCGCTCCTTCTTAGAGTTAAGTTTGACTTTTTTTGGATGTCCCATGTCAGTGTGAAGTTTACACGTTTTTCTTTCAGGCTCCAGATGTATTTTGAGAGTTGGGTTTCGTTTTTGTATTTCTCATTCTTGATGGATTTAACATGATTCCTATATCTGTCTTTGAAGGTACCCCCCGCCAGCCCGTAGTAGCACTTTTCCTCGTTGTCATGCTTGACGGTTGCCTTATACACAAGAGCCGTTTCCATGCATCTTCCTCTCAATGGGCATTGGTCTTTTTGGCGGCAGTTGCATTTGGGTTTGGGTTCGGTGTCACGTGACTTGGATTGTTTGATAACTCTTTAGTTGTGGGATTTTATGACTGCATCCATGTTTTTCATGCAGCTGTAGCTCACTTTTACCGTATTCTTATTGAATATTGGGTTCAGCTTGTGCCCTTTGGGAAAATGTTTGTTGATGAGCTTCAGGAATCTACCCCCCACGTTTGTCTTGGTCGCTGCATTATAAGGTGGGTTGAACCATGTTATATTCCTGCTCCTGTTTTTCCTTTTTCTTCTCTTTTCCTCTTCACTCGGTTTGTAGTGCTTGATGTTTTTCTCGTAGCCGCTTTTTTTCAGGGCTTCGTTGTACAGTGGCGCTGCGTTGTGGAATATGTCTTCGTTTGAAGACAATGTCGATATTTGCGAAATCGGAAATACCATCACTAATCATCCGAGAGGAAAAAGAAATAGAAAATACCTCTTAGAAGGGAGACACTGCATTTGTTGTTGTATAAGGCAACCGTCAAGCATGACAACGAGGAAAAGTGCTACTACGGGCTGGCGGGGGGTACCTTCAAAGACAGATATAGGAATCATGTTAAATCCATCAAGAATGAGAAATACAAAAACGAAACCCAACTCTCAAAATACATCTGGAGCCTGAAAGAAAAACGCGTAAACTTCACACTGACATGGGACATCCAAAAAAAGTCAAACTTAACTCTAAGAAGGAGCGGCCTGTGCAACCTCTGCCTCGATGAGAAGGCCATCATCATCCGAAACAAAAACGCACTCAATAAAAGGTCCGAGCTCATATCCAAATGCAGACACCGGAAAAGAAAAATCATCCAAGCGTCAAACCGATCCACCGCGCCACATGAGCACAGAAACACACCACTTTGTCAGTCTGCCTGAGGATCGCGACAGCGTGAAACCGCCGGTAGCAGACAAGGCACCAAAACACAGGTACGCCTATATATATATATATATATATAATAGTGCGATCTCAGATTGTTCCTTCCTAAACGTACGCGGTGCCTCATTGTGGGTCATAGCATATAGCGAAAGAAATTAGACTTGAGGTGGACGTTGCTCTCGATCTTGTTCTCCTTGTTAATCGAGCTTTCGGCCTGTCATCAGGCCTTCATCAGGATCTACCAACAGATCATACATTGCAATTGTCTAAATGGCATAATGTGCCTGATATGTAGCACAATATATTTATTCATTTATTTATTTATTTATTCAGTTTTCTTTTAGCAGGGTAGCCCTTTCAGCTCACTCGGAACTGCTCTGCCAAGGGGCCCTGCATCACGGACAAAATACAATTTGAGTAAAAAAACACAAAGTTACCAACACGGTAACAAAGAGGGAACATAAAACACAAGATATAAGTTCATATAGAGCGTACACGAAAAAAAAAATGACTGTACACAAGCCAATGAAACAAAATGAAAAAAAAAAAATACAATGAAATCCGGGAAAGAAAATAATCATGGTATAAGAAAAGACCTCACTTACACACACACCAACACGCACACACACACACAAACACACACTTTCACCTCTACACCTTGACACCGGCACGCACCCAAACCCGTACACGCACACATACATACACACACATGCACACACACACCCGCACGCACACATACCTACACACACCACATCCATGCCGCCATGCGCACAAAAGTACACAACTATATTAGACTAGTGTGATTTTCGAAAAATGTGACTGTGGAGAAATTTTAGAGTAAATGTTGGTAACAGGACCTTTTTTTTTTTAACAATAATTTGAGTATGCTGAATTAAAAAAAAAAGAAGAAAGTTCCGGAGCGAAAATCATAGTAAAAGACCGTTTAAGTTGCATAAACAAATCGGCTGCCAAATCATCACCTTCTTTCATTGTCACCACGTAACCATGCACGTAGTAATCCCTCGTCAACGTGTTCCCCAAACAATTCAACTGCAGAAGAACAGAAGCTTGTCCTGTTTCACTTTTCTTTTCTTTTCTTTTTTTTATAGTTATTCTGCGAAATCGGAAATACCATCACTAATCATCCGAGAGGAAAAAGAAATAGAAAATACCTCTTAGAAGGGAGACACTGCATTTGTTGTTGTTGTTGAGGGCGGGGGGGGGGGGGCAGGAGGAATTATTTCCAAATCGCCATTCTACTACCACTTCCTCCCAGGGTATCCTGAATCCGTCCTACCCATTTCCCCGATGATGTTTGTTTGTTTGTTTGATTCATTTATTTATTGATGTCGTACCTCGTTGCTCTCTCTCCCTCTCCCTTTCTCTCTTTCTCTCTCTCTCTCTCTCTCTCTCTCTCTCTCTTAGCATTAAAGAAAATCCTGAAGTGGAGAAGACTTTAGAAAAAAATATATATATACATACATTGCGAGTTTGAACCAGGAACATCAACTGCACTGCATAAAATGTGTTGCCTTATTGTTTACGATGAGTCTTGACAAAGATTTTCTTTATCATCATTCTGCCAGTGTCATCTTTTAAAAAAAGAATATAAGGGCCCATATCCCACCGAATTGTAGTTGCCATGGAACTTGATGAGTTTAGGAATAAAAACGAAACGAAGCGGGAACGATATTAAGATCAAAATGAATCAGAGATATCCAAGAGGAGGAGGATGTGTCAACCCTGGTACCAAAAAAAAAATAAAATAAAATAAAATAAAAAATCATGTACTTAATCCACACCCTTCCATCAATAATAGTATCACATCAACGAGTCTGAAGTGAACAAAAACAAGGAACTAGCTGTATATGTTATCATTATTCGTGTTTGTAGTACACTACCGAAAGAGGGGAAAAGTATCTTGCTATTCGCTTGCATTATTATTTGTTGTCCTTTTTCCTCTGAAGGAAGTATGAAGTGAAAGTGACATTATGGTTTCATTGGAGGGAGCTTACATAATTATTTCAAAATATGCAATACCCGTAACTTAGCGTGTCATCCCGGATAAATCAAATGTGTCTATAAATTGGCGAGACTAGTTGTAGTCCTCTATAGTGCAGAGGACAACTCATCGGGGTCACATATTTTTCCCGTCAACTTCTGATCCCGTTACCCAACAACCTTCTCAAGGGTCTCTTCAGCTGTTGCACGTCGCCCAAAATTTGCAATGGCAGGTAAGTGTTCAACAGAGTGGTTTTAATTGAAATGTTTTACTTCCGCCAACAAGTGGATTTCATATATGTGACCATGCATCATAAAACCAACAAAAAGTCGCACCCCCCCTTTTTTTTTTGACGTGAGGTCTCAAAAAAGGTGAAACTGGTCATCCAAGCCAATATTGGGTTTTTTCATATTTTCTGAAAGAGCTACCCTTCTTCTACATTACCCATAAGTTTGGGATCGTGAAATGAATGGAAAAGTGCATTTTCAGCAGGTTTTCTACAACCTTTTTTTTGTAGAGAAGCGAGATCAGGTATAATCTTACGTCTTAGAGGCCCCTTTTCATGTCTTGATAACCCTTTGCACACTATTCTCTTTCAAGTCTAGTAACTTTTGAAAGGATATAGCTACTGCCTTGAAAGTTGGCAGTGATCATAACCAGAATGTGTTAGAGCATGTTTAATTTCAGCCTAATGTGATAATCTCTTCATTGCTTGCTCCGGTGGTTTACACCCTGTTTTTGTCCCATTCATCACACAGCTAGCTCGGTTTGGTGAAGATTAACCGCTTGAACAGACCCTGTACTTCAGAGCCTCTTTTCTCGTTTCACACTCCTTTTCCAGAGTGTGTGCATTCTTTCCAATATTTAGCTAAGTTAGGAGTGTCCATTTCACTTGAGTTATACAACATTTTAAAGCTTAGAGTCTGCTCTTTCAGAATCTGCCCTTAAATAAAAATCTGTGTCTGGCGACTTTTCGTTGGTTTTGTGATGCAGGGTCACATATATGCGGTACTCCTAGAACTTCAGCCTCGTTCAAGTCCTTATTACATTGCACGATTCAAGAAGGACAGGGGTTTTTAGTTCTTCGGCTTGATTAATAGATACAAAACATATGTTTTCATTTCTGTTGCCTGTTTTTGTTAAGTTCCAACTTTTAAACAACAATCATAGGTAGATTGTGTAGACATTAAAAAAGTGTGTGTGTGTGTGGGGGGGGGGGACTTTGTTTGACTGAATGAAAAGATTGTTTTTTAATGTTCTTTTGTTAGATTTTGCATGGTAGGTAGTAATAGTATAAGTAGATTCTATTTCAATGATGACTGTAAGTTCAATTAATGCAGGCAGTTAATATTAGACACATCAGTGAATTCAGCTTGAGAGAAAATTAGACAATCCGTCTAAAATGTAGCTAGAATAATCTCATTCAATGCATTTTACGTTGCAGTCATTTATACAGCTATATACCATCATTGCTGTATTAACGCTTACAACAACGCGTAATGTCACCATGGTCACAGGAATATGACTGTCATAGATCACTGTGTTGTCACTATTCTAACTTTTCTTAACTGTACTATCGTTGTAAATAATATCCTTTCCTCTGTCGTAGATATTTTATTTTATTGAAGAACGCATGGGAACACAAATTTAAGTCGAATACAAAATATATTGCAGTGATGATAATTAGAGTGAGAAAGTCATACGTTCAAGTGTATAAAATATATGTAATTCTTTACAACCGGAGGTTGCTAACAAACTAAAGATAAGTCATGCAATAGAAAAGGTAGGAATAATACTTTTCAAGAAAAGGTAAAATCAAAGATAAATCATTGTATTGGTTTCAGCCAAGAGCGTGGGGTATAGATCTACGTGATTATCCATAGCTTTTTAACACATTGCAAATCCAACTGAGACAAAATTACTTTGTAAGCAATGTATCAACAGTGTGTGTATAAATGTACAACGATAATGTAAAAACCAATACAATCAAATCAAATCAGATCAGATCAAATCAAATCAAATCATATCAAATCAAATCGAATCGAATCAATAAATCAGATCAATAACACTCCGCAAAATGGATTTTCTTCTTTCATGTAATGAGCATTGTTAGTGAGGCTAAGTGATTATGAAAATGCCCTAACAAAAAAGTCCTGTGGTACTTCCTGTGGTACTTGTCGGTACCACACAATGTACCACATACTTGTAACGTTACCACAGGAACTGTGTGGTACTGTACCACAGGCTTGTACGGTACTCCCTGTAGTACTTGTCAGTACCACACAATGTACCAAATAAATAAATGTTACCACAGGAACTGTGTGGTACTGTTTTACAGGCTCATGTGGTACTCCCTGTGGTACTGGTTGGTACCACACAATGTACCACACAAACACAGGAACTGTGTGGTACTGTGTCACAGGCTCGTGTGGTACTCTGGGATGTACCACAGGGCAGTACCACAGGACAATACCACAGGAAAGAACCTCAGGACAGTACCACAAGACAGTATACATACAAATTGTCCTGTGGTATTTTGGGACGTATACCACACGACAGTACCACTGGACAGTACCACATGAATTGTCCTGTGGTATTTTGGGACGTACCACAGGAGAGTACAACAGGAAAGTACCACAGGATAGTACCACAGGACAGTACCACACGACTTGTTCTGTGGTATTTTAGGACGTACCACAGGACAGTACCACAGGGCAGTTCCACAGGACAGTAACACAGGAAAGTATCACAGGATAGTACCACAGGACAGTACCACAGGAATTGTCCTGTGGTATTTTCGGACGTACCACAGGACAGTACCACAGGACAGTACCACAGGATAGTACCACAGGACAGTACCTCACGACTTGTCCTGTGGTATTTTGGGATGTACGTGTACCACAGGACAGTACCACAGGACAGTACCACAGAGCAGTACCACTGGACAGTACCACAGGAAAGTACCACAGGATAGTACCACAGGACAGTACCCCACGACTTGTCCTGTGGTATTTTGGGACGTACCACAGGGCAGTACCACAGGACAGTACCACAGGAAAGTACCACAGGATAGTACCACAGGACAGTACCACACGACTTGTCCTGTGGTATTTTGGGACGTACCACAGGACAGTACCACAGGGTAGTACCACAGGAAAGTACCACAGGATAGTACCACAGGACAATACCACACGACTTGTCCTGTGGTATTTTGGGACATACCACAGGACAGTACCACAGGAATTGTCCTGTGGTATTTTGGGACGTACCATAGGACAGTACCACAGGATATTACCACAGGACAGTACCTCACGACTTGTCCTGTGGTATTTTGGGACGTACCACAGGGCAGTACCACAGGACAATACCACAGGGCAGTACCACAGGACAGTACCACAGGAAAGTACCACAGCATAGTACCACAGGACAGTACCACACGACTTGTCCTGTGGTATTTTGGGACGTACCACAGGGCAGTACCACAGGACAGTACCACAGGATAGTACCACAGGACAGTACCACACGACCTGTCCTGTGGTATTTTGGGACGTACCACAGGACAGTACCACAGGGCAGTACCACAGGACAGTACCACAGGAAAGTACCACAGGATAGTACCACAGGACAGTACCACATGACTTGTCCTGTGGAATTTTGGGACGTACCACAGGACAGTACCACACGAATTGTCCTGTGGAATTTTGGGACGTACCACAGGACAGTACAACAGGAATTCCTGCGGTAATTTTTGATGTATACCACAGGAGAGTACCACAGGAACTGTCCAAAATCCCACAGGAAAATCATAATATGGTGATATTCCACACAGAAGTACCACACAGCAAATTAAATTCGTAAGTACCACAGAAAAATGCTACAGGATATTCTTTTTTTTCTTTACATTTTATACCAGAGGACTATCACATCAGGAGAATATCAAACAGCAGTACCACACAGGAGTACCACACAGGAAAATTGTAAGGCAGAATCAACTGAAATTTATAGCAAAAATGCATACAAAAAAAGCACATATTAATATTCCTCAATTAATTGATAGATGAGTTGTGCTGTGAATTATAGCCATTGATTTGCCATTACTTATCCTGTCCTATACTCCTACAGTACAAGCTGTATTACCTATTTAGTGAAAGTGCTGATGTAAAGCATGAGAAATTTCATAAGGACTTCTGTGGTACTCCCGTGGTACTCCTGTGGTACTCCTGTGGTACAAATTTTTACATAGCTCATGAATATTCATAAAAAGCACTCTAGATTTTAGAAAATACATATATGACTTAAAAAGTCAAAGTATTAATGATGGAACTTACTTTGAACTTTAGGAAAGATTGTCTTGTTATGTTATTCCCAATATCATAGATATTGTTATGAAAGTGTAATTTCATATCTTGATAATAAAGCACAATCGAGTTAGTAACCATGTCTTAATGCTTTACGGATAGACGGCCATATTATATATATATGTACTGATAGGGTCGATGGCTACCTAGGAATAGAATATGACTATATAGATCTATTATATGACTAGATTGGCATTTTGCCATTAGACTCTCGTTTGAGGTTATATGTTAGGAGTAGGACAGGTTATTAAGTAGGGCCATGTTTGTCCTGAAATCCATCACTCACCTATCAGTAATATTCCTTGATATGTGGCTAAAATTCTCCCAGATTTTTTTTTTCGATCTATCCTGTGTGGTACTCTCCTGTGGTACCATGGAAATGCTGTGTGGTACTGCCCTGTGGTAATGCTGTGTGGTAATGATCGACCTGTGGTACTGTCCTGTGGTACTGTCCCAAAATACCACAGGACAGTTCCTGTGGTACTGTTCTGTGGTACTAGTCCTGTGGTACTGCCCTGTGGTACGTCCCAAAATACCACAGGAATTCCTGTGGTACTGCCCTGTGGTATGTCCCAAAATACCACAGGAATTCCTGTGGTACTGTGCTGTGGTACTGTTCTGTGGTACTAGTCCTGTGGTACTGCCCTGTGGTACGTCCCAAAATACCACAGGAATTCCTGTGGTACTGCCCTGTGGTACGTCCCAAAATACCACAGGAATTCCTGTGGTACTGTGCTGTGGTACTGTTCTGTGGTACCGGTCCTGTGGTACTTTCCTGTGGTACTGCCCTGTGGTACATCCCAAAATACCACAGGAATTCCTGTGGTACTGTCCTGTGGTATGTCCCAAAATACCACAGGACAGTACCACAGGAATTGTCCTGTGGTACTTTCCTGTGGTACTGTCCTGTGGTACCGTCCTGTGGTAATTACCACAGGAGTACCACAAGACTTTTTTGTAAGGGTGACAAAGAGAGAATGGAAAAGACTGTTATAAGCATAAAAATAACTCTGAAATGTACTCTTTCTGTATGACAAGATACTTCAATAACCATGGAAACGATGACCGCAAAGTCCGAACACGTGATAGGCACAGTCGGGACAGCCCCTGCCCAGTACCCTCTACAACAGACCACTCTGAGTTCAGCCTACCCGGTCTGCACTGGTACAGCACCAAGTTATGTTCCCGCTAGCACGGCGGCACCTCCTGCGTATCTCGGTCCCTCGCAATTTGGTGATGCTCAGGTAAAGAACACATTGACTTAATTGTTTAATCCGTAAACCTTCTTTGACTTTCTTGCTCTCTCTCTCTCTCTCTCTCTCTCTCCATCAAGCTCTCTCACACACTCACGGTCTCCTACCCATGTAATTTTATATGACAAGTAAAACGCCCATGGACAGATCTCATTTAAATTTTGATTCATATTTAAATGAATTACAATCAACATTTACATTTCTCCAGAGATTTGATATGATATCACTATAATTTATTCATTCTATCACAAATGGAAGCAAGAGAAAATCACTTGTCTCAGTATGAGTAGACTTTAATTTTCTGGCGAAACAGAATTGCCTATTAATTATTACACATGAGGGGTAAAGAGATTATGACACACAAACACACCCACCGGCTGCCCACATGATTATACGCACAATATTATGTATAATACCTCACAATGGTCACATTATACCAAAGTATTACTCGTATTCACTTTATTCTATTATCCTGTTTTGTTGCAAGTGAGATTAGATTTTGACATACGGTCATTATATGTGTATAACTTATCTGAAACAGTGTTCCACTGTCTCACGTATCCTTACCAATACTTTGCTTTCTGCAGAGCGTTCCTTATAGTACCACAATATCCCGTCAAGCATACCCAGAAATCAAGGACTACACTATTCTAGCAACCATTGTCACGGTGTTATGCTGTTTTCCTTTCGGAGTCGCCAGCATGCTGAAGGCGATAGAGGTAAGTTTTAGTGCTCGTGTATACCCACATTATCAACATTTCCCTTTCACCAAGGCCTTGATTGGCAACCATTGCCAACCAAAGTCTTGAAGAAGGGGGAGGCCCTTGAAATTTCGACAACAGAAATAACTTAGCTAAACGCAGTAATGTCTTTTAAAACGCAATAATACATTTTATCTATGAAAATATCCGTCCGTCAACTTTCTTCAACTTTCATGTTATGTACAACTATAAATTCATGTTATTCTCTTTATGTTCCTCTGCGCCTCAGGCCACTAGATTGATGGCGCATTACAAATGTATGTATATATATATATATATATATATATATATGGTGTATGTGTGTGTGTGTGTGTGTGTGTTCGTGAGTGTGTGTAATGATATTCTTCATTGGCTCTGAAATTACATGAATTTGAAGCTATGAAGATGAAAACATGCTTGAAAAATATACGCTAGACACCTACGGGAAAACACAAAACACTGCAGATATATCCAGACCACACATAAACCCCATAAACATAGTAGTGTTTGATTATAAACCATTTCGTAAACCGTTTTATTAGGATTGTGATATTTATTCCTTAGTCCGTTATTAGTGACAGTTTCTCTGTCATGTACCCTACAGGCAAGATACAAGCAGCAGATTGGCGATACCGAAGCTGCCTATAAGGCATCCCGTCAGGCATTCGACTGGTCCATTGCCGGTATAATCTGTGGCATCATCCTTACTATCATCGGGATTATTGTTTATATCATTTACGCGTAGTCGTCAGCTTTCCGGAGGGATGTTTTAAACGCGTTTGTTTATTTTGTGGCCTCTAGAGAACTGTAAAAACCTGTATATATTTGTCTTTTATTTTTCAAATCACGAACAGAAGTGATATATCAACTACTTGCAATGATAAAAAGAAAGAAAACGCAAATCGACCTATTCCTTGCTGTTACTTCTGGAAGTGCAAGAGATATGTTGATTTGTATTTATATAAATATATATATATATATACATATATAATATAGTTATAAGAAGAATGAGTCTCAAATACGCCATCTGTAGATCCAATAAGAAGGTTTTTATGTGAATAAGAACTTCTTGGTATATCTATACAGATGGCGTATTTGAGACTCATTCTTCTTATAAATAACATTCGAAGTCCAACACGAGGAAAATTCCAAGACATATATACATATATATATATATATATATATATATATATATATATATACGGGAATGCATTACATGAGGGCTCACATGCCTAAGGGCAATAGTAAAATAATTACTTTTGTGAGCCCTAGCCCATGTATTGCTTCCCAATTTTGTTTCAGACGTAAACAGTGTATGTGTGTTACTGTATCAATATCTTATTTTCATGTGATTATATTTATGTTATCGTTTATTGTCATTGTCATTTGGCTAAATAGATAATAATAATAAATAATATGTATATATATATATATATATATATATATATATATATATATAGTTGAGACCAAGTAGATAATGCATATATATATATATACATATATATATATATATATATATATATATATATATATATATATATATATATATTATACATGTATATAAGAGCGCGCGTCTCTGAGACACAATCATGAGCGTCGTATGGTTCGAGCCCAATTAAGCCCGACACGTTTGCCCTTCAGCAAGGCACTTTGACTGTCCACATTGCTGCTGTCTATACCTATTCAAGAGAATAAATGCGTATCTAGATGAGAATGTTGGTCTCTTGCTTGTAATGTATGAAATTTGGAAAAATTGTTATCATTAGCTAATACAGGACGGTAAAAGCATTTTCCCATATATCAGACTTAACATTTTGTTCTTTTTTATTTTGGGTGATTTTAAGGCAAGTGTTATATATATACAGCTGAAATATGAGATTTTTGTCATTTCTGTAAAAGAAATGAATAAGGCATTGTGAGAGTTTGACATCATCAACTTTTTGATTTGACTATTCATAACAAATGGTCAAGAATATTTTTTTTCTCGAAAAATTTTTGCATTTTCAAAATGTCATAACTTTCTTACTTCTTATCCGACTTTGATCATTTCGCACTATTTTGCAAGGAGATTTTTTTTCTTATTTACGAAAATTTACGAAAGTTTGGAGTGGATTACTTCTTTAAGCCACCATCACATCCAAACCCTGCCAGACACGCACCACTGCACATACCATCCTTCCCTGTATATCACATGATTCCCCCTCATACCGCCACAGAAAGCCACAACACAACACACACGTCTGCCCAGCAGGTAACTATACACTTAAGTATAGTTTATAGTCATGTTTACTTATTTCTGTTTGCCGTTTTCCCATTATATGATAATGTTCGTGTACAGTATAATAAAGACATGCCCATTATAATTATTCATGTGTTTGAATTTACAGTAACTGTTCTATCTTCCATCGTTTTATGTTTTGTTATTGCCAGATATGTTGCCAAATATGTCCCGAAGTCGTTAGTTTATGCTGAAATCACACTCAATTGATTATGTTTATTACCCCATAAACAGTATAACTTTTTATTCTCAAGACTTCTATTCCATCTATGTTTGTATGAATAGTCAATAAAGCTTAGAAAGACCTAGCATCATGCGACATTCATTGTCTTCAATTGCCACAAAATACTATTACATAGGTCTCCATATATATATATATATATATATATATGTATATATACACAGCGTATATGTATTTATAAAACACTTTATGTATGCATATTATATGTAATGTAATTTCGTAAGGTATGTATTACGGAATAGGCTACTGATTGATAGAAATGAAAGCCCTTGTAATTTACGTGTATATATCAGTGATACATTGTGCAGTGTGTCTACCGCAACATTAATGTAAATTGTCTGGACTCCTGAGTGACGAATCAAAAATCGCATCGTGTTAATCTTCCACTGCACACGTACTTCCTCTCATGGCTACAACACGTCACTACTCGCTACAGTTCACCGACACAGGTCATATCCCCGCCAATAGGTGTGTGAAATAAAAGTTGAAAAACATTTTTTCGCGTGTTCATACATGAATCGGCTGTCATTTAATGAAGACAATACTTCAAGGTATATACATACAATACAATACATACAATCACATCGGGGGGGGGGGGGGGGATTGGAGCGATTACAAAGTGACGGGAAGTTTCAAGAAAAGACAAGTGCAGAGTGCACGACCATCTGAAAAGTGTGGCTAGTCGTATGAACGTGCCATCACACACAAACTATCTATGGATGTGATTATGAATATAGCATGATTGTATTGACAAGAGACATTATGTGCGTGAGAGACAGAGACATCACCAAAGACGGATACATAATGAGGTTAGAGTGAATCACAAACCTTTGATGGGCGGACGTAAATGTTGAGTGAAATGATTTTGGTGTAAATATGTGCGCGTAAACTAAATGAATTGAAATTAAAGCATGAAGACGAATTTTGCTAGAGTGTGATACGACGAATACATCTTACATATCACGTGAATGATTTGATCTTGGTAGAGGCAAATAGAGAAAGATACATCTAATAGTTTATGGATAGCAATGATAAGCAGATGAGAAATAGAGAAAGGGGAAAGAAGATTGTCTCTTTTTTTCCTAATTGCAAGACAGACTGATGACGAGATAGCCATGTAGAAAAATTAAGGGAAAAAGACTAAGAAAGAGAGAAAGACGGTTTCTTTTGAAAGAAAATATTTTGAGTTCCATGATCCACACTTATTGACATGAAGTATACTTTATATACACACATACATTGTTCGTAGTTTTAACGAGTAGAACGAGTTGGGCGAAAAGTAAAATGTACAGTTTGTTCACAGGATATACCTTCTTTAGTTTTCGAATAGAGTAAAGGACGTTGGCCCTATATACTAGAACAGTGTTACACAAATAAGCTGGCCAATTTACTGGTATATTTCTGCGATGGATGTATTTTCGGTTATCGTGACTAAAATTATGTCTTCGTTAGTTTCAAAGTGTATTTTGAAGCCACTGTTGTCTTTCTTGAATTAAATCGATGTAGAACTTTCCTGTGCAGGGGTTTACACAAAGCTGGCGACTCGCGTGCAAAAAGTTAATTTGACTCTAACCATGATTGCTAATATTTTTGTACGATTTCAGGGTTATAATAGTGCTGCATTAAAGGGGTAAACCTTATCGGGCAAAGCGTCATATAACAGACATGCAGTGTTGATTCTATTACAGATGTCGAACCACGGGTCTTCAATGCCACGCAGAAGTCCATGTATTTTAGAACATCCGTCACAACGACAATAAATATTATACTTATGCCTGTCCAAGGCTAATTTTTTTTTTAATACTATTGTGAAAGAGAGTCCTATTAACGTTAACTTGGCTGGCACTTTGATGAAAATGAAGACAGGGTGTCTTTTTTTGCCACGTCAGCATTGCCGTTACATTGTGTCTGTAACTTCTCCGAAGCAACTGTTATTCCATGTCATGAGACGTTAAAAATAATTCAGACGAAATTTTGAAGAGTAAAATACATCGGCAAGACTATGAGAGGTGATACGATGTAAATTTGTCGTTCTTCAATTTACGGATTTGATTATCAAGTGACATTAACACAATTGTACATGACATCTACGTATATTTTTATAGAGTTTCCAGAGTCGGTACTATCAGAGTCATTCATAAATGTGTAGGGGGCTCGGTATTCACTTTAATATGACATGTTTGATACATGCGATACAATTTAGACACAAATGTATCAGTTACACAGCATGACAATGAATGAGCTTTAATAATAAGGTACACATCAAATGAGTTTTCAGTCTGATAATTTCTACTAACACGATGAGGCACAAATAATAAAAACATTACCTATACCAGTCAATGTAATTTACAACCTGCAGATAGGACAGCAAATAAAGAGAGAATAAAATAAAGAAAACAGCATGAAGAAATAGTAAAATAATGAACTACTCGTTCATCAATAAATGCAACAATAGAAAAGAAGTTATCAGTGACGCAAGAAATGATAGTTCGCTAATCATTCTATTCATTTCTTGCTACCTGAACGTAATAAACGACCTCTCCCCTCCCCCTCCAAACTAAAAATTTGAGTAAATAACCTCCTCCCACCTAAAGATACTGTAACCTTCTTATCTCTAGCATATTTCATAATGTAACCGCCTTGATGCAAACTATGTGGTTAAGAAAGCTCAGTTACCTAAAGAATTTAATTATTGGCATTTTGCTAACGTATTCATCACAATGATAAAGACACTGCCTCTTTTCTTCTTCCTGTGATCGATTTTGACTACATTTTTGTGGATAAATGTTCCTAGGAAGGAGAGAAAGAGAAAGAAAAAAAAAGGAGAGATAGAAGAAAGAAATGGGAGAGAGCAAATGAGGGATATATATACAGAAAGAAAAAGGAAGGCGGCTCTCGTGTGTGACAGAATGAGAAGTAGGAAAATTAGTATGTGTGCATGTGTGTGGTTTATTGAAATGTAACACAAAATGCCCTTTTGGAGGTTGCACTGAGCATGCGCAATGAGAAAGGATAATTTGAACCATTTATGCCCTCTTTCTGTCTTCATTTGCAGAAAATGTTCATTTCCGTTGGTATGACATCAGGAATGATACTTTTAGTTAAGAATGGGAGGCAATATTCCTATACTCCCTTTCTGACTTCATTGATCAATGCTGCATACAATGCGCTATGAATGCCGGGACTGCATATTCCTGTCTTATTGTAAGGAAGGGGGTAGGGGATGTTAGATGACCACCCGTGGTCTATGGGCTTCTCTTATTTCTGCTCCCTTTAGGCGGGGAGGGGGGGGGGGGGAGGTTTCAAGTGCAGAATGCGGGATTTAGTGGGAGTGTATTTTCAAAGACAACATATGTATTTCTGTTTATTTTCTGTAGCAAGAAGTGGGAGTTAAGTCTGAAACCAAATAAACATACATGTAAACCCAAATTCATGCGGCCTATGTATTTTCAATGTCGACTATAAAACTTGCATAACAACATTTACTTTTATATGTCATCAATAAGTACTCTGGGAAAGGGTGATTTTTGTCTTCAGTTGGCAATGACATAATAATATACAAAATGCTTCTGATCGTGTTTTCCCATCTCTGACTGGTATTTTAACTATAACTCAGGGACAGGCGATGAACTCAGGAATACACGATCCATTCAATTTTGTTTTACGAAGGAAGAATTCTTCAAAATAGATTAAAAAAAAAACTGTTAAAAGAAGAAATCTTGTGCTATTCCAAGTGTTTCGTGGATAGGCAAGTAACAGGTAAGAGTATTGAATACTAATTCATAGAGCTATAACTCGTGGACGTCGAACGAGCTATTATGGGCTTCAGCTAGTCGGGTTCCCCGCTTTACCTTAACAAGGTGACGGCCCTCATCAGATCTGGGAGAGGCATTCCGGGAAGGTGAACCATCGCTTTGTTGCAGTTCTCCGTACCTAGGTGACGAAGCACGTCCAGCGTCGGCGACGTCGACATCTGCATGAGATTCCTCTGGATGTTGTACGCGTACTGAAGGCGGAACAACCCTGAGAGGCGGAAGCTCGCGTGGTGTCGTTACTTGTACTTGTGGCGCAAAATGTTCGCTGGCGCTCCTCGAGTCGTCATGTTCAGACGTGCGCTCCGTTTCAATTTGTTCGTGCGCGCGTAGGTTAGATTCGGTGAGAGGTACAGACGAGCACGGCTGCGCCTCCGCGACGTGTCGTCTCTGATCCGTCTTTTGCTTCGCTTCGTCGTACAGGAACGTGCTCTCCGTAACGCTCCCGCCCCTCAGCGCTGCTTTCAACGGTGGGTCGTTCAGGCGCACGTAGTGACGTAGATAGGACCGCACTGCACGTTCGCCTTGCTGCATGGTATAACATTCGAAAAGGAGGAAACATCAACTCCAATGCACAGTCCATTGGTGATTTAGCTGTCATAACCAAAGCTAGCTGAACATCGTTATTGATAATGTCCACAGGAAAACTTTGGGGTTATGATAAATGAGGATGTTTGTTTAAGGTTAAAAATCTTTAATATCATTGTTCGCTCTCCAGCACTAACATATTTGTTTCTCTCTCATTTTATTTATTTTTTTTCATGTGAATGGAGGGGGATCGGTGAAGATTTCTTTGTCTGAGGGACATTTTATTCGACAATTTCCAAACGAGGACAAGCAGATCATCATTCAAAGTGAATAAAGACAATGTGATGGAATTTAGTCGATATAGTAACAAGATCATGGCGCAAAAAACAGATTATACGTTCATATTTTGAAAAAAAAAATGTCACTGTTGATGTACTGTTCTCAGATCTAGTCGTGTACGCAGCATTCAAGCTGTAGTTATACCAAATTAGGATATTTGATAAGTCGGAATTATTGGTACTTTATAATAAAAAGAATAATAATTCTGAAACGCTCAAAGGGACTTGTTGCCTCGTTGCTGTCCTCATACTAAATCTTGCGTGATTAATTCCCATGGCAAAGATGGCAAATTCAAAATCCATATTGCAAAACTAAAAAAGAGAGAAAGACAGAGAGATAGTTGAAGATATATCATTTTATACAGTATATATATGTATATTTGATTATATTATATATTATATATACATATATATATATATTATATGTTATATGTTATATATTATATATTATATATACATATATATATTATATATATTATATGTTATATATTATATATATATAATACATCGTATTAAAAAAGACAAAGAGAGAGATGAAGATGACTTTACTTGAATTAGAAACTGTTTGTCTCCGTCCTCGAGTTTAAAATCCGTCGTTCCAATGTAGACTGTGTCGATCCCAATGGTGCGCTCAATGTCATCGTCCTTCGTGGACGAAACAAAGTGAAACAAAACTGATTACATCGAAATTTGAGTTAACACACTACATGCATTCCAGGCATGTCTTGAACGATGTATGTTGCTCACATGGGAACAAACGCATCCATAATCTCATGTATTACAGATTCATCATGTGTGTGCTTGTATTTCTGGCAAGGCGATTTTAGTTGTAGGATAAATTTTAAGTAAGCAGACGTAATTTCATTGATTCTGACAACCGCAAAAAACACACACAAGAAACTTGATATTTCCTTTATTCTGTTTTTGCGCATATCAATTCTCTCAGATTGTCCATTTTGGTACTGTTGCTTCAATTCCGTCCAATCGCACTACGCAAAGCTTCTCCAATCACAATTATGCTACCAACAATCAGTTTTTTGGATTACATTAATAGTACAGGAACGATCTGTCATTTTAACAGGGGATTGAAGGGACCGGAAACGTCCTGTAAGTCTCTTAGTAGTAGTTTAATGGTAAACTCCAACATATGTCCAAGAAAGGGAAAACAATTATTGAGACAAGCTTACCGAGTTAAACAATCGCTTTACGTTGACCAACAGCGTGTCCGTGAGAGCTGCGAAGAAATCCGAAACCTTGTTGATGTCGCGGCGAGAGTAGCCCTGAAAGTTTGTCTGGATGGCCACGCCGTTCTGCTCTGCGAACGTCATCAGCTCATTGAAAGAAATCTGAATTTTAGGGCAGGGAGACGAAAGACAGAAAGGGAGATAGAAACGTAAAGAAAGAGAGGGGGATCGATGAATGCTTCCGTTCTCTAGCCTTCTCTATAAGAACGCTTTTTCGTCATTTTCATTCAAACAGTGGGATTCTCAACAGCTATTAGAAACTACCGACCTAGAGTTCATTTGTATGTATCAATTTTATTATGTAAGTGTCACAAGTATTATAATCAAGGTGAATCTACAAGTACTACGGCAAAGTTTTTTTTTTTTTTCTGTAAAAAGTATTAAGGACACTACCTTCGTGTCTACTTTTAAAATTACTTCTAAAATTATGCGTTTGTTGGTTCGTTTTGCATTCATGTGAGTGAACTTATGGTAAGAGTATCTCCATTCGCAAGAACGCCTTGCACTGGTTTATAACAGTGTATCTTCCTCTATATGTAATTATAATCATATCTGTACCTTTCAAAGATTGAATCTCCACAGTAATATAGGACTTTGATCTTTTCTACTATAATGTAGTCGTAACTGAGTTGAGGTTTCATAACGCTAGATGGCCCTCCAGCAAATGATGATGATGATGATTATCATTATTATAATAATGACAACAATGACATTGATAATAACAATGATAATAATAATGACAATGATAATAATGATAACAATAATATTATTCGGCAGCAATTAAAGAATAACAGTGCACACTTAAAGCAAATAGAAAATTGAGGTGAATGTTGTACAGTAGTGGCAGTAAGAGGTAAGTAACATTTGCATCTTCCATACCTCGTCGTCCTCGTCACAGTTCAGAAAGTCGAAGATGTCGTCGACCTCATAGTTGGCCCCGAAGAGGTCCCGCCTCTGGTCCTCGTTAAAGACGTCGCCGCCCTTGGCGAAGGCGTCCTTCAGCTCCTGCCTCGTGATCGTGCCGCTCCGGTCGAGGTCGCAGTCGCGCAGGAGTTGGAGGAAACTGGACATCGCAGCCGTGACGATGTGGTGTTCGCGAAATGCCGCGTCTCTCATCTCCTTCATCTTCATCCGTTGTCTGTTCAATGAGCAACAATGATAGCATTCAATTTCAATTTATTTTCATATTTCTCACAAATAGCACAGGAAAAAATCAAATGAAACAATACAAAAATTGTACAAGACATAAATTAGATGAAACTTCACCGGAATGTACAACAGTTTGTCTCGGTATAAACACAAAAGTCTGTATACATCTGAGCTGAGCTATGGTCATAATGCGAGAAATGTGACCGGGGCCTGCGTAAAAGCAAGCTTGTACAGCCGCAGGTCCCGTGATAAATCAGATAAGGGGAATTATGAAATACGGATATTTTTAGACCATACCATGACTGGGGGAACCGATTAAAACAAAGACAAAAGATGATCAAATAATAATGTTACTAAATAAAACACAGATATTCATCTATTCGTTTAGAAAAATCATTTATTATGAAACCTTTTTTGGTTTATCTCGTTTTAAATCACGGATGGAAGACTGTTTTCAGCTCTAAGCTGGCTTCAAACAAGGCTTTGATTTTTTTTTAAAACAAAGCGAATGTTTACAAAATAATTTACATAGAATGAAAAGTATTTAAAACTCATCTAAGATCAATAGTAACATGGAAAATGTTTACAAAAGAAATTGAAGTAAGAATTGACCCAGAAAACACACACTTACACGAGTAATTCATAACAAAAAAGTTAGAAAACATTTAAAAATGTATCACAGTGCAAATGATGCTCTTCTACAGAAGAAGAAGAAATAAGAGGTAACGAATTTAAGTGATACACGAAAGGGACACATGGTACGACAAAGTAGTAATGGACCGAGTTAACTGTGAGCGAGTATTTCAGTAAACAAAAAAAGCTGACTTTAAGATGGAAGTTGTTCGAATAAAAGCTGTAAGTAAGCATGTAGTGTTACGCACATTGATTCCTAGTATTCAAAATGCTAATGTAAGTACAATTGTAGTAATGACAGAAGTAGTGGAAATGATCACTTAAAATCACACCACAATTAACAAGATTTGTTCATTATATCAAATTTATAAAGAATATTTATGAAATGACCATGCAGAAGTCTGAAGTGCTTTATTGTCAGCAGAAAGTTAGATCTTTTCTTTATTGTGGCTTTGTAGCTACCGGGAACAGAAAAAAAAAAAAACCCCGGAAAGATTGATGTGCGTAGTGCCTAAAAGAGCAGTATATTATATAATCCCATGTCATAAACAAAGACATAGTGAAGAAATTAAAGAGCTATAAGGTTAAAAGGAAGGAAAAAAGTAAAGCAGGAAAAAAGACTCTGAGACGGAAATATGAAAAACCGTGCAGAAAATAAAAACGTGATAGCACCAATGTCCTGGTAATGAATGCCGCACTTACTTGGACAACTTTGTGGTTGGTCGCATGGATTTGCGCACCTTGCGCTTGAGGAGTTTCGCCACCATAATGTCGGGTTCATCGCTGCTGTACTGGAAATGCAAAAAACGAGAAGATTCCATAATTACTTTGTAATGTGTATATATATCTATATATCTATATATCTATATATATATATCTATATATATATATATATATATATATATATATATATATATATATATATATATATATATATATAATTTTTAAACTGTACATCGTATCGTACTTTACTCTGCATTACTTCTCCAATTATGTCGAAAGTTCATCGCGTTTATATTCGGCTTTTCTATTGTAACGTCTTGCGAAATAGATCAGTGGCATGTTGGTAAGATTTCGGACACTCCCCTTATTCTTTTCTGCATGGTATCGTCGCTTTAATGTTTTATATCTCTCATGTCTGTATGACAATATTATACATCTGCTCTCCCATTGATGGTATAATGAAGGCTATGAATATCGCAGGGTTTATAGACATGCAATGATGTCGGTCCACATTAACTTTGCGATCTTCTGCGCCACTATCAGAAATGATATGATTTTTTTTTTAACATCATGGTAGCTTCTTCGGGTTTTTTCTTCATCAACAATTTTTTTTTCTTTCAAACACTCTATTCTCTACTGCAATAGTGTGAAACGGTTCGTTACTACTTGTTTCTTTCACCTTTTTTTTTTTTTTTTTTTTGCATAGAAAGTTCCTTATGAGGTTCAGAGTCACGGGACTCGATCTTACCAGCAGTAGACCTATGGTCTTCGGGTTCTTGGTGCCGAATCTCTCCTTCTTATCCCAGAGTCGCCCAATGTCTTCCAGGGGACAGAGCCTCCTCAGCATGCTGTCCTCGGGATCCATAGACAGCCACCAGCCTTTATCGAGACAAAAATAATAGAGATCAGGATGCAAGGATTTTAGTAGCTTATAACAGTTTGTCAGAAAAATATCCGACCAAATCGCTTCATGAAATGCCCCCAGAAGAACAGTCTACTTTTCACTTTGATATATCAACGACTCAAAAGCTAATAGTAAGTTGATATTTGAAACACATCACAAAATGTCATGAATCAAAACAGAACGAGTTAAATCATTTTGTCCCGGTAGTACATTTCTTTTTCACAGAATACAGCTGAATAAGACAATGCTCACTACGACTGAACTGCAATTTTTCTCTTATTTGCTAGCCTTATATTATCAAATCAATGGAGCCCCATTTAGCATCATACCGTACACGTATTATATACAATACATCATACTTACCGTCAAAAGCATGGATTGGGTAATTGCAAAGGACGCCACCATCGACGTAATAATCAGATGAGCCGGACTGCCTGCTTCTAACAGCACCGAACAGACCTATACACAGTATGAGTGGAAGAAACAATAACATTTTCCTTCAGACATCCCAAAGCACTATAGGACACACATACACACATACACATGCTTACATACTCACTTACATACATACTATTCTAAAAAAAATCAGGGATTCACGATATATTTTTGTCTAATGATAGAAGGAAAATTAAGTATACTGGGTGTAGGCCTACAACTGTACATTCATGAAACTGGACACAAAGTAGTATTGTATGTGTTGCAGGTGAACAGTCAATGCTTGATCGTTAGTGCCGTTAGGCACCACAGAAAAACCTGTTAGAGAGATATCTTCGTCGCGACGATGTCGCATTGTGCATGTTTGATGATTTGCATATGAACAGGCGTCACGTGCATATGAATAAGCAACCGTGCATATGAATACACGTACTTTCTATTCATACCTTTGTTTATTCGTCCCGACGATAAGCGACGATAGAGAAAGGATTCCCTTTCACTAATCGTCGCTCTTCGTCCCGACTTACTAGCTATTTTCAAAGTTCGGCTTCTATTGTGCCTTGCGTTTCTTTTTGTTAAAAACGTCGCATATCGTTCCCGACGAATCATTGTTCAACCGTCGGGAAACGTCCTGACTATATGGCTTCATTTCAATGCCGTTCGTGTTCAAGTTTATGTTTTGTTCAGCTTTACTTGTCACAGCATAAAGCCCGTTATCCGTGTGATCTAAAACGTCGCATATCGTCCCGACGAATTACCATTACTGGCATAACAGGCTGACATTCCGTCTTTTGTGCAAATGGTAGTTACGGCGATGTGAAAGGAGACTTGACCGCAGTCGATAGACATTGAATTTGTATTATCTTGTCTTTACGCGTAGGAAACACGGCGGAGAGATTTTGTCCGGTTTACAAACGAAAACTTGACCATCGTTGCAAAACTTATTTGATGGTCGCCGTTCGTTGTCAAACTCCGACAACTTCTGTCGTATTTTTTGCTGTAGAATACATTGATTTTTTTTTTTGGTATTTGACACAACATTGAATCAAATATTTGTATTTTAACAACGTGTTTACCTATTTATTCTGTTGCGGCATTTACTTCCGCTGGTCGTTGGCCTTCGCGTGGTTGTAATCATTGTTAACGTTTATGTCGTCTTGTAAAATTTTAGAGCGGGCGGAGAGATTCTGTCCAGCGTTCAAACGGGAATTCGACTGCAGAACTTGTTTCAGCTGTCAATCCCTGCTGACTGTTCTCATTGTTTGTTATGCTAAAAAAGGGATATTGATTTCATGTTGTCAACATACCAAAAAATGTCAGCTGCATTCGCCTTTTAACCTTACTGTAAAGGCGGATTTTTTTTCACCCACTTTGCGCAACCAGAAACTAGCGCAAAAAGAAAATTATGCGAATGTTTTCACTTGTCATTATGTTTCAGGAGATGATGTCTTGATTTCGGTAAAATACGAAACTCTCTTTCACGGCCGAGTGCGAAGAATTGGTCACTAAGATGGTTGATGGTAGCTACGACGACTTGTAAGGAAACTTGACTGTTATCGAATTAATTGTTAAGCTTCAGGTGGAGAGATTTTGTCCGACTTCCAAACGGGAACTAGACTAACATTCTTATACTTATTTCAGCTGGTTGTCTTTCTTTGTTAAACTCCGTTAACTTCTGTCATTTTTGTAGCTGCATAGCATACATTGATTTCTGTGTTCTTTGACACATCATTGAATCAAATCTGTGTATTTTAATACCAGGTTTACCTTTTTACTTTGTTGCGGCATTTACTTCAACTGGTCGTCAGCCTTCGTCATGGTTGCAATATAATTGTTAAAATTTATGTCGTCCTGTAAAATTTTAGAGCGGGAAGAGAGATTCCGTCCAGCTTTCGAACGGGAATGCGACTGAAGAACTTGTTTCAGCTGTCCATCCCGCTTTTGTCGATCCCTGTTAACTGTTCTTATTGTTTGTTATTCTTAGAAAAAGAAACAAAACAAAGAAAAAATTGATTTCATGTTGTCAACATACCATAGAATGTCATCTGCGTTCGCCTTTTAACTTTACTGTAAAGGCGGATTTTTTTTTTTCGCCCACTTTCCGCAACCAGAAACTAGCACCAAAGGAAAATTATGCAAATGTTTTCACTTGCCATTATGTTTCGGGAGATGATGTCGTAATTTCGGGAACACACACACACACACATACAAAATAAACCCCGCACACACACACACACACAAACACACACACGCACACATACACACACACACACACACGGAACTCTTTTTTTCACGGCCGAGTGCGAAGAATTGGTCGCTATAAGCCCCTTTTACACTTTCACGGATTGCATCACGGTCCGCCGAAAAAAAAAATGAGCTTGCTTAATTTTTCATCCCGGACATCACGGATGGAAATCAATACAAACTCTTCCTTGTCGGCACCATCTACTCCGTGTTGCATCCGTATTCCTTTCTTGTAGGCACCGGCTACTCCGTGTTGCCTCCGTGAAGACATCGGAAAGTCCGTATTAGCATCGGCTCCATCCGGGATGAGAAACTCGTGTATACTTTGCGAATACAAGCTCAGAAAGTCAATGAAATTTGCTCACATCTTCACCCATCAGTACAGCCAATCGACTCCTCTATAGTAGGTTTATATCGCATGAGAATCTTCAGTGACCCACACACATCTTCTTGCTGTTTTTTTTTTCTGGGGGGGGGGGGGTTGATTTGTCTTAGTTTGTTTTGCTTTGTTTATGTTGTTATGTTCCCGCAAAATGAGATTTAGCAACAAAGAGATATGCCTTTATGATGTCGACAAGCAGATGCGTATGTAATCTGCTGTAGATTTTCTGGTGTGCTTGTTACATATTACTTAGCTCTGGAAGCATGTCGCCCAAGAATGATAAAGTATCAAAAGAAAAAGTAAATGTAATGTGTCAACTTTTTGGGGATATCCGCGTAAACACCGCGAAGGGACCCAGTTGCATCCGTGCTCTTCCTTGATATCCGTGTTAGCTCCGTATCGTTTCCGCTGTGGTCCGCGTTCATTCCTTGTCTGTCCGTGTAGGCACCGTACTTGTCCATGTAGCTTCCGTACTTGTCCGTGTAGACAACCAGTTGGGACCGCATTCACACCGACATTGAAAGGAAAATTGATATTTTGCATGCCGGAACACCACGGATGACGATCCGTGGTCATCCGTGAAGCAATCCGTGAAAGTGTAAAAAGGGGCTTGTGATGATATTAAAAGATGGTAGCTACGAGTTGTAAGGAAACTTGACTGTTATTGATATAATATTGTTTGGCATCAGGTGGTGAGATTTTGTCCGACTTCCAAACGGGAACTAGACTAACATTCTAATACTTATTTCAGCTGGTCGTCGTTCTTTGTCAAACTCCGTTAACTTCTGTCATTTTTGTTGCTGTAGAATACATTGATATTTGTGTTCTTTGACACGCCATTGAATCAAATCTTTGCATTTTAACACCGGGTTTACCTTTTTATTCTGTTGCGGCATTTACTTCAACTGGTCGTCGGCCTTCGTGATGGTTGTAATATAATTGCTAAAATTTATGTCGTCCTGTAATACTTAAGAGCTGGAGGAGAGATTCTGTCCAGCTTTCAAACGGGAATTCGACTGCAGAACTTGTTTCAGCTGTCCTTTTCCGGCTGAGTGCGAAGAAATGGTCGCCAAGAAGGTTGATGGTAGCTACGACGAGTTGTAAAGAAACTTGACTGTTATTGATATAACAATACATTGTTAAGCTTCAGGTGGAGAGATTTCTCCGATTTCCAATGGTTTGTTTCATTTAACACATTAAAGATATTTTCTTTCAGTTACATGCATTCTTTCAAATGTTGGGGTAAGTTTACAATTATGAATGAGTATCTTATGCTTTGAATTGCACCATGTGCCCATTTCTATGCAAGAGCCAAATTTTCCTTTTCTTGAAGTTGTTGGACACCTCAGTGTCTATATAGAATAGTTATTTCAGGTTAGAGAGGCGCATCAATTTTGAACTTTGTGTTTGATAGGCTATTGTCATCTTAAAGACGACTTATAATGTCGCTCAAATCGACTGAATGGAGCAAGCCCTCTTACGATGCATGCTCGGATCTACAAAGACTTTATGGTCTAGTGCTCCGACATACCCAACAAAGAGACGGGACGAAAAGCATCGGTGTCTGTTTTCTCTGTTCTGTCCTCACCCTTTCCTCTATTCTTCTATCATCCCTCCTCTTCCATCATGTCCTCGCCTATCATATTATAGGCTAACACTAGAGGCGCCTGCCCCCGGGAAAGGCCGAGACCTCACCGGCGTCGGCGGGCGGGTCCTCTACCTGCTTGCCGACGGGAACGGCGTAACCCTGCATGTCGGTGCAGGAGTATAGGCAGGCGATATCTTTTTTATCTTTTTCTTTCTCTGTAAATATCTCGTTTGTAAATATTGATACATACATATATATATAATTATATTATAATAATAATAATAATAATAATTATTATTATTATTATCATATTATTATTATTATTATTATTATTATTATTATTATTATTATTATTATTATTATTATTATTATTATTATATTTTGTAAATAATTAGAAGTAGTGTAGGTTTTTATAATTGAATTTAAGTGTATATTTAAATTGAATATATTTTTTGGAGTAAATTGCCCACCCGGCACACCCGGCAGAGAGCTCCACAAAACTAAAAGAACAACAACAACTACATGGGTGGTACACAGGATGTGGTTGCTTAGGCGACGCTTTCTATTGTCGGGATGGGGATGATGATGTAGGCGACGCTTTCTATTGTCCGGATGGGGATGAAGAAGGTTCTTTTATAACGTGAAACGTTCAGCGTAGCAAACTTAATCTCCTGAAAGTAGATAGCGGCAGTCCATTCAAAAAGAAACTGCCGCGTACTGTTGACGTGCTTGTACATTATACGAAAAAGCTATTCTTGCTTTTTGTGATGACTACACGCTGGCACAGCGGTATTCACACTGTTGCTGATCACTTGATGATCTGACAATTAACCTACATGTTGCATAATATTCCAAATGGGCCATTGGAAGTTTGACGGAAATTTGTATACATTGCTAACCATTCTCCTTTCGTCCGTGTATATGAATTCGTCAACATAGAATGAAATTTGAAGATTTGGCACCTAATATATTTGAACCGAATTTTGGAATATGCTTCAGGTTCTCTTCCTGCAGATGTTAATCACACAATGTCGATCAAATTATAAGACAGTTAATCTTTCTGAAGTGGTGGACGTACAAAATTTTCATGTCAGTGATCATCCTAAGAATGATGTGTAAAGAAGACGAAGTTTACCCTTGCCTTTGGTTTTGTATTGTTTTACCGCTTAAGTTGCAACATGCGAACACAAGGTTTTACTGTAATAATACTGTAATAATTGCGTGCATGATAATTTTGCAAATTTCCCGAGAACCAAGAGATTAGCATGCGAGTGGAAGTTCTTGCCTACACTATATGCATTGAATGCCAGCGACAATAATCATAATTTATTATTCCACGGATACTTTAATGATATTAAGAATCGCAAATCTTCAGTATTGCAGGGATGAGCCATAAAAATCAAGCATAATCATGACTGTTTTATGCCAAATACCATTGTTTGTTTGTTGTTGTTTTTTTTTTTGGGGGGGGGTTGTGTTTTTTTGTGTTTTTTTTTGTGTTTTTTTTTTTTTGGGGGGGGGGGGGGGGGGCGAGGGCGCCGTGGCACGGTGGATATTTAAGCTTCACGACTCCAGTCGAAGGACCCGAGTTCAATTCCTCCCGCAGCGATTACGTCTATTCCGTCCTATAGGTACTCTATATAGGGCAATAATGTCAGGCGGGCCCTCTTATAGCTAGAGCACTGATAGCATTGAAGAGGCTACTCTAAATAGAGAATACTTTTTTGCAATTATCATCATTAATATCGTTATTGTTATTGTTATGATTATTGCGTGTTTTTTGTTTTTTTGTGGGGGGGGGGGGCTACTATTGCTAAAATATCATTAGTCTTGCATGAATGCGGTTAGGATATGTTCTACCTCCTATCTCTTTGTAACATTCATCTATCATCTTCACAACAAATTTCAAGACATCATTATGTTTCTGTCATGTACTACTGTAAAAGTTGATATTTTCGCGCGACTAATACTTTCGCGTTTGGCCGGGTAAGAAGAGATTCGCGTATTTTTAATTCCGCGGAATAAAGACATCACGCACAGGAACATACAGCAAGCAAAAAATATTCACGTGCTTTTATTTTCACGCTAGTTTCTGGTTGCGCGAAATTCGCGGAAATTTCAACACAGCGAAAATTTCCACTTTTACAGGTAGTAACTAATTAGTAGGGATATTCATTTCACTTTGAAATACTGCGATAGTAATTGACATAATCAGACAATGATTTTTTTTTTTTAGTATGACAGGAAGGGCTCATCGTGAATCCAAAACCCACAGAGAAGTGCGATTTGAAATGGCTGAGATATAGGTGCCCGCCTTTTACAAGGATCGCTATGTTTCACTTTGTTTCTGGATATCTCTACCATTTCAGAACCGATCTTCACCAAATGAAATTTGATTTCCTGTCAGAATTGTATGCTCTTTAATATTTCTTTCTTTTCAAAGTACGTTGTGTCTGTAAAAAGGCTAATAGCTGAATCCTCATCTCAACCAATTATACTATTTCATGCTTAACACCAGTCCTTGAATATACTTCTCTGCCCCTCGAAAAAAAAAAATGCGGACAGTTTATCAGCATGTAGCACATTGATTTGATGAAACTGCAATACTGAGGCTGTACTTTTTTACATGTTTAGATTAGTTTCTTTTTGATAGCAGCGGAATAGTGTGCGATGAAAGCCGACTTATGGATGTTATCATAATACGTTATCGAGTCTTATACGATACACTGTTACCTGTAATCTTTAATTATAATTTTGCGATTTTCGTCTTTTACGTTAACTTTCAGTATATATAATTATTATGTATCAAAATGGACATGCGCCATTTTAGATGTTAAATAGAGTTATTCTTGACTTTAGATATTAAATAGAGTTATTCTTGACAACGGATTGTTACATTAAACATATTCAAAGTGCTTTTTTTTTCAGTACCATGCATTCTATCAAATGTCTAGTAAGTTTACAACTAAGAATTAGTATGCTTAGAATTGCACCATTTGCCCATTTTTATGCAAGAGCCAAATTTCCCTCTTTTTTGTACGCGGTGGACACCTACCTCAGTGTCTATATAGAATATGAGAATGATAGTTATTTCAGGCTAGAGGGGCGCATCAATTTTGAACTTTGTGTTTGAAAGGCTATTGTCATCTTAAAGACGACTAATGATGTCGCTCAAATCGACTGGAGCAAGCCCTCTTATGATTCATGCTCGGATCTATAAAGACTTTATGGTCTAGACATTTCCAGTAGTATACGCGAAAGAGACGGGACGAAAAGCATCGGTGGTACACAGGATGTGGTTGCTTAGGCGACGCTTTCTATTGTCGGGATGGGGATGAAGAAGGTTCTTTTATTATGTGAAACGTTAAGCGCGTGGCCATCTTAATCTCCTGAAAGTAGCTAGTATTATAATAGGAGTCCATTCAGAAAGAAACTACCGCGTACCATTGAATTGTATATCAGAAAAGCCTACAACCTGTTTCTTTTCTCGGACGAAACGCTATAGCAGTCCTGCTTAGCGACGGCGTTCACGCTCCATCTCACGCACTACCATGAGAAGGAATAGCGATACCACGCATGATACATGAAAACATGTTTAAAAGGCAAGAAAACTAATGAAGTTTAAAGTTGACTTCTCCTTCCTCTTTCAATGAAAACAGAATAATTGAATAGATCTATTGAAGCGGATTGTCACTGCTGCGAACGATCGCCACAGCATCGTTAGCCTTGCGAGCAAATCAAAATCCTAATACTTTTATTTTTGCCTGATAATATGAGTAGTAACCCTTTAAAGGACTCGCAAATTCGACGTTTCAAACAGTATAGTAAAACAATAATATGTATTTCAAAAACATTTGGATGCGTTGGGTGTTAGCATTTAATAGCATCCATCTGCATTTTATTTTCCATCCGTATTGCACACAGAAACGCAAGCAAACATTATACTGTGAATACGCTGTAAAGCATCGTATCATGATTAAAAGTGTATTCATTCTTCTTTTATTTTCAGCCTGCTTGAAGTAGTAGTCAAACCATGTGATCAGTCAGGCAGCCAATGTATAAAGATAGTCGTTACTCAATATTCGTTTGATTTGTTATTGTGTGGTTACGATTACGAACGTTGGTTATGAGTCCGAAACACTCGTTCATATTGAACTACATGTATAAAGGTCAAAGCTGTTTCGATAGTATAGCTCGGTACGAGTTCAAAACGCAATCGAAATCATCAGAATGCTATCATAGGCGGAAATTATAGCTGTGGAAAACTTGTATTAAATATAGGTCAATAAAGATTGCCATATCCAATCTCCGTAAAAAGTTTTGATTCATGCCATCTTCTGAGCATTTTGAGATATTTTGCTTGTGTTTTGATTATGTTACGATTTAGGTTTGAACTATGAAAATTGAAAGGTGTGGTTACCTCAACGATGTCGCAGTTCCATTAACCATGATGGGTAAAGGGAACTCATGACTTTATAAGACTAATCCTTGCTAAATTGAAGATCAGTTCTTTAAACCATCACTTACGTCTTGTAAATAGATACGTCTGTAATCATAACCAAAATGCCTTAGGAGACAAAAATCATCAAACGTTTATAAGCGTCATCCGACAAATTTACAATTGACAATGCGAATGTATGATTGCCCCATTTGCATGTAGCTGTAAGCTATCTTTAAGTTGAAGTTAACTTCCCACCTTGAGAAAAAGAAAAAAAGTCGGGTTTTCGCTAGAGGTACTTATTAGGAAACGGTATAAAAACAATTGTCTACTATACATCAAGAGATAACCTATACAAACATGAAACACACGCATATTCTGTTCGTTATATGCATGGATCTGTTTATTTGTTTGTTTGGTCATTATTTTAATGGCAATGATCTTGTTTTCTTAATGGCATCGGTCTTGGTCGGGGGAAAGATAACAAAAAAAAAACAAACAAACGTATCACTCTGTTATCAGATCAGGATGATTGCGAGAAGGGTGTACATGTATTCCCGCCTTTTTTATACAGCAAACAATAAAAGCTTTGTATGCTATTATAAAAGCCTGGAGGCAAAAGGCAGTTTCAACGTTCAACTTATAGTAACCATAGTTTATCCAGGGCTCGACACTAACGGTGGCCCGGTGGCCGGGGCCACCAAAAACGCGCATCGGGCCACCAAAATTTCAGAAAGGAAGACTTTGGTGGCCCGATCGGGCCACCAAAAAGGACGGATGTTTGCCTTTGGGCCACCAAAAATAAAAGTTAGTGTGGAGCCCTGGTTTATAGGACATAAAGTAAGTTAGCGTCTCACTGACTGTGGTTCTTTTGTTTGGCAAAACATGAACACAAAGGGGGTCTGAATTTTTTTGTACATAGTACTTGTAGCAGACATTTATGCCGATTCTCCAACAGCATCGCTCCATTACGTCACTTCCTGCTATCAATGGCGAAGAAAGGATGATGGCTGCTTGATTATCCATTCCTTGAGATTGCAGGAAGCTCACCCTTTCTTGTGTGTGTGTTTCGTTGTGTGTGGTTCTGTGGTACTCAGTTACAAGGCGTGAAGGTCCGAGTCTTTTCATTCTGATCACACATTTCAATACAGGCAACTGATTCGAGTTTCGCAAAGCTGTTGAGGCAAATTCTTTGCACACTTGATCTCTGAACTGTCAGGTACACGTATATACTACACGAAAAACATTCTTATGAACAAACACATTTGTGTAGCGACAAAGCTTTCTGTCATTTTCTCAAATAGGCCCTATACTTCTAAAAGTGTTCAGATGAAGAGATTTCACAAAGAGAACACGAGTTAAAATGGGCATCAGTTATTGTTCCGATTTCTCTCCCTGCCGGCAATAATTTATTTAATAAGTCTTTGGACTGGGAAAGTACACATATATATTTATTTGGCGAATCAGCGGAGAGTTGTCGTAAGTTCGCTATTTTGTGTTTTAGCTGTTATAAAATATCTCACATTATATATATATATATATATATATATATATATATATATATATATATATATATACTGAGTATATCCATAATTATATATATATACATATCGTACTTTGTGTCTACACTTTTCGAACGCCATTGTGCGTCATGCCAATCACCACTTCATGAAATGTGGCGCGTGTATATCGCCGATCAGAGTCTTGCTCAGCTCATCAGTATTGCGCAATTCTAAAGCCCTCGCCGCCGCACGCTCTATGCCTTTTGTCTTCAATGGGGTCAAGAGCAATGCTCATTAGCATCTTATGCTCTACAACGGAAGCGGAGCCTCGATCGGGCTAACCTTTTGTCAAGGCCCTCTCGCTGTATGGTGAAGAAAGCCCAAATGTAGCTGAGTGGGGTTGCGCGCTGGCGCGGTCGGCTGGGCTCGCTTCGCTTGCCCATTACAGCGAGAGGGCCTTGACAAAAGGCTACGATCGGGCAAGAACAATAGGTGCAAAGCGCACCGTAAAGTTGATGGTTGGAAAAAAAAAATGTCTCAAAGCAACCGTGATTTGGGACACTTTGCTAATTTTTCACACTGAAATTTTCCGAACAGATAAATAAAACACCAAGGAATCATTATCCGTCATAAAATAACTTCCTATTATTTTGACCCCCCCTTCATTTGGCTCATTACAGGAAAACTCCACGTGCGACATAGTACTCATTTTGAGAGAGCGCCATGTGCACCGAATAGACGTCACCTACTAGGTTGCAGCGTGAAAAGCTTAAACTTCTTTAGACGAGTATGGGATCATTTTCTTTCTTTCTTTCGTTCTTTCTCTACATATGTAAAATAACAGAGAATGTGCGGAATCAAACACAAAATCCTTACGTTTTGTTTTCCGTTACCCGACTATTGCAATAATGTCGAAAGATAACTTTTCAACGAGAAATGACAGTGTTTGAGACAGAAAAAACAACACAAAAAACGGGAAATAAAGATTTGTTGGATTTTTTTTTCATCACTGGGTAATACTGTTCCGTAGAATCTTTGGTTAGAGGGATTTAGCATTGCATGCTGGCCAACGCGGCTCTAGCTGAAAGTCAGGGATCGCGGTGATCGAACAGCAATTACTCGTTTACCTTCCTGTATATCAAAACATCCTTTGAACTACTGCGTATTGAAAGTAACTTGTAAAGGATGGAGAAAAAGACAGTTTGTTTTGAACAAAACAAGCACAAGTGTGATGATGGCACAATACCAATATACACACCGTCTCGAATAAAGAGAATCAGGCGCTAGTGTGGGGCCTATTTTCATACCCATGGGGACTTATCAAATTAAACAATGTACCAACTTGCACCAAAATAACAAGAACGCTAAATATAGAATTTCCGATCACCTTCGTAAATTTGAACCGAACCCGTTATCGCGAATTACGGCAAATTGCATGGAATCGATCAAAACAACTCGTGACTAGCTGTTCGATCTGAAATTGAAATTAGCCTCCTACACTCTTAAAAAGAAAAGGGTAAATCAACATTTAAAAGGGCTGAGGAGTGACAGCGTTTTTAAGGTAATGTTGCATTCACCCTATATAAAAATCCAGCTGAATCCAACGTTAGATGTGCTAGATACAGCTAGAAAAAGGGTGAATACAACATTTTGAAAACGCTGTCACTCCTCGCCCCTTTTAAAACGCTGTTTTATACCCTTTTCTTTTTAAGAGCGTAATGCTACGTATTTTGGTTGAGCAACCGCCTCGACAGACCAACGGACATTATGCGCAATATGTAATCATACAGCCAACCTCACTTTCAGATTGTGTACGTGGCGGTCGTCGCAAAGCGAATAACTTTGGAGCTGTATTTGTTTATTTATTATCTATCTTTTTATGGCATTCAGTTACATATATAAACCATCCATTCAATCCTAGATTTGAACTACTTTCTCGATGTTTTCCTCTCTATCTGTCTTTCGGTGTATGCAATGCTGAATTTCGTGTAGGATATTATTTTCTGCTATTACTTTTCGAACAAGAATCCGCCTTAGGGCTGGGTTCCACTGCCGATCAAATCTGCTTGTTATGATCTATAGTCCGACAGAGTGTTAAAAAATATCGTGTATAGGAGGAAGCCAAAACCAATGTCGATCAAGGGAGATCGATCACATCCAGATCGATTCCGATCGCGTCCTTGTCGAGAGAGATTTGATTGGCAGTGGAAATCCATCGTTTCCATACTTGACTATTAAAAGTCGTCATGTATAGTGGCTATTACAGGGCCTACAGTTCGGGACCTGGAGTCAAACTTTCGTTTTATAGGCCTATACTGATGGTGTTACGCGTGCATTGATACATAATAAAAGCATTTCCTTCCTTTGTACGTTAGCGTGGGGACGATTAGTGAAGTTCACCACGATAATAATGAAAGGCTTGACCGTCAAAAGAAAGATGACCCTTTCCCAGGAACAATGAAAGCAGTGACCAGCTGTCTTGAAAGACACCATCCTGGCGGAACAATACAAGAAGAATCGAATAAGACACGCTGATTCAACACCACACACAACGAGACATGTTTTAGACACAGCTCGCAGAGGGTGCGCTCGCTTGTGAGTTGGGGTATCCCTCTTGCCAACTAGCTAAGAAATCATGTAAGCCATTTTAATAGTGTAAAATTTGTATGAATTTTACATACTAATTTTGGTGCAAACACCACACATCACGGACAGCTTCTTAGTGTAACTGATTAGGCCTATGATAACACAAGCAGTTGTATGGGCATAGTATTCGCGCTGTTACGTCACTGATAGGTAATCACGGGACGGAGACACTGATTTGGTCTATCAACAAACATCAATAAGAAAAGCTATCTTTTTCGATTCTCTTATTAGATAGAATGATGTGGAATCGGGTTCTTTAGTGTGATCACTGTAAAGGTAACATGCCTAACTAAGACTTGACTCATTTCAAAAGAGCGCGTACCCTATTATGTGATCCCCAAAATTCATAAAGAAAGGGGGAATGGAGTAGGGGATATAATAGGCTTTACCAAACATGCCAAATGGAGCAGCATCGCGCTGTCGACGATGCTTTTAACACATGTCCGAAATCATTAATTTTCCTTCAAAATATATGCAGCTGAGAGTGATCAATTTCACTAACATAAAAGTCTTAATCTCATTTCGTTCTGTCCCTTCTTTTTCATTAATAGAAACCATAATGATGAACGAGGATTCAAATCCTTAGGTTGTGGCATTTCTATTGCGTTTGACGGTAAAATTGCGGTATTGTGAAGGTTTCCAATTGGTGGGACATATAATTCGCTGTAATTTAGATCAGCTGTAGAACGCGGGCATCCAATATTGATCATTATTTTAAGAAATATTTGTGAAAGATCGTGAAGATATCTTACGATACTCAAATTTACATAATCATACTACCAAATACCCAACGTCGAAGAGCTCTGCAAACTTCATAGTTGTGTTGATGATATTAAGCGATGGTCTCGCGATAATCATTTGAAATTGAAATTGAATTCTGTTAAATCAGAATTGTCAGGCGGGCTAGTTTTCTCACAAAAATTTATCTCCCAGTCCGTCAGAGATCTAGGAGTTATGGTAGATAAGCATCTGAACTATAAAAAAAAAAAAAAAACAACCGAACAAATAGAGTAACACACACATCAAGAACTCATGTCGTTCTGCTGCTTCAGGGGTATTTGTAAAAAATAAATTATTAATATCCGTAAGTTATCGGAGCAGTCTTCCACCGAACGTCTAATTCACGCATTTGTTACTTCTCATCTTGACTACTGCAATTTCCTTCTTGTTGGTCTCCCTGCTTCGAGTATTGCACCAAATTCAAAATTCAAAAGACAGCTGCAAGGCTTGTAACCCTGACAAAAACATCTGTCCAAATTACTCCAGTTATCCAATCCCTCCACTGGCTCCCCATACATCAACTATCACCTTTAAAATTGTCCTTATTGTTTACAATATAAATATTATGGATTAATCCTACCTCCCTTCCGCTCCTCCACTTCAGCCTGTTCTCTCTCTTCTCTCCAATTATCACGTGGTCCCGCACATACCCGCTATGGTAATATAGGACCTTTTCTGTATTTCCCCACCCCTTTGGAATAAACTCCCTCTCTATATTCGTATAGCTGAAAGTGTTGATAAATTATGTTCAAATCATTGTTGAAAACTTGTCTGCTTACTCAATCCTAATTTTGTTGTTGTTGTTGTTGTTGCTGTTATGTACATAATGCTGTATCTTAATTATACCTCAATATTTTTAATGTATATATCGGGCATCCTTTCTGTTTATAAGATTATTGGTGCTATTCGTTATTCCCAGGTTCGCTATTCCGAAGGGTCATTAATCTGAAACACACAAATTTCCTATACCGAGGTTCGTTAATCCGAAAATGAAAAAGGGTTCGTTAATCCGAACATTGTGGCGTTATTCCGACGGTTCGTTATTCCGGAGATTCGTTAATTCGAAAATGAAATTCGGAATAACGAAGCTTCGGAAAAACGAATCTTCGGACTAAAGAGTCTTGTGAATAACGAATCTTCGGACTAAAGAGTCTTGTGAATAACGAACCTTCGGAATAACGAGCTGTTACCAAGATTATTGGACATTGGCAGGCTATTATGTGCGATGCGTTGTAATGTGCTGGATTGTAAGCAAGAGTAAATATGTTAATTTTTCTTAATTGAACGACTTCACGTACATTAAAGTGTAGAGAGTTATATATGCCTACGCATGATCATCTTGATCTCAGTGGCCTCAAAATATAATTTAGAAGACATCCCAGTGCATCTGTACCAAATCTGTTAATCCAAAAATTACACGAAGGTTCGTCATTCAAAAAGGCGAATTATCTATTTATGCCGAAAAATAAACGTATGGCTCATCCTGCATGATTTAGAAAATGAAATAAAGTCTCATCCACAGTTACAAAATAAGGAGATGTAGTTGAAAAATAAACAAAATGACCGGATTTCACAGCACACTCACCCGAAAGAGGAATACGTATCACACACGAAACCGCTTTCATCAATATTGGAGCATTGTACTATGCATGGTGAATGTATGCTTTGCGTGAATCCAGTTTCCGAACACAAAAGCTATACTCTTGATAGCTTAGTCAGGGGAGCACAATTGACTGAAAAAAAAAAATCATATCAATGAGATACTTCAACAGACTAAATAGAGAAACCACAGGCCTGCTTCTTAAAGAGTTAGTATTGATATTATACGCCCGATTTATTTAGTGCTCCACTGTGAATCGAGCGTAAAATACAGTTTTGGTTATTGCTGAAAGCAAAACAGAAGAACACTTCGAATCGCAGCGTTTATTATTATATAATTATGCTTTACTTTAATGTAGCTTGTAGATACATGTATAGTACTTCCCGTGTCCGAGGCACTCGGATAGAGGTCATGAACTTCATGTCCAGTGTTATCATTTTTAGTATGTCGGTGTAGTTCATTCTTTTAATGCTAGATTTCATCAGCCCCACCCCCCCCCCCCCCATGCTGACTATGATATCAATACCCACCTTCACATGTGCAAAATAGCGCGTTATTGAACATGCTCCAATACTCGAGGTTTTTTCCAACTTCTCAGACAAAAGAGCGTACACGCGAGGATTGTACACTTTTTGGTTCAGACGCTCCAGCCACCCTCGGAAACTTGAGTTTTTTTTTTTTTTTTTTTTTTTTTTTGCAACCGTTCACACGTACAGAAAATAACCCGCTAATTGCCAATCGTTGAAACTATTGTTTCCGTGCCTCACAGTGGTGTGGAGAGCACGCTGTTGTTAATGATGGGAATAAAAGAACTCAATGAAGTTTCTAAACCCGACCGTTCAAGTACTGCCGGGGCAAATACCGCGCTCGTTCAGAAATATCAGCAAGATTTCTGAGGTTATGCATCGCGCTACTGGTTCGCACTAATTTTCTGTTGTGTGTGTGTGTGTGTGTGTGTGTGTGTGTGTGTGTGTGTGTGTGTCCACATGTGCAAAAGACTGGAGTTTGCTAAAGGGTAACAAAAATTGAGTTCTGTAATTAATTTGTGTACGTGTGAACCCCCTATTACAGGTATGTTGTAAGACTTTTGTTGGACTTTCCTACAAAAAGAGGTTTGATTCTAGCCTGCTCGCTTGCTGTGTTCTATCATTTACTTTGCAGTAACGTGTCTGTTTGTATTGCTGGTATGCCATACGGAATATTGTACCATGAATCCACCTTCCTGGGGACCGTTTCATGAAACTTTATGTCAGTGATTTACACTGACAACTGTTAAAAGCTACTGAAATCCTTGCGTCTGATTGGCTGATAGCAAATTTGTCGGTGAAAACCTCCGACGAACTCGTTGATGAAACCCCCCCCCCCCCCCCCCGGTTGATCTACTTTGCGATTCGTTTGCTTTGTATACGCCCTTGAACGGGTGGCGGTTTTTTCCTCTCTCTCTCTCTCTCTCTCTCTCTCTCTCTCATGTCAAAAAAATAATGATAATATAAAAAAGGTCCCGAATGCCGAAGAAAATATCGCTTTCCTAGATGCCGCTGCAACAAGCCGAAGTTTATAGTGTAAGAGCTATACCTACCCAATTACACAACAGTAGGCTTACATAATATCATGGCAACATTATTGAAACTTCTTTCGATCTCACACTCATAAAATCTGCGTACCACTGCGTGTGAAAATTAGAATGAACATAACGGACATATCAACTGAGAAGTTCCTCTAGATACTGTCTTCTTCCCGACTTGGCGATCATCATACAGTAAAAGACGTGACTTTATTTGTATCGAATGTAAACTGTTTACTGTAAACGAAAAACACTATACGGAGTGCCTCCTCCGTTTATTGTCTTTGCCGTAACCATGGAGCTACTACGAAACCAAACAAGAAGCACGCATGGACGGCGCGTTTCATTGAACTTGATAACCACGTGTTTCGCACTTCGGCACATATTGCACTGCGCGAAACGTAGCGATTACCGTACTTGTGGCGGACTTACTGACTTTGGTCAAGGAATGAAAATGGAATACATTAAGAAAAATATTATGATATTGAAATACCGACATCATGAAAATGTTTGGAAACAACGAATGATGGTGGAGTATAGAAATGAAAATGCCAAACAAAGATTTTCATTCGCTCATAGGGAAGCTCTCTAGAAGAGATGAAAGCATCTCCCCTCGTATGGCAGTATAAGTTTCCCCAACAAGCTGAGGTTAGTGAGGTATACACCAGGGCTCGACACTAACGGTGGCTCGGTGGACCGGGGCCACCAAAAACGCACGTCGGGCCACCAAAAAAAGTCGGATGTTTGCCTTTACTTTTGGAAATGGACAGCGGTAACAGTCGACTCCGTATAAGATGCTAAAATAAATGTCAGATGTTGTTTTTATTTTTGGAAATGAATAACGGTAATATTCGACTCCGTACGGTACTAAAATAAATGTCGGATGTTTGCTTATACCAAGGATGCTTATACTTTTGGATTTGAATAACGGTAAGATTCAGCTCCGTACGGTGCTAAAATTAATGTCAGAAATTCGATTTTGCGTTCGGAAATGAATAACAGTAATATTCGACTCCGTACGGTGATTAAATAAATATCGCATGTTTGCTTTGACGTTCGGAAATGACTACTAATGATATACAACTCCGTACGATGATCTAAATGCCGGATATTTGCTTATGCGTTCGAAAGTAAATAGCAATAACATTCAGCTCTGAAAGATGTTAATATAAGTGTCGGAAATTTGCTTTGACGTTCGGAAATGAATAACAATGATATTCAACTCCGTACGATGATGAAATAAATGCTGGATGTTTTCTTTCAAGCTCTGGACTTGTAAACAGATAATAATGTACGTTCATCACTTTTTTTTTTCATGATTCATTCAAGAATTTCGGGAGTCTGACAGCCATCGGATCTCGTTACGATGTTTTTGTATTGTCTACAGACAAGTATGGCAAACATAAGAACAAGGCTTCATAGAAGATGAATTACCCTGGTGGCAATCATTGAACGACAATTTCAATTCAATGGGCAATCGTCGGGACCACTCGCGATGTTAGAAAAAATAAACACCTCAGCATCGAGCAATTTCTATTATTGAATGAGCAATCGTCGGGACGATGTGCGACGTTTCAAACTCATACCAAACGGTGATTTAAGTTCAATGGGCAAGCCTAGGGACGATGCGCGACGCTTTAACAATTACTAAACGCGTCTCTGACCAGTGATTCAAGTTGAATGGACAATCGTCGGGACGATAAGTGCGACGTTTGAACAATTATGGATTAACAAACTCGCCGCGGAACGGTGATTAAAATTCAATGGTCAATTGTCGGGACGATGAGCGACGCGAAACCATCACCAAAACCTTTACAAAACGGTTAGTCAAGTTGAATACGCAGTCGCCGGGGACGATGTGCGACGTTTGAACAATCACTGAAACGCTTCGCCGATCGACAAAAGACCTCCTTAATTGATTTGTCGCGACGAAAAGAGACGACTTCGTTCCGACTCGTCGGAACCATCTTTTGTTGATATCTATAATGAGCCAAAAATAGCGCAGTAATGAGCACATGAGGCCCAAAATTTGGATCGTCGGGGACGATTGGCGACGATCTTTTGTCTCATATCGTCGCGACGAAGATATCTCCCTAACACAGTTTTTCTCTTGTGCCTTAGTGCAACGAAAACTGGATGTACAACAATAACATTTACTTTTGTAGCTCAAAATCCATGACAATAAAGAACTTTTTTTTCAAGTTTGAATTGTACGGCTGTAATTACTCATCGCTACTTAACTCTGTTTTGCTACTATCATTATCATTGTATTATCGTAATCTTGTTCATGATTAATGTTATCATTATCTTTGCTTCGCATGCCACGCTTTTGTTGACACACAAAATCGTGTTTGTAGACTGAACAGTTTGATTTACGCATTACATGTCATGACATTACGATGGCTTGTGTACACAGAAACAGACAAGCATTAAAGCACACATACACAAATGCATAATGTACACCAATGCACAAAATTTAATAAGGTTCGTCGAGAGGTCCTATTTACCTTTAGGAGTAGTGATTTCCAAAATGTTCAAGATATCACATTTGATGCATATGTGTAGGTTGTTGTGTCACAAAACATCCTACCATATAAAATTATCGCAATTAAGCCTAGAATATAAGGAGGGTGTTTTTCTCAATAAACCGTAACTGTAGACGGCTTAGTCTGGAAACATTATTATTATAACTATTGTTCACATTTTGTGTATGTAACAACACTTAACATCGATTATATGGATTAAAATCTTTACATTGGTTGTTTCTATCCCTGACTCACATTCTATAACTATTTTACAGCACTAATGGTGGGTTTTTGTTTCATCTGCATTATGGTAAATTATGCCTTCAAAGCTAAAACATAGTACTTGCAAGGACTCAAAATCCATCTCCCATCATTTGGAATTTACTTGCAATGTAAAAAAAGTTCTATCAAGGAACTTGTCTGGCAGACGCGATTTGCCGTGATAATGAGTTATTTTGTAGTATTTTCAGAAATAATAGTAAAAGTCGGTATACCGACTTTCATTGCTGAAGCGCCCTCCCCGCTCAGTTGTGGATAAGTAGAAGGCTGCTAAAGTACGTGATGATCGAATCATTATTCACTCTCGCGCGCAGTGGATACTGCTATGGGACGATGTATTGTAATCGATGTAATCGAATATAAAATATGACGCACACGCAGTAAACACGATCGGATAAGCTCTGAGATTGTAATACTTCCGGCGAAGCTTTTTGGTTGATATTTCGTATTTTGTCGTTACTCACCTGGTGTTACATTACAGCGTTATATCGTACATTTCTTATGCATTTATGTACATTTTAGAGCAAAAATCGACAAATTCTGCAGCCATACGGGAACTTTGTTTTCACTTTAAATCCCTGATAGATTGTAAGGAAGGTACCAGGTTCCCGTAATCAATATTAATTGGTATAAGTCAGTAGTCTAAAAGCAGTGGCTGTCAGTCGGATCGACAGTCGCACGGTCAAAATGATTAAAACATTTAGAAAACACATACACACACGCGCGCGCGCGCGCACACGTACACACGCACACACACTCAACTATTACAGTGATCTCACCCGGGATCGCCAGTGACATCCGTACTGCAGTCCTTATTGGCATGTTGGGTACGGTCTTCACGTGGCAGTATTCGGCGCTCATCAGAGAGAGGTTCGTCACAACTATACACAGCTCTATGTTCTTCGCTTTGTACAAATCACGGAACGTGGCGTCCGCATCGCCAAGCATCTCCTCCAGTCGGTCGCCGAACCATTCGAACAGCGCCCTCGCTGGATGCCAGCCGAAGTGGCGTAGAAGGTTCGGCAAAAGACTACAGGAACCACACTGCGCATCTGGCAGACAAGAATAGCAATACAATACTGTCAGCCTTGAGAAAAATAATTGCGTCGTGTATAAGAACATCCCTATAGAGAGCGCGAGGGGCATATCAGTGAGTCTGAGGCACACGAATACCAAATGAAAATTTTACCCCGAAAGCACAGCTCATCTAACGAATCCTATACTCGAGAAACGGGGCTTTTACTCTGATTGTAGTTAAACAACAGGTCATAATATTATGTTTATCCGCCAGCGGAGCGACCTAAAATAAATGTCCTCATATCTGGTCACACAACTATAAATTATAAATTGTTGTTATTGTTATTATTATTATTATTATTATTATTACTGTTATTACCATTATTGTTATTATTATTGTTATTATTATTATTATTATGTTATTATCATCATTATTATTATTATCATTATTACTATTATTATTATAATCATCATCATCATCATCATAATCGTCATTATTATAATGATGATGATGATTATCATTATTATTATTATTATTATCATCATTATTATTATTATCATTATTACTATTATTATTATAATCATCATCATCATCATAATCGTCATTATTATAATGATAGTAATAATAATGCTCTTCTTTATCGGGGGTAGCCTTTACAATGTTGCCATTATAGCACTGCTCTACCAGAGCCCCTGCCAGTATTATTATACCCTAGCGTTGTCCGATACTCATTCATACACCTGGGTCGAAAGAGACCTGTTGGACGTTATTTTTGCCCAAGGATGTACAGGCACTTGACGGGATTCGAAATAGGGGCCTCTATTGAAACACATGAGTGCTACCCACCATGTCACAGTGCCCCCCCCCCCCCTCCCCCCCCCCCCCCCCAGGTGGTGTGTGCATGAGTATGAACATTGTAACTTCGCAGTTGGATGCTTTCATTAAAATGCAATATGCATTGTAGTCATACTGTGTCATTTCGACTTAATCTTTCCCGCCCTACCAGTTTAAATTCACCGTCAATGATAATGGATACAAAATGAGACACAAACATGAATAACTAGGCATTACCTAAAGACAGAACGGCCTTTCCGGTGGGTTTGAGATATTTGGGAGTGTTTTGTATACAAAACTCGAAGCCTACATGTACAAGTAGCTAACATGTGCTGGATATGAAGAGGTAGAGAATATATATGTGAGACGCATACGTCAAGAGTATCCACTCATTGTTGTACTCTGCGAAAATGACTTGAGTTATTACTCACCAAGAAAAACTTTTCTCAAGTTCAGACCCAGAAACGCCTCGATCTCGTAGGAGTCGTAGCCAATCGCAAGGAGAGTTGCCCACATGGCACCCGCACTGGCTCCGCACAGCCGTCGAATGTTCTTCCAAATTCCCACCCTTTCAAACTCCTGTCAGATGAAAATAACAACTTGATCATGTTGCAAACTTTGAATTCGACCAATAGACAGCGGAGAAATATGAAAATTGCTGTTTATCTTTTTGTCTATTTTGCCATTAAACTTGCTGTGGTTTTCAATACCATGACATCGTCTGCAAAATATTTATCTAGTCCGTTTGAATCTCATTATAAGAAAAGACGGATGAAGCTCGACTGAAATTAGAATCCATTTGTCTGGTCAATCGACGACAATAGCTTATAGAAAAATAGAACATTGTAGATATCATAGAGAATATTTGGGGGTGCATGAATGGACGACTATTTATTTCGTTAAGTTTCCATACTAGTACAATGCAGAGATCTGCGAAACATCTCACTAAATAAGTGCTAAAAAGTTTATGTTATTTCTATCTAAGCATCAACCAAGCAGCACGTCAATTTACTCGGATACGATCACCAAGGGCATAATTTTGTCTCATAATTATCTCTAATAAGTTTCCACTTTGAAATAAAATTATGAATGGATAAATAGTGTTCATTTAGGAAGAAGGACAAGAAGGTAAAGACAGAGTAGAAGAAGAAGAAGAAAGCCACGAGGAGGAGGAGGAGGAGGAGGAGGAGGAGGAGGAGGAAGAGGTTGAGGAGGAGGAGGAGGAGAAGGAGGAGGAAGAAGAAAATAGGGAAATATGAGGAGAAAAGTTGCAAACTTACCCTAACAGCTCCTGCATACGCGAGGCCCTTGTTACCTCCTCCTTCGAACACGACGTTCTCGAAGGGATATTCGAAATCCTCGTACTGGATGAGCTCGATAGAGCTGTTGTCAGTATACCAGCTGGCATCGGAGACGGACGCATTCGACCTCAGCGACTTCAGCGATGGAGAAAGATTGTTCCTGAGGTCGAGGGAGCTGTTTTTTAGTTTCTCCTCCATCTTCGTCTTGTTGGTGAAATCGAAGCCCTCGTACAACTGGGGGTCGAGAGTCTTCCTTCGCTTCTTCTTCCCCTTGTCATTGTTGGTCGCGCCAGGCCGCGACGCCGAGGCGCCCTGCTTCGGCACTTCGCGGTGATCCCCGCCAGGTTTGCTGTCTGTGGTCGGGGTGCTTTCAACCTTGGAATGTTTCGAGCCCATTCCGTGGTGATTTCTAGCCTTGGTCTACCGCTGAAGGAGAAACATCCTGCTTCTTAAAATTTTGTCCGTTCTCTTATTATATGTCAGCAAGAAGAAGTTGTTACTTCTTATCTGTGTACATGAGGCAAGTCTGACGAAATGATTTGAAGGAAAACGCACAAAGATTCAAGAACGTTGTTTACACCGTACAGGCATGGGACTGAAAGCGTATCCAAGGCGCTGTCCTAGATTACATGCCGTCACAGTTAGTGGCCGCTTCTCTCCTTTATGGAGTATTGTCCCTTGGGGTTAACGGAAGAAGGGACTGTAAGAATAGCCGGGGGATCGATATATCCTCGACCGCCTCTTTTTCGGCAATACAATGAATATTCATGAAAAGGGCAGGACAGAGTCCATTGTACTCTCTCTCGAATCAATTCATGCGAAGGGGTTGTCGTAGAGAAGGCCTTTGTGTTCTAGGTAAATGAGAAGGGACTTTCGTTCCGGTGAGATAGGTAGACCTACATACAAATGGCAGGTGGATGCAGTTAAATGCAAGTTCTCATACCATCCTCATAAGATCAACTAAGTGCTGCGCCTCACTATGTTCATCACTCTTCGATATCAGAGTGGTGTCTCCTCACAGTGCGCATGTTATGATATTGCAGTCTTCTTTCAAACTGATATTGAGTGAGGAATATTATTGTACTGACATTATATAATTATGTGCAAGTCTGTAATTTAGGGTGCTTTTTAGATAGAATAACGGATGCATAATTAAATAATATGGCTTATGGAGCATCTCGATTTGTCACACAAACAGCTAGGTTTCCTTATATATATATATATATATATATATATATATATATATATATATATATAACGAAGAAATAAATAAACTAGTAATGCATTATTTCGCCAATAAGAATGAGTTTATGAGTTTATTGAGCAACTCAAATTTTCGGTGGCCTCCACCTTCTTCAGGAGTCTCGACGGAGAATGACATTGACATTGACATTCCCCGTCGAGACTCCTGAAGAAGGTGAAGGCCACCGAAAATTTGAGTAGCTCAATAAACTCATTCTTATTGGCGAAATAATGCATTACTAGTTTATTTCTTATTTCTTCGTTATATTGGAGCCAATACGTGAATTCGCAACATGTTTATATATATATATATATATATATATATATATATATATATATATATGCATATATATATGTGTGTGTGTGTGTGCGTATAAATATATGCGTGTGAGTGTGTGTGTATTCTATATCATGAAGGCGCACACATATATGTAACATATACATACACACACATACAAACAAACACACTCGCACAGTACGTTTGTATAAGAAATCCGTGTCTACGACGATAAATGACCATAATCTCGTCTTGCTGGCTAAGGTTTAATGACAAGACTTCCTCACACAGTCACCCACGACAAAGAGCCCATTCCCAAATAGAGATAAAAAGATTAAATGGGGCGGACAAACGAATAAGTGGAACAAACAGAAAAAACACTGTGTTTGTTCTTCCCTGTAAACAATAATATTAGATTGTAAATGGATCTGTTAACTTTTAACATTTAACTTGCTCTTCATGAAGAACGGAGTTATAGCAGTTTCCTAGAAAGGTGAAATAGTTCATTTGCAAACTGTTTCAGATGAAGGCACTAAGGAACGTTATACTTGTGTAGGATCTCCGTTGCCATAGCGACCAGTCTCCAAAACACCGTACATCTTTAGATCTCTTCTCTTACTCATGATCACAACGTACATTCTCTTAGTTAAAACGCCAAATTCACGTGATTCAAAGCTAAAATAGGAAGTATTTTCCTTCTTTTATTCAAATTATCAACCTGTTCATTCAAAATTACAACTTTCAGTAAGACCGTATAGAGAAAAAAAAAACGGTTTGATCTTATCAAATGGCATAATCCATATACAATAATCACACTACATGCTTGTTTGTGTTTTGCATTTTCAGAGTAATGTTATCTAGCACAAAGACTATACAAGTCATAATTATTTTTCTCTTTTAATTCTTAACTAGAAAAAGGGATCTCAAATGTTTTACCGAGCAACATTGAACAATACATACTGTTGCCCGACTGACGATGTTATACCTGGTATACATTCCACCTGTTCTGAATTGCATTGAGCCCAAGCATGCATTGTAATTGTATGGATGCAATCGATCTTTGCCATTTAATACCCCGCCTCATTTCTACTCCATTAGGCTGCTTGTAGTGATTGGGTTACTCTACACCATCGACACGGTAACTTTGGTGAGCACCTACGGCAATAAATACAACCGCTGACGTTGTTTGTTATCTAAATTGCAAAGGTATAGCAACATTTTGCTGTGTGAGGTGTATTGAAATACAGTACACGTGCGAAAAGATAGAAACCATGTATCAATAAAAAAATATCTGATCACAGTGAAGTGATAAACATGACCTGTGTACTATTTTAGCAAGTTGAATCAAGACCTAGTTTTATCAACAATCTGAACACACTCTGTTTACCGTTTCGAATGGAGAATTTGTTTTATTCACCCGTTGCTCATTGTTATAACGATGTTTATGAATATACTTTTAATATCGAAATTAGAAGTAAACATGCATGAAGAATTGACTTGTGTATAGACCTTAAAACGTTATTTTTATTGGAATTTTAAGGGCAGATGATATTTACTTAAGAATTACCATTGATTGTCATACTTTGTAATATATATATACTTATGATTGAATTTGTGATTTACTTTGTGTTATGTTTTGTTGAATGAAAGAAAAAAAATGAAAATGAAAATGAAAATGAAATAAATAAATCAAATCAAGAACCATGGGCCAAGCATGGCGTCAAGTCGTGTTCTATTACACTGTTTACCAGTGCTTCCAAGTCACGATTTGGTTCAAAACATCAATGTCCTGTTTTCTTTCCCTTTGTAATCTCCAAAATTGTTGATTTTTGTTTGTTTGTTAGTGTGCCCACAGTGTTTGTTAGTGTTAGAGGGGCCCACACACTACAAGCAGAGGGGCCCACACACTACAAGCTCTGTCTTTTTAGTGGGTCCCTCCATTTTTCGCACGGTATACATGTACTTCACTTCGATCACTTCTGTTGCTTTTTTACTATACAATGTATGATTACTATATAGGTCCTCAATTATTGTACAGTCTATTCATTTCACTATGTTCTATTTACCTTGTTCTCTGTTATCAAAAGAAGTGAAACATATGTTATGTCGAAAAATGAAATAAACTTTGAATTTGAATTTGAATTTGCATGCTGATTATATGGTTTCCTCACAAAACATCCCTCGACCCGTCGCTTTACATAATCATTATTAACCTCAAACAAAGAACACTCTTAAATATGAACTTTACAGTACACCTATGTTGATATGGTAATTTTCCATGTATATACATTATATATATATATATATATATATATATATATATATATATATATATATATATATATATATATATATATATATATATATCATTAGATATCTGGGTCCCGTTTTATCAAAAAATATAATCAATTATGATTTTCCTTAACACACGAGCTGCCATAGGCTTATGGTAGAAATCAACTACTGTACATAATCAATCATAACTCTTCATAAAACAGGGCCCTGGTTTATCAGTTTATAGTATGAGGTAGAGTGTCATGCAAACGTAACGATTTTATTATCATGGTCATTGTCGGTATTGTTTTCTACGATGGCCGTAAGTAATCACTCTCTTAGGTGTCACTAGCATTATTGCAACCACAGTTGTTTTCATCATGACAGCATATCTGCGGTGTTAATATTGCAGAAGCATTTTGCTCGATTGACTCCCTTGACGCCTGTGCATCCTTTTGGTGAAAATTCATTTCATTTCTACCTATTTCAACTCAACTGAAACAGATAGATATTTTGAGACTCAAAGAAAAACAAAGTGAATTCCTTTGTCACATGGTTGCTTGGCAACAGTGTGTCCTAATCCAGTGTATCCCGATCGTCGCTCGGCTGAGGTTGATTCCAATGGCTGGCGCCAAGTCGGAGCACAAATCGTGATGGCAGCGGAAAATATCTGACCCGGAAGGACTTTGGCAGAAGTCACCGATCATCCACTGTCGCTGACCCATGTCGGGAAACTGCAAAGGGAAAAGGGACATAATCGACTAGAGTCTATGACCCCGTTTACAGTGCGAGGCTCGGCCGCGGCCGAGCCGCGGCCGAGCCCAGCCCCGCTTCAGTGTAAACGCGCAAAAGGCCAAATGCGAGGCCAAAATTGGCCTCGCATTTGGCCTCGCTCTGGAGGTGGTCTCGGCCGCGGCCGAGCCGCGGCCGAGCCCTGCCGCTTCTTGGTGTAAACGCAAACTGGGCCAATTGCGCGGCCAATTGCGCGGCCAATTTTAGTCTGGCTTCCAAACCCTCTGCCTGTATCTTTCGCTATGCAGGATATTAACCCCCTCAACGTCGAAAACTAGTATAGTTTAAGGTGGTTTTGTCCTGCAAAGGATTTTTTCCTTCGGCAAAGGCCTTTGCCCGAACGGCGACTTCGTCGCCACGGAATTCATTTGGCAAAGGGTCTGAAAACCAGACAATACCAAATTGCGTTTGTTTACAAGCAGAGCACCACTACGACAAAATATTGAAAGGTTTGAATCAAAAGCGCGGCCGAGCCCAGCAGTGTAAACGGACAAAATTGCGAGGCTCGGCCGCGCAATTGAGGCCGGACTCGGCCGCGGCCGAGCCGCGGCCGAGCCCGGCCCCGCACTGTAAACGGGGTCTATCTCATCGAGTACACACTTCCTAGAAGGTTATTGCTGTCATCTCATTCTTGTTCTTGTTCAGGACATTTTATACACTACGAGAATAATGTAAGATGCAGATGGAACTATAATGGCTCATACAGTGAACTCCCATCATAATGAACACGGTTATGACGAAATTCCGGTTTTAACGAAATGAAAATCCGGGTTGTAACATTATCGGTTCTATGTTTTCTATTGTTTATTTGTTCGGTTATAACGATATTTCGATATAACAAAATAAAACTGCCGGTCCCGATGACTTCGTTATAATGGGAGTCCACTGAAACAAGGGGTCTGTTATTCCCGCGCAACAACTGCAATGTTCCCATATGATTGGTTGTTATCTATAGCTATCTTACGATTGTCATGGCGATTGCAACCATCAAAGGACCGTATGTTGCAAGCGATAAAGGTGAGCTGGTTTTTGAATGGCAATAGGAACATAAAGAAAATCACTATACGTGCAGGTGCACGTTAACAAGTTAAAGTTGGCCAGATTACAAATGTATTTATGCGCTTTTCTCTGCCTAATTTCCCCGGCAACGAGCAAAAACTCTCTCGAGATCTTGCCAGATTTACTCCGATCTAGAAACAAAAAATACTGCTGCAATGAATCTCACATACAAACGTACAGAAAAGCTATTAACCAAGGGAGTACAATGCACCAACTTTGAACATCATCAGTATTCTAGTCTACGGACAATTTGACGTGACCCGACCTGGAACAACTGAATGATGTCGGAGTGACGATCTATTCCGAGCCATGGTGACCAGTAGATCGTCTGAGATCGGCATATTTCGGTGGTAATCGGCGAACTGAGGTACACGGTCATCGGAATTCCGTTGGGAATGCGAGGGAGGTCCGATTCACTTCGGTGAAGAGTTCGGAAGCGATCTAAGATGACCAATTCCTGCTCGGCTGTGACGTTCACTACCTTTCTCTGGTAGGTAGTGTCGGTTAGGAGATGCGGATTTTCTTGTAACCTGCGAAATGCAATTTTGGTAATCTACTACGCTAATTGCTGAATTATATTCAATCTGTTTTGGTTGATGTTCAGTGCTATCAAGATTGCATTATGATGCATTTATGACTGCAATATGATAATGATTTCACTGCTCTCGCACCAAATTTACTTACAAGTACATGTAACTACGTTGACTATGCCAGACTTAACACCTATGACTGGCAATAAATGATTGTAAGTCGGCCTATACGTAGTGGAAGAACAATCTTTCTCCTTCCCCTGCTTTAAACAAGGTTGGTAGTCTAGTATACATAAACAAAACATAATCTTATACTGATGGCCAAAATTGAAAACAAGATTTCAGGATTATAGAAAGGAAATCGGTACCAATGAGGAAATTATCATCTTCTATGTTCTATAATGTTATTTGGTATGTAGGATCATAATCAATATTCTTCTTGGCTTCTGTAATGCTAACGTTACACGATTAACACAAACCTTTGTAATAATTCCTGAGTTTGATAATCGGCAATCTTAGCCCTTTGTTCAGGTGACAATGTGGGAAATCCTTCCTCGTCGCAGGAGAGGCACCGATCGACCGCGAAGCACTGCGGACACGACCGGCAGCAGGCGATCACGATGGTGGTCAATGACGAGATCGACGAGTAGACTCCAATAAGGGTGACGAGTCTCACCGGCGATATCCAAACCATTTCACAAAAGTCTCTGAGGAGGACACACGCTCTGTTTCAGCGCAGCATGAACAGCTAGATGTCAGGACATGACGATGATTTTGAGCACGATATCCTCTGATGTGTATGATAGACCTGCAAAACGATTATGCTCATGTTCCTTTCTCATCGTCAGTTCAACTTCATTTTGTTGAGCCAGTCATACAACGCTCACCTACAGTCATAATCCATGGACACCAAGCGCTTTGTCAATGTCGAGCAGACTGCAGGCTTGTCCGAAATTTTAACCCTGGATGTTTTCTCCGATAGCGTTTTTTCTTTGAATATATCGCAGAGAAATACAAAAATGAACACTTGCAACCTACGCCAGGAAGAACTGACATCCGTTTGTGTTTCTTCAGTATCTGTAATTTTGGTAAATCTTCGTGAATGGCCGCTTGTCCCCGCACTGTTTAAAATTTTTAGTTTGCCTGACTGAGCTACCTAACGCAGAATATTCATGTTACCGTAAGAAATCGTCGAGTAGGTCTCTTCAACCGGGATACAACATCAGCAGTTGTATTGGTTATGGGCCAAATAGACAGCTTACAGAAACTATTACTCATATTACTCAGTCTATACTTATGTCGATACCGTGTATCCATCAGCGAAAGGCTATAAAAGCAAATTATAATTTTAGACCCAACATTTTGCTTCAATAATACAATATTCGCTTCTGTTCAAAGTACAACAATACAGCTGTTTATATACCTCTCCACACTGAGTGTACGCACAACACACAATTTCGAAGATGCACGACTATTTACCGGAATACTCTTATTGTCGGCATGCTAGAAAATGTAAAATTTTACTACGGCTGGTTGCATTTCGATTCATTCCACTGAAAAAAAAAATCTCCGAAAAACCATCAACAACAACAACAACAACAACAACAAACCAAACACAATTTGCTCGTTCATTTCAAGTATCGATTTTCATAAGATTGAGAACAAAGACCGCACCTGTCAATAATATGATTGCACAACAGGTGGTAGTGTGTGACGTCAGGCCGTTCTCCGGAACCTCCGTTGTATTCAAAGCATTATAGTTAAACTATTATGACACACAAACATACACCCTTACACGTAAATACACAAACACACTCACACACATTTTATTATACGCTGTATAGGCTTACTTCCGTTCTGTTTATCAGCGCAAAACTGATGTGATTTATCATAGCAGTGATAACGTAACACCTTAATAAAAGCGTCTCCTTTGCTTTTAAGAACCATAACGATATCATAATTTACATGTACCATGTTAAAGAAAAAATGCACTGTGCAATATCAATACTGTTGTTTTCGGGTACTCCTTAGATCCCGGTAGGGTACCGCTCTCAAAAATTATTATTATTTCTCGCATCACACAATGACAGGACTGAAGTTAGCCTAGAAAGTTAGTCCAGTAAAACAACAGCTTTCAGCCCTTGTTAGTATTATACATGTATGGCTTTAGTAATAGAAAATGTTATTATCATTCCTTAGGCCTATATCATAATTTCACACAAATTGTCACCAAATTTTCTCGTTTAAAGTGAGTGAAAAGTAACAACAAAAATATGTGCGCATTAACGAATGTTATGTTTAATAAGCAATTATCACTTTTGAAAGCATTGTCAAGGTTGCTACGCCACAACGAAAACTATTTCGTCTTTGTTTTGAATATGTGCAGACCAATGGGAGGAGGATAAACTGTGTGGTGGTAATGATTTTATAACCGACTTTGTGGTTATTACCCTACCATTGCTTCTCGAAAGCTTGTTTAAACTGTCAAATTCAACGACTTTTGTTTTTGTTTCTTTGGTCCGATCTCATGAAAATCTCATTCTTCTGCAATCTAATACTGTCTATCTAAATTCAGCTGTTCAGATTGACTTTTTAACCATAAAGTGGACTTTCCGTCGTACACGCATGATACTCGTGTCTTTAAGCTTTCCTTTGTTGCCACCAAATCTCAGTCCCGCGTGCTTGCAGGCGCCCGTAAACGCGCCACAACCGATTCCAACGCAAATTTTGTGAGTTTTGTTGCTTTCAGCACTTTGTGCGTATTACCTAACAACCATCCTACTTTGCAGGTTATGCCTGTGTGAACCCATTGTTTCGGAACAAAAGCAACGCTCTAGTTTGGTTTGGTGATGACACCCTCTATATAATCAGCCTCTTTATGTTACCATGACGGTTAATCCTCATCCTATATGAGAGAATCGCCTCGGACTCCCACCAACCACGACCATCAGAGCGTGAAGAGAGATATTATAGAGGTTGCTTTTCCGAAGCTTTTCCTTTTAATAATCCAGTCTATGGGTTGCATCTGATTGACAAGTTGCCTTTCATCGACATTTTAAAGCATTGAGTATTAAGTGTTTTTTGTAGTGGCCTATGATATAAAAAGCATGGGCTATGGGCTTGTATACTCACGTCGGACACGAACCAACGATCTCCAGATTACTAAACAAGCGTCTTATCCCCTAGACTACCGAGCTTCCGCCAGATAGCCAGTGTTGGTTCTCATCCCTCACAGCAGGCGGTAATGCGTAATTTCATTTAAATCAGTGGATTCTTGCGTCGAGTTGTTAATTGTATTGCAACTGATTGAAAAATTACTCTTCATTGACGTGTATAATTATAAGGACCGAAAAATTAATGTTTCAGAAGTAGCCATGAAGAAAAATAACATTTTTGTTAAATCTTGTTGTTGTTCTTAGACTTCTTGTTGTCTTGACTTTTACATAGGTAATGCCAAACAAAATACCTCCACGCACAAAAAATCACTCACACATACACACTCACTTACTCGCGCGCGCGCACACAGACAGACACACATACATATATATATATATATATACACACACACACACAAACACACATACACTGGATACGCCACAATGACAGTCAAAACTTAAATCACAAAGCAACACCGCTGCGCGACCTGTATAATGTGATATTAATAGCCATTTAATTTCACTTTCCTTCGCACATCCACTTACAACAGGAAATTGTTAAGCATTTTGTAAAATTATTTCTATTTCCTCTCTGAAAGGTATCCTGAAGAGATACCCCGGAAGTTTCTACAGCGTTGTTGTTTGTTTGTTTGTTTTTTTGTGCAAGAATATTTTGTGTTTGACATCAAAGTTTGTGTGATCTTGACGCGTAACTCCACGTATAATAGATTTGAGAGAACATTGATTTTTAAGATAGTTATATTTGGATGATAAAGGACACGTATCAGTGAAGACGCATCCAATAGCAGTGCAATAAATTTCATTTGTGCAGGATGAAAATGAAACAACCAGAAATAGAGAAAAAATGATACAATCCCTTCTTCATCAAACTTCATATCGTCAGGGTTGGTTTGTTTGTTTGTTTTTTTTTAATTACAATTCATTATCAATTGCAAAAAAAAAAAGACCGAAAGAAAAAAGCAAACAAACAAACCACAAAACAAACAAATGACAAAAAGAACCCCGGACTTGGTTGTTGTATTACCGGTATTCTGAGTGAAAGGTAACCAAAACTTTGTGTTCTATGCGGGTATAATTACCATTAGTTCTAAAGCATGATGAGACTTGATCCTTCTCCAGTTACCTTGTCCAGATTTGCAATAAAATTCCTTGTAGTTGTAACTCTCTATCTTGAATGCCATTGATCTATAGAGGTATTCATCCTGGCCATAGAGGGTTACTTTAGTGGACAACAGTAACGAAGGAGATTCCTAGTGACAAGATAACCGTTCAAGGACTGTGAAGATAACATGACGTCACTACGCTCTGAGGCGAATTACGAGCGTGAACTTAACCGCAAACCGTAGACACAAAAGCAACGTCTAATTACGCAACAATTCGCCCTTGTCACTCGTCATCACATAGGAATGATTGGCACTTGAACTCGTCAATAAAATCGATCGAAACGCTATTTACAGTAGATTGACTTCAAACTAACAATGAATAAACAGTCTGGTCAGAGAAGCGGGGAAGGGGAGGAGCAGGGGGCTAAGCTTCATTGATTAACTGCTAATTAGATTCTTGTTCTTTGTATTGTTTGTAATGAAGACAATACCTGTGCTGGTTGCTGAGGGCGATCGTACTTGACTTTTCTTGCACAACATAAACACTCCGCGACATAGCGAAGACTGACCAAAATGACTTTACCACGGCAACTTAGTCATGTTGAATTGGAAGTAATGGCAAGCATTTATACAGTAGATAGCCCACACCTGTTGACGATGTCTGCCAAAGTTAGTGAAATATACATTCTCAAAACTCAAGAGAATTAAGAATACAACATTTTTTTTCTCTCTCATTGCAGGGCCTTACAGAGCAGAGTGCACAAGCCCCTCCCCTGAGAGTTCAAATTCAAATTAAAAATTCAAATGATTTGAAGTAATACAAAGTAATATACATAATGCTTACATGAGTAATTTTCCAAGTAGTTCGGGACCTCTTTACACAACAACCTCATACGCTTTTTGGAAGTTGCCTTTTAATTTGACAAAAGGTAATGACGAATGAAAAGGAAACATGAAGAAAGATACAGAAGAATTGTTATCATTCATGGCAAAGTAGATACTACCAATAGCTTACTGGCCTCCTATATGAAATATGTAGGGCGTACGACTTGTTTCAACGTATCGTAAAAACTAACGCGATGCTTTGAGCAGAACTGCCTAGTGTTTACACTGGGGAGAGAATTTGCTAGAAGAAAACGAACCTGTTTCGAAGTTAGGAGGTTTCAGAAACGGTGTAGCCGAGATGACAAGTATGGATCTCCCATGCCAAAACATTCGAAATTATTACTGCTGGACATTTTCATAGTTACTTGTACTCACTTGGACCGAAGCAGAGCCAATAAGCCAGTTCGGAGTTCCACTTTGCGCATGAGCAGAAAAAAAAAGATTGTTCGTACCAACAGACAAGTTGGTTTTTAAATTCACTGGGAGAAGCATCTGTGACGTAATGATTACTCACGTAATCCTTAAAAAAAAAAATGCTGCTTGCCAGCACATCCATCTGACAGCAAAAGTAGTATTTTTCAATGCCCATAAGAGATTGCTAATACATTCAATGCAAAATAATGACATGGACTCTTTACCAAGTGTTTCGGATCGTTCTGGTCATCTGGTCTACATTGGTCTACGCAAGTTCATTCTTTAATAGAACAGGATTGATGAATCTCATAGATTGTTAAGTAACATGTTTGTCGCACTGAAAATGAGTGAAGTTCCCCTAACTGACCGAGAAAAAAAAGAAAGGTCATTCGTATCAATGTTCCTGTGAGTTAACTCTGAACTGGCTTATTTCTTTCAAATCTTTATGTGACGTGTGTGGGGTGCCGATTAGTCAGAACCCCCCATAAAGCGTTGTGCTCACTGTCCACAAAGTCCCTAGCGCAGAAAAGGTTGAATAACATTATTGTCATACTCTTTAACTTCCGAGGACACAGCACAGTCCAGCATGCCAGGGCTAGAATAATATGATATGCGGTGATGAAAATGAAAGGTTTGCGGGCTAAATATCTGGATTTCTGGTTACTTGAATAAAAATCAAATCAATTTGATTAAGCAAGTATAGCACCTTGTTTGCAATCAAATTCATAGAGTTACAAAGTTATCCTTTTCCCCTTTGAAGGAATTGCCTATGGCTGTTAGGTTTGCGGGCTAAATATCTGGATTTCTGGTTACTTGAATAAAAATCAAATCAATTTGATTAAGCAAGTATAGCACCTTGTTTGCAATCAAATTCATAGAGTTACAAAGTTATCCTTTTCGCCTTTGAAGGAATTGCCTATGGCTGTTATAGGCTCTGCGAACTCTCATCGTAGATGGCGTAGTGCCTCCATATTCATCGACACCCCGAGGGGCGAGGATGATTCTTTCTAAATACTATCAGTCAAAGTTACTAGGCACAGACGAATTAGAAAATGGACGTTCTTGCCTAAGAAAGATGTGTTATGTAATCTATCGGATGCTTTGTTGTTTGTTCGCGTATTCATACACATTTTTCTTTTTGACCATCAAGTCTGGTCTGTATTCCCCACACAACTTTCATTAGATATTGTTTGAAGTAAAGATGTACAAGTGAAATCAATAACCACTTATCACTTCTCAGTGAAAGTGAATAAGCCAGACCTTGTCCGACCAAGGCACTTGTAGGGGGTATCGAACGTTACCATTAGATAGTTGTCAAATGCTCTTTCAGTAAGCGTGCAAAGCTTTGTCCAAACTACTAAAGTAGATGTCACGAAAATCAGCAATGTCTTTATTTGGTTAAAGGGCTATGGTCAAGTCACAAATGGGTGTGCGACACGATCCGTGGTCATTTGCGATGTCTTGCATGACTTAAAAGATGGATTAGTAGTCGGACATCTCGGTGAGATTGAATTGGGTCCTCGTTTGTCGGTAGGTGACATCTCAGGTACGTATCCGGGCAATTACCCCATAGGGCAATTACCCCAGCTAAATACTGGTTAGTGGTATAAGGTTACAGTACAGATTAGGGTTAGGGTTAGGTTTAGGATTATGTTCAGGCTTAGGGCCAGGGGAAGGGTCCGGGGTAATCGCCCATGGGGTAATTGCCCTAGACCCCTCTTGTATCATGTACATCCAACACCTCTTGCCTTGTAGTCCAGTTGCTGAAGTCACACAAAAAATAGTCGAGTTGAATTTTTTTTTTTTTTTGCAGTCGTCACTTTGAATACATGTATAAAAATTAATCTTTTAAACTTTATCGTCCGCAGCTGCTTTTTAGTCCACGAAGTCCTTGAACGAGCGACAGAAAAATGTGTTCATCAGAGAGCTAGATCGAAGGCTAGTATAGTTCATCGACCCGGTCAAAGGACCGTGACTTTCATGGCGATCTCCTCTCCGTTGTGGGTCGTCGTACCACGGAGCTCAAGGTGGGTTTCGCCCAGCGACATCGGGAATCGACTGGACTCCCTCCATCGGGAGTAGCCTGAATCCGGAGAAATTCACAAGATAGGTTGATTGTGTAAGCCTTTCATACGTAAGTTTTGGTTCATCTTCTCAATTCATCTTGTTACGCAAGTGGCAATGATGATGTACATAGATGATTTGAATGCATTAATAACGACTGTAAAAGAATAAGGACATTAATAAGAGAATTGATGTTAACAGTGAAAGGAAAAGTTCTGCAGTAACAATAATGATGAAGTTGATGAAAGCAGTTATGATAAAACTATTACTATTACTATCCTACTTTTACTATTACTACTACTACTACGCCTTCTTCTTCTTCTCCTTCTTATCATTATCATCTTTATTATCATTATTACAATCATCACCATTATTGTAGTGGTAATGATGTTTCCTGCTATAATCATGAGAATTAGGCGTTGCTTATCAGAGTTAGTATCTTTAGAGTAAGCAATATTTTCAGAGACGACCGCACCTCATCAGATGTATTATTTTATTAGTCAATAAATTGTATAAGTAAGTATAATATATATTAAAAAAAAAAGCATCTTGCAGAAGGATGTATGCCCCGCAAGGTGTTCTATTCAGGTATCCCTTGCAAATGAAGCTACAGCTTTGTTCTCCACATTACAGTGTTTCTTATCCATTTAGAAATCTTTGGAAATTTTCTTGATATTTTTAGTATCGTAATATGCCTCATGTGGCTTTCCTGGTTAATAATTGTTCACACGTTCACACGGTGATCCTTAACTTCGAGGATAAGCTAACTTCGAGGATAAGCTCTATGGGGCGCCAAGTGTCGCATGGACGATTTCGTTACGAAATCAGTCATTTTGTCGACGAAATGGATCATTTCGTAACAAAATCGCTCGTACGACACTTGGCGCCCCATAGAGCTTATCCTCGATGTTTAACAGTAGAGTTATCTTCGAGGTTAAGGATCACCGTCTAAACTTAATTAATATTAATGACTGAAGCATGGCATCTTCTGTCTCCAAACAGTTAATGTTCGTTAATTCTTTACCTATGAAACAATTTTGCAGACCACACGCGACGACCAGAAACCTCAAGCACCGCGCATAACCCTCTCTGTACTGGCGGCTGAGCACGCAGTAGACCAGTGGATTGAGAAGGCCGTTCAGCGTGGTGCTCATTAAGGCATAGACTGCTATTAGCTCGCTCACTCGTACCCCGCACTGCGTGACCGTAAGTACCACCTGGAAATCGAATTAAAAGCAGCAGGTCAAAATTGTCTTCAAAATTAGACATAAGTGCATTGAAATATATAATGAAAAAAAAAATGAATGAATGAATGTGTGAATAAATAAATAAATACATGAATGAATAAATGAACAAATAAATAAATAAACAGATAAATGAATAAATAAATAAGAAGAAATCAATGAATACATACATAACATACATACATGTATACATAGAAAAGTCTCCCTAATTTTCATTTCTTTTATTTGCTGAGATTGTACACCACTCCATCTTGCTTCGATGCATTATGCAAATGCACTACTAGAGTATCCTTCTTTCCATATTTCTTTGCATCTTTATACCACAGTAATTAGAGAGTTAAATTTCACAAGGCCAGTAGAATTCTGCACAAAGAAAGATTGAAGATGTTAAATGCTCGGGAACCCGATGCAGGTTAATGCGAAGAAGACGCACGCTGATGGATGCCCTAGATATGTTCTCTTTTACTTTTTTACTAAATTCACAGCACGACGTCTATTACCTTCTTTTTCTCAAAATGTTAACCGCGATTACCCAGCTTTACTTTGCTCATGATGCAACATGGTTATCCTCATAGACTTCAGGTGATGCGGGCGACCAGGATTACCTCAGAGCGAGTTGATAGATAGAGTTGCGACACTGGGGTACAAAGGTCACGTCAAATAGTTCCCCCTGGTCGTCGATGTCGACTAATTATTTCTACAGGGTTTTCACATAGGCGCGCAGTACCATACGGACCCAGCGGCAGTGTGAGATACATTGTTGCTTGCGACGGGAGTGTGACTTGTTGAGAAAAATGTCGTGTTTTTACGCCAATCATGTAAACTTAATGAAGTAGAGAAAGGAGTACTTACTGTCGAGGTCAAGGAAACGGAAGCAAACAACCTGAAAGGATGAAATATTTTCAGAGTTGTTTTAACGCTCCTGGCTGATGTTGATGGGCGCACGTCAAAGTGTAAGGACGGAGTTATCATGTAGTCCCACTCCTTTACAATTGTTGTTGTAATTCAAAATCCCGGGCTGTGGGTCTTTACTGTTGTTATGACGACGAGGGGAAGCTATTTTGCACTCTCGCGCAAAACCCATGCGCGGAGCGCGTAACTCTACTTTGCGCAAGCCACGGAGCAAAATAACAATAAATGCATTGTTTGCGTCATAATAGGGTACGCGGTTTTCTAAAGTCTTATCGACATCATACGACCAGGGGGAACTATTTTTAGGGATTGACCAATCAGCGCGAACTTCCGGTGTCGCAACTCTATCTATCAACACGCTCTGGATTACCTGGCATGTCGCCCTCTATAGAGCATACAATTGCAGGTAGAACATCACGACGGTAGTGAATCCTAAGAACTCTACTGTGTAGAGTTCTGTGAGTGAATCTCCCTCGCTATACAATTTTGTCGGTGGACGCTTTCCTCAAATATCAGCTGAATCAATGGTTATCAAAGAGCGGACTCTCTTCCAGACGTCAACACAATGAGCCTTATAGTCAAATTGCTTAAAAAAATGTTCACATTGCTCAAATTGCTAAAAATCAGTATTTTCACATGACAGCTGGAATGTCAAGGACACCACGGGGCAATTTTTCTGAGATATGCATCGATTTAAATGTTTTATGTATTACACATTTGTACAATGTGAACAAACACACACGGCTCAATTCTAAGATATTACATATAGGTTCACATAAAAATAGAAAGAAGTGGATATTGATAAAGGTGAGACTTTTTATAATTTTCCACTCTCTCTATATACACAACCTGCAATACCACTACCGTGAAACTTACAACTATCACTGAACCCGTTCCATACGGGAACCTGTTGGGCTGTGTATTAAATTTATGGGGATTTCAGAAATCAGTATGGAACGGGTTAACCCTTCCTACGCCAATGAGTCAAATGTGCCCAAATTTCACCCACAAACCTATGGACAGGAATTTAACATGGCACACAGACGGTTAAGTAACTCGAGGCAAGCGATCTCGACAGCGACAAGACCCATTTAGAATCAAGCTACCAGCAGTATGCTTACAAGCCTCTTTTTCCAAACTCTTAGTGATGACGTCATATAGATCTAGACAGCGATTTCGCACCATCACTACAACAGACTAAACTCTCTGCACGGCCCCAGAGTTGCCATGGCAATCGATGTTTATCTGGGAGGGTTTTTAGAATGTACCGCTCGAAGCCTAAATTTACATCTTCCCTTGCGCTTTTTTTTTTTTTTGGTCTTGCTTATCTGCTCGTGTTTAGAGAGACGTAAAACAATAAAGAAGACGAAGTAACAGAAGGTGGTGGAGAAGAACAGACTTAGGAGGAAGAGAAGGAGTAAGAGGAGTCATAAGACGAGGGAAAGGGGAAGGAAGAAGAGGATGAAGAAGAATAACAGGATAGATAATCTCAGTATTTTAATGTCCCATGTCACGCCAGCCGTTGCAGTCAGTCTTGATGTAACACTTTGGGGCCTTGCTCGAATTGATCACAGAAGCTCGGCAATGTTAACTAAACAGCAGCACTATGCAGCCTCGGGGACTACAGGCAATCATGATAAATATCGGTTGACAAGGGAACAAACACACATCTTTTTCTGTTGTTGTTCGAAGGAGCAGGAAAATGTGTAAAAAAGAAAAGGATTTATTGGTATATTTAATCCTATGTCAGAGTATTTTCTATATTAATGATTGGTAGACACTTTTCCAGAGCGATATAATAACTACACAGCCTTTCAAAGCGAATTTTGTTGCATTCGAATTAATTCTCCGACTGCTGTTGCCTGACTCGTCGCAAGTTGTTCGCCAAATTCACTGTGAATTCGCAGCATATACGCGTACATCTACAACGAGAGGTCCAGTCGCGCTTCTGTCCATATAGCCAAACGAACGGTGTTGTTGTGAGGCGCAGATGTTGCACGTGATGCCCCCTGCAGGCGTCCAATGTCGCCAGAGTTAAGGCTAATGCGTAAACATCCTAACTTTGCCGTGACTTCATCTCTACAAATGTTTACCCAACATTCTCCCGAAGGCTCCACGGGACGACGAGGGGACGAGAGTCGATTTCCGCTGCGTCCTAATTACACGACACGTGACCTCATAATGCCGTCCTACTAGGCGGTTAGTATTGTTGACTAGATCATGTTGACGCTTAAAGATCGCGGATACACCATGAAGTTTTAAATATCAATGAAACAGCAAAACAAAGTAATAATTTCGGTATATATTTTCAGAATTTTGCAGGCGTATTGAATACCTGTTTCTGTGCAAGAGTTTATTACATTAGATTTTTGCATGTATACTACAGTGTACAGAAATCATGGAAATAGACCAAACTAAACAAACCAAACCAACCAACAAACAAACATGGCATATACTGAAACGCAATTCTACGTAATTGTGCATTGTTACAGTACATTTTTTTGATGAATGAATGTGATCTGAATCATCGATGTCAACAATGGTGCTTGTACACCAAACCTAGATGACATCAAGTAAATCATTCGCAATTCATGTCATATTAATTGGGAGAAAATAAATTCATATTACCACTACTAAAGGAAACCAAAACCTAAAGAGAAATAGATATGGATTAAGTGAGAGCAGCAACATTAGTAGAACATATCAATGACAGTTTGAGGAAAATCGGACAATCGATGCAAAAGTTATGAATTTTTAAACTTTTGGTGTTGGAAAAGCTGGATGAAGAGACTACTTGAGTTAAAGACATCATGTGTGGACAACAATAAAAAATATAAAGAAAATTCAACATGCTTTCACTTTTCTAGCATAGTGAAAGAACACTTGACTACCCGCTTTCAGAAAGCAGGGGAAATAATACTACCCTTATGTCAGTATCAAGTTGATGGAATGTGTAATCTCATGAAAAAATGAATTTTTTATAACTCCTTTTATATTGTTGTCCACACATGACGTCATGATCTCTAGTAGTCTCCTCATCCAGCGGTTCCACAACTTTCACTGATGTGTTCTACAAATGTTGCTGCTTTCACTTCAGCCACATTTCTCTTGGGGTTTTGGTTTCCTTTAAGGTGGTGTTCCTTTAAGTTGAATTCATAATTCACTGAATTTCGGCGCAAGACTCTACAGACACTACGTTGACATCGCAATAATGATGTCTACATTGTCACTTTATAAATTAATGGAAGTGATTTGAATCATTGATGTCAGTTAAACAATGGCGCTTGCACGTAAAACCCAAATCGGATCTAGTGTATCAATCACCCCCCCCCCCCCCCCCCCAACTAAGGTGGCCATCCGTAGGCTACCGCATGCGCATTCCCAATTTTTCGGGAAAGGGGTATATTTTCGAGGCTCAGCTCGGGGGAAAAATCCCCGAAAAATCCTCAAATTGGGGGGCCTTTTATCTTTTCCCCGAAATATTTCTGATAAGGGGTAGTTTACAAATCTTTCCCAAACAATTCTGAAATATCTAGATCAAGAAAAAAGAGAGAAAAAAAAATCTGAAACAGGGGTGCATGTTTTGATGTAAAGCATGCCAGGCTCCAGCTTGCCTTCTCGTTCCCTTCCAAAAACATGTGATAGGGGGCAATTCTGCTGCGTCTCCCTTCCAAAACCCTAAAACAGGGGGGTAATTTTGGTGGCTTCCCTTCCGAAAGCCTGTGGCAGGGGTGGAACAAGCATAAATGTGTATGTATGACCGCGTGAGTGGGGGGGGGGGGGGGGGGATCAATCCAATTCATGTCAGATTAAAAAAGGATAACACAAACTTCATTGCGCCACAACTTCATTGCGCCACTCCACAATGATGTTCCTTTAAGCTGGAAATTAATTCACTGAATTTTGGTTCCTTTAAGCTGGAAAATAATTCACTGAATTTTGGCGTCAGACTCTGTATAACTGGCACTGGGTTGGAATTGCGATCATATTTCACTGCTATACCGGTGTCATCCAAACATCCGAAGGATCATGTTGAGATCGGTCGATGCTTATCAAAATGGGAAGCCTACAGTCTTTGGCGGATATGGAACCGTGGAAAGAGGGAGTCGAGTCGGTGTCTCCTGCAAATCGAATACCACACGCAGCTTGAAAGATACAACGATGACGGCTGAGACCCAGTTCACACTAACAAAATACGCCGGGCGTTCCAGGGGTATTCTTTGTTTGTCTTTCTTCGTTACGACACATGTGGACATCTTGCTCTTAAAGGTAGACGCCGTCGACTTCATCGGGTCTTGAAGATACTCAACCCCTAAAAAGGTGACATTCCATTGGATTTTCCTGAAGTATCTTGCACTCTTGTTTACACGCGGTCTTACTTTCCAACTACATCTTGTCTTTCTAAAGAATATGAATGGGGTCTTACATGTGGATTCGACTTGATCCTGTAAAGAAGAAGAATAAGTCTGATGTATAATAATATGGAAAGAGAGAGAAAGGTTGGCGGAGAAAGTGACGGAGAGAATAAGAAAGGGCATGAAGGAGGAAATAGTAACAGATTATAAGGTAAAGTATGAAAAATATCAATTTCAAAGGCATTCTACGAATAATATCTGTTATTTCTTAGTCGTTACTAAGTTTGCTGTAAATCAAGTCAATTAGCCAGGAGGCCAGTAATCTGTCTCAAAAGTGATGTGCCAACAACTGGACGCCTGTGTATCATCTTCCGATTTGGTTTATCTTGATAGCGATGTCATTAGAGTGATAAATATTATGAATTAATGTTATCCTCATCATCTATCAACGTCAACCAAACCAGTTAATGGCTACAAATTTCGACAGATTTCGACTGTAATGGTATAAAATGGATCAAATCTCATGAATACTTTATTCGCAAGTACAGGATAATCAGGCAATTACACTTTACACGCAGAACTTAACATTAAAGGACATAATGATAGCTGGCATAGTAACGGGGTGGCTCTGCAAATGATGGCAGAAGCAAAGAGCGGAGGACCTCATCTATGGCAATATACGGGAAGGTGATGTGAGCTGAATCGCTATTGTACATCATTCCCCTCTCCAAACTACCACCACAACAACAAGAGGGGTTCATGTCACATGCACGGTTCATTTTGTTGTTTCTGATTGGTGAACATGTGCACAGTTGACTACATAATATCTTCTTCTTCTTCTTCTTCTTTTCTTCTTCTTCTTCTCTACCGCCACCACAACCCCATTTCCCCACCCTCCTCCCTTTTTCTTCTTGATCATGGGACAATCACAGACTGTTTAGAAAAGTGAAATTGGTAGGGGAAATCCATTTTCGAGTCCTGATAATAAAATGTTCAAAATAATACACAACCACAAAAAGCTGTTATCATCCTGATTTCTGATTAACAGCATGCCTCTTCTTTTCAATGGTGCAAGTTAACTTTTACTAAATGCGCCTTTCTAATCCAAACTCTGTCTGCCTATAGATACTTGTGGAGATGGAGGGGGGGGGGGGGGAGACCGCCCCCGTAGCAAACGTACTTTGCACTGTCAGCCCGTTAGTTATTTTGCTGCGCTACTTCTGTCGCGCCCTGTCCATTACCTCTCGGGGCTTACAGACGGCCGGCGAATGCAAGATTAAACGCGGATGGCTGCCCGTCGGAGGGAATTTCAAATCACCAGGGATACAGGCCTTCGTCGCCTCCAAGGAAAATACGACCGAGAAAGCGAACTCAATTACAGAATGGAAAATGTTATATATTCCCTACCCCATCCTGTCGATCAAGAAAGCGCCAAAAGACTTCTGGGCAAGAATTCACCACGTGTAACTTGTCATCTTCAGTAGATAGCAAATGGCTCGAAAACATGATCATTCTTTAAGGTGACGGAAAGGTTGACAATGGTTTTTTCCCCATTTTCTCACTTTGTCTATTTCATCTTATTTTACTTTGTAATTCTAATTTCTATTGTTTCGTTATTATTATTATCATTATTATTATTATTATTGTTATTATTGTTATTATTATTATTATTATTATTATTATTATTATCATCATCATCATCATTATTACTATTACTATTATCATCACCATTATTATTATTGTTGCTATTATTATCACTATTACTGCAAGAATAAAACCTGTGGTACAATATAGACATCATAAACGGAAACACTGATTTACTTACTGCCAAACATTCGAGCTTTTGTGTTTATTAGCATCTCTTTCCTTTCTACTTTCCACTGATTTTTAGATAATCAAATTTTCGAATGTAATGAGCACTTTCATCCCTACCGCCTTGCTGCCTAATTAAGATGTAAGAAGTTCTGCTTTTGCTCAAAATGTCGCTGGGATGTTTGCCTTCTCATATTGCTAATTTGTAAATTTCCCTAATGTACTCGAAATGCCACGCTGGCTATTAGAAGTCTTTGTAATCAGGTAGTATAGATCTTCTCTCTCTCTCTCTCTCTCTCTCTTTCTCTCTCTCTCTCTCTCTCTCTCTCTCTCTCTCTCTCTATATATATATATATACATATATACATTAATAATACCAACTACATGTATGTATATTACTAGTATGTAAGCTGTACGCTGGAGGAAGCCGTAAATATCCAACCAAAGTGAGAATATATTTGACGTCAACAACCTAGACAACACACAATAAAATTTTATCATTCTCACATTGCGATACAAACTCGAGAAACCCGTGTACAATTTATGAAGAGCTTTAGATGACGATTACAATAATCTATAATCCTCCTTTTCCATGAGCCATGGCTGCTTCCATAGTTACAACTAGATTGAACGTATCTCATACTCCCCCCTCCCCCTTCATTTTAAAACTCAAGAGGCATTCAGGAATAGTATCGCACTTTGTTACAAATGACCCTTTTCCTTCTGATCATGTGCAAACCTTCAAAGCAGCCTGAGAAGTCGCGTATTGGTTTCCAGCTCACGTCTCCATCGGTCGAGTGGACCCGGAGTTACATATAGCTCTCTGGTTGTTACGGGGATTTGGATCTTTACATTCCCGCAGTTCGAGAAAGTACAGCGTTGCCACATGGCCTGTGTTTCGATGCGAATAATAAGGTGATCAGGGCAAGGAGTTTCATGTGTGTGTGTGTGTGTGTGTCGGGGGGGGGGGGTTGGGGTCGGGGTGGCAGATAAAGAAGAAAGGGGAAGAGTGGTGAGAGGAATTGTGAGGGGTTGGGAAGAAGGGTATAGGGTTATCTTATCCGGAAGCGAGGGTTAGGTGCCATCTGCTTGTCAATGAGCTTGTGGATCTTGGTCTGCATAAGGGCTGAGACAGGTTATTAAATAGCTACATCATGAATGATTCTTATATCTTATGACCTTTACATTTTGTTTTTGTGATGACAATTAGTTTTTATTGAAAAGAGGGGAAAATGGCCGAAGCTTTATCATTTTCGTCAATCAAGGCAATGGCAAGTAACTGTGTTATAATGTTTTTCATTGCAAAGATGAAATCGTAACAAAAAATACCTGCTTGTGCAAATAAACCAAATAACAGACTTTAAGACGGCAAAATACATAAACACACAAACGCACGCACGCGCGCGCGCACACACACACACGCAAATAAGCAAAAAAAAAAAAAAAAAAAAAGAAGATATACACTCACACCACACATAAAGAGATGAACGGGCAGGTTGTTATGGAAACCTACCCGGAGAAGGTTTTCAGTGTGTGTCTGTTAAGACGTCACCCGGCACTCTCTCCTGCGGTTTTATTACCCGAAGCGATGAATTTTGTTCTCCGGACGTTGTCCCGAGCTTGTCTGGGTAAGGCCTGTAAGAGTCAGAGATGCTCTACTAACCTAGGGATTCGTTCTTCCTCATTTATGATAATCATTATGGTGATAAGAAACACTAACTATGATGATAACGATAATATGATAATGATAACAGTATGACACTCCTAGCACATGCACCAAACCCTTCTCTGTACTTTTTACTAACTTGAGAGGCTCAAATGAATTACATTTTGATAGTATCCAAAAATTTCTGAACCGGGAAAGATGCCCAGTGTGTCGGTTTGGATTATGGAAAGTCAACGGGTCTTCAAGCCTACCAGACGGCTGGCTAATTTGCACAGGGTGCCTGCTTTCCATAATGAAAACAGTAAACAGGGAGAACCAAAACAAGGAGAAGGAATCGTCTAGGCACGTACGAATTCGCAAGTCGACAGTTCAGCGCACTTTGCGCAACGATGCATCGTATTCCGCGGCACTGTCCGATGCTGCCGATAGCGAAGGGATCTTTTTTATGTTGGCCGCCTCCCCTTCGCTTCCTTCTACCGCCCCCGACCCACCCCTCCCCTCCCGTGGATATGAAATAGCGCCACTTCATCGATTGTCGAGCAACATTTAATCGCGTAAAAAGGAGCGGGCAATGAGTTCCGGGCCGATGGGGGAAGATTAGGGAGTATATGGGTCACCAGATCCGCGGGTTGCGAAAAGTCAGATGTCTTTTGCGAAATTGCCTTCAGGAATCTCAATCCACCCGAGAAAGATGTCTTAAGTTTGACAGTCAAGCAATTAGAGAGCCTGACTTCGATATTAATTTGAGGAAAGTCGCTCAACTCCTACTGTGTCACATTACATTCTCACCTGCATAAGATGTCAAAGGCGATGTATGCAGAGTTTAATTAATCTTTATTCTATTTCGCTCACTTATATCAGTTTTTCTTAGGCATTTGATCGCCACTTTGTGCATCAACGCCTGTTTCCTTTTGGGTATAGTTCGGTATCTGACCCAAACAGCAACTTTGGCTAAACAATACTTTGCAATGATAAAATATCATTTGCTTCATTTTAACGTGTCGTCCTTGTCGAAACATTATGACATTTTCGTCACTTCATACTATTAATAAACATTTTATGAAATATCAAACAAACCCCCAAAAGAAAGGAACGACAATTATGATAACCACCTATGAATTCTAAGAGGCAGAGAAAGAAAGGGGGCAAAGAGACAGACAGAGTGTATCCTTATATATCATATGCAATAGCAGTTTCATTACGTATAGCTGGTGCGATGATTCTAATATGTTCTGCTTATGTCGGGCGTTAGTCATTTAATGAGCACGATACCCATTTCTTAGTGCTCACTGGGTTGATTGATCGCCTCCCTTCGCACATCTCAGGGGGGCGTTTTTTGTCCGTTAAGAGAGTTTGCTGCGCTGACGATGCTCAAATTTGCCGAGTACAGCCCTGGTGTTTGAGCGAGAGAGGCGTTTCCTGAAAGACGGCATCTATGCAAATAACCAATCCCTCGGAAGCAGCCGCTCTCGTGCAGTCTCATACCACTCCGTCCTAATTTCAATATTGTATATTCACGCGTTTCACAGAGTGCGTGATGTGTTGTTGGATATCACCGCCCCCCCTCTCTCAATCTTCGTGGAAAGAAGGACGTGAATTCTACAGATATAATAAATACACCTGCTCATTTCGCTGCAAAGTTGATGTGCTATCTTGCTTACTTGATGGTATGATTTTCACACTTAATCTTGACACTTACAAAATTGCTTTCCTTTAGATTGATCAATTACTACGAAACAGTGAGAGTCTCATGAGTTCGAGAAATAACCTAGAAAATACAGTAATACATTTCCAGAAGGAATCAAAAGTAAAAGAAGCATCAACGACACTTTAGTTCATAAGATGATCCTCCTACCAGAATATCCCCCGAATGCTGCTTGACCCTATTGATATAACTATATTTATAGCGCAAATGATTTCTGTCGTAACTGTTAATGTTTACAAGTCGCCGCTTGCATTTTGAAGGACTGAGATAACATAATTTTTTTTTACACGTCTTAAATTCTAATCTCCGCATAAAAGAGAAAAAAAAGTGCAGCAGCAGGAATTGCTGCAGTGTCGCTCAAAATGATGTGTATAGTCTGCGGCGAATTCAGTGAATGACAAATACAATACTATTTTACTTGTATTTCTAGTTCATCGTATCAATATTGTCTCTATAGAAAGTACTCAATGTGTAAACAAATAGAATTCTTATCCTGTGGCGATTTCACCTTTTTAAACAGTCCAAGATAATAACTACCCAGAGAGGTGACAGGCAGTAGCCCCTAATGACGGGCTATTGAAAGTTCACGTTTTTATCAATAAAGAGAAAATGTAATGTGAAGTCAAAATGTACAGTGGAAAATACTCTTCACTGAATGTGAAGGACGATAGATTATCTCAAAACAACTGCGGAATCTCAGTATACTTAAAATGGACTGAATATTGTCTAGTTGACCGATCTGACATTAATACATACAGGTCCTTTGCCATCTTGTCTTCCCGATGAGATGTCATTTTGTTATACACTTGATCTTTTGTCTGTATGTCTGTCTGTCTGTCTCAGACTAGTAAAGGTGGTCTTTCCTTTAAATTGATTTTGTTCAGATTAATTCGTGGAGAAATAATACTGAAATTGTGATAATGACACATATCTATTCATCCGAAGCCGGAAAAATGTTTGACATTTTTCAACGAGACAACTCATTCAGAATGAATTCAACTTGAAGAATATTTCAGATCTGCAAAATAATGTCAAACGGGATATGTCTAATATCTTCAAGCTTCCTGCCAGCCTGCCGGTGGTTGCTTCTGCGGTGATTCGAATACTGACAAGGTTGTATAAGATAACATGAACCAAGCTGTCGAATTTGTATGTATGTTTTACTCCGTTGGCGTTCACCCTAAGTGAGCTACATTTTAACTAAACGGATGTGGCAAACAAGGATCATGACACCCTTTCAATCTGACAAGTTTCTTTGGTTTTAGGCTTTATCGACCATTCCTGCAGATAGAAGAGTATTGCACACATTTGCGCAGTCGATGATATAGAAAGAATGAGAGAGAGATAGAGAGCGATAGATAGATAAATATATAGATAGATAGATAGATAGAGAGATAGATAGATAATAAGATTGGTTGGTTGATAGATTGAGATAGATGCATTGATGTATAAGAATAGAGAAAGAGAGATAGAGAGATGGCATTAAACAGTACCGTAAGTTGAACGTGTGAGTGGACATTTTACAAGGTAAGTGGTTTATCATTCTGAAACACACGAGGCGAAGCAAACTCTGTCTCAGACTTCTCTTTGCACTGGCTCATTACTGATGCGTGATTGTGTTGTATGCACCCTTTCCTTTTTCCAACAATATATCATACATACCGCTTTACATTCTTTTCATTGCAACTGATTGACAAATTGCCCTACATCGACGTAAATAAGCACTGACTTGATCAGTGTTTTAGTAGTAGCCATGATAAAAAAAAAATCACGGGCGTACATACTCGAGCAGGATTCGAACCTACGACCTCCTGATCACCGGACAGGCGTCATCTCCACCAGACCACCGAGCTTTCGCCTATCTCGACGGAAGAATTTCACTAATTTGAATAATAAATACATTCTTGATTTAAATGATTCATGCCTCCATTGATTTTGTATGGGCAATTGTGGTAAACTCGCCTGAGAAAGCAACGTAGTCATGCTTTGAAAAACACATTACGTTCTTTTTTTTTCCTCATCAATATAACTTTGATAGATTTCTGTTACTCTGGACATGTAATGACCAAAGTGTAGAGAATATGCCAAGCTTTGCTTTGATGTAACTTGTATGATGTAGTCTATGATTTGTTATCTTTCAAATGACCAGTAGTTACATTATAGTTAAGGTATGACCTTTGCATAAAAAAACAGTGAAAGAAACTTAGAATTTACTTGCAAATCCAATAGGAAGCCCCACTTGATAGTCAATCACCACATACAATGCAACCTACATGACTTGTGACAGGAATGAAATTGCAACAAACGTTGTCACTATTCTGTGTTTTTTGGCGATTTATCGATCGGTTTCGGCAGGTTTGTGGGTTTGAGGAAAATATGCGAAGTTTTCTTCTTTTTTTTTCAGATCTCGTTTCTCTGTATCTTTATTCAATCTTGATCAATAGGGCAATTCATACAATAACAAAAGGAGGGATTACTGTATGTAGCTAGCCCTATACATGAAATTAAATTACGTGCAGTGAAAAACAGAAAAATGAGGAACGGACTGAGTGCACTGATGTGGGTATAGTATGGCTAATGACAAAGAGATATCGCTATTTTTGGGAGTAAAACTCGTAAATTAAAACAAAATAACCAGGTGATTTTTGTCAAGTGAATGGCTTCGTATTACTTCACACTCTTGAAAGAAGGATCGTGGAGAGGGTCCTTTTCACTCACTCTAAACAAGGGTTCGATTACTAAACGCACTTCGCAGTGGATAATTCACTCATTCCAACGAAATGCGACATATTGCAGGTGTGTGAATGGATTTGATTATCTTGATTTACTAATATTCGCCAAAGATTCACAAATTAGTGACGTCTGTATGGTCTGGAGAAATTTTGACTATACTTGTATATTTCGTATTTCAATTTGATGTGAGCTTCTACCTTTCTTTTGATTTGTTCTTACGCTGCACCGGTTTCAATGAATATCTTATATCAACAACACTTTGAGCGGATATTTTGACAGTGGCCGTGGACCCTTTTCTTTTCACCTGTCGGTTGAATTGTGCTTCGCCAAAAGTTTAAAGAAAGATCTAAAAAACAACAACAAACAAAACACCCGGCACTATATCATAAAATAGAAAAGCAAGAAAGCTCATCATTCATCCCAAACACACACTAACAGTCAGGAGACATTTCATGAAGAAATTCGAGAGGAAAATCATCAGTTTTGTTTGGACTTACTGCAGTGAATCGATAGCTGCGAACGTGCCAATTTCGCCGAACTGAAAGCTCGGGAACAGATAGCTATTCAAACAGGTATAACTCTGCTATATCGGTTGCGTTTCAGGTCGTGAGAATTTTGCCGATCCCGCACTGTCACGACTCACGCAGGCACAAACACGGTTCATCTAATACCTGTCGTGACGCCGGACAATAATCTGCGGTGTATACTCGCACGCAATTCATTTTGGACAGTGAGCACTGAGCGGACGCAAATCCCTTTCGTCCTTGATGATTGTATACGTTATGGCAGCTTCAACCTTGCCAAGTAATAGCATTGGTGATCCATCTAGTGATACCTGCTTTAAATCAATATGTAATTACATTGATTACCACGAAGCGGCAGTGAAATAGCATGGTGTGTATCGTGACGTGATTTCATTTCAAGAACCGGCCCTTCAAGAGCAATACAATGTAGTACATTGCTCAGTGCATGTGAGAAGATTCCAGCTCAGTTGAGTACACATTGATAAGCAATAAGCCGGTTTACTCTCAAATTTCTAATTTTGAACGTTCTATCCTTGATAACGTGGTGACGGCCGTTGAAATGATCTGCTCCTGCCAAACATTTGATTGCTTTGAATTACATTTCCGTGAGCGTCTTGCTTTATTTATTTTTTTTTTTTGGCAACGTTCATCAAACTCCAGAAAGTCTTCTGAGTGACTGCAGTCACCTTTGTTTTTAAGGTAGGAGTAATACTTGACTCCCAATATTAATTCAGTAGGTACTGACGATCACACGAACCGGCTTAGCACTTCATAGAGCTCTTTCTATGTATACCATCTGTTCACACGAGTGACGCACTTTCTAGTTCCAGATTGTGTCATCAATGACTCACATCACGCCAAATCTAAAGCCGATTTGTGTGTTTAAACAAAATATGATTAAAAGAAAAATGAATGAAATCCAAACAGTGTGCTGACAGCAAAACATATCTTATCCATGAATTGCAAAGAATATCACTATTATTCTTTTCCACCCAATCCCTTCCGGATTCTGATATGACCACACATTTTATATAAGATCAACCAGATTCTAGTTGGGAAAGGGGTATGTTCTCAGAATCAGAAAAATAAGAGGAACAGGCTGGTGAAAATTTGACCAAATGTTACTTCTGATTTAAAAAAAAAAGAAATACAAAAAAGTAATGACACACCAATCAAACAGAAATTGACAACTTCATAATGTATCATTGCCACCCCACCTTCCATTTGCCCTGTATATAAAACTCCTAAACTATTTTTTTTTTCATTTAGCGTTTAAAAGAAAAAAATACAATGATTGGACACTTACAAATTTACTTTGTTGGAAAATTAAAACTTCTCATCTTATATAGTACAGAGCAAAATATGGTAATGAGCTGGTGTATGCCATCATGGAATTGACAATCGTTTTGTTCGCTTAGTCACAGCTTCCAAAAAGGAGTCAAAAGGGGCCTCAGCTGTTGATCCTAGCAGAATCTTCGTCAGAGGCAAAAGTACACCACTGGCTCGCCACTTTGAGATAAACAGTTTTCAGCAGGGTTTTTTTTTTTTGTGCTACATTTAGCTTACAAAAACATAACTTTTTTATATGCAGGCCCTATATATTCTATCAGAATTTCCTCAAATTTTCTTCGTCCTGTTCCGGTCACTTTTCTGCTTTTATTTACACAGCTTATCATCTTCAAGGGGCACTAATTCTCCTTCAGGTGTCTTACTGGTATACGAATTTCAGCGCTCTCAGTGATACCAATAACGTGGTTTTTTTTTTTTCCCCTTGAAACTTTCAAAAGTCATGATTTTTAACTTTCATCTCGATTTTACAAACCTTTATTATTCATTACTCACCGTCGGGCACATTATTGTCTCGGCCCTAAACTCCTTCCGTATTTACCAAAATCGTCAATATTATCCCATCCCCTCTGTCTTCTACATACCATTGATTACTAGCACGACTGTATCAAATTAACGACTCTATGCATGCTAGAGCACACGACACCCACAACAGTAGCGTATAATGCGAAACTCGATGTTTTAATTTACATCACTTCGCGACACGCACCGAGATTTACAACAGGATGCCGTTTGTATCAAAATGGATTTCCAGGTAATTTCAATCAACGCTGCTATTTCGAATAAGCAGGAAGAGGCTTGTATCTTAAGATTTTGTCAAATAGACGAAACGTCACAGTAGATTGAAGGTGCATTGGGATTTCGATTGAATTTCCTCCATCAGAAATTGCATGTTGCGCTTGATAACTCAGTCGTTTCTTTTCTTCTTTTTTTTTTGTTTTTGTTTTGCATATTGCCAAATGTGTGTGTTAATTTTGCTGATTATCAATGCAGTCGAAAGGTAGTGAAAATACTGCTATCTAGTTCTGAAAGACGAATTTAGTACTGCTTCAAGCCACGTTAACATGAGCAAGAGTGATTTTCCCAAAGTTGATGCACTAGGGCGATCATTCTCTGTTTGGGAAATGCTTCTATTGATCAGAAGAGACCCGAATAGGAGGATACATGTGATTAGTGTTTTAAAGGATGAAGCAGCGAAGAAAAAAAAATAGATAAATAAATAAATAAATAAATAAATGCCCCTAAACTGATTTTTTTTCTTTCGATGGTAGTATTTCATGCATCCATTAATTATTTCTTTCCTATTGTTCTTTTTCGTTTTTAGACTAATTTTACACTCACAACCATGAGCAATACCTGACAAAATGAAGTGTACACGTGCATGGTTATGCGTAAGAAAACACCATTTTTATCTTGAAAGAATATAAACCAAGATAAGATATCATCGACAATTGTATATCACCTACACAGTTAAAAATAGATAAGCAAATAAATAAGTAAACAAATAAATGATTATATATATATATATATATATATATATATATATATATATATATATACATAATATAATATAATATAATATAGCAGCAAACGATCGAGTTCTGGCTTATGTTGGCCGTTTGCCCAAAGCATGGTTGTCGATGGTCACCATAATACTCGTTGTTGTTGCTGCTCGTGTCTGTTTTGGGGAGTTATGTGGTGGCCAGCGATCATTCTCCACTTATTTGGGACTCGACAGCGGCTCTTTATTGTTATTTTCTATCTTCACAATCATATTCGATCATTATCTAGATACAGTAGAATGAAATGCTTAAATCAGAGTTGAACATTCACCGGAATATTCTGTTACTTCATAGACTTGGGAGAACATTTAGAATTTAGTGTAGAGTTGTATGCTCAGCCTGAAATATGCACTGCTTGCTTTTCAAGCGGTGATTGCAAAATGCGCTCATCGATCTAACCCGCTGTCAAGAGGAGATCACCTGCAGATAACTCAAGTTACGGGGTGGGGAGGGGGCCTTTGCGCTGTCTCCATTAGCAAAAAGATTTCTAGCGTCACGTATAGATCAACAGGTATCTGAAAGATGAATGAGAGTGCATGGAATGAAGAGAAACGTCAGAAAGATGGAACCCCTGAAAGGGATGCTTGTGAAAGGTGCTAGTGGAAAAAAAGTACCTCCCCCAACCAAAAATTCGCAGAAATACGTGAAGCAGACAGTTTCATCAAATTCGGTGGGATTAGTTCCCTGAAGATACTGGCGCCAGGGAGTTGAATAACTCTGACGGAAGTGATGTGTTCTATTTTATCAATAACTTTACGAGAAACCAAAAGAACCCTCACTGGTCTTGTTCTGGTCAGCATGAATATTTCATAGATTTATTGAAACGGAAATGTCCTTTTCGGCATATGGATAGGATCAGCATTTGCTCTTAAAATGAACATGATATGTTCGCATTGATGTATTCACATTAACCTAGCCGGGAGGAATGCAACCACTTCATTGGAAAGATGTAGAAGAAGAAAGGACAAAATAACATGTTGATGCGATTGTTTTCGTTACCCATCTAAACATGAATCAGTCTGTTTCACCTAGGAGTGTTCCGCACAAAAATAACCAAATGAATATAGAGCATATAATAACAATTGCAACATTTGCATAGTCTTATACTAACATATTTACAAGGACTCGACGGAAGCGGAAGAGAGGTAACATGGCGCCGTAAAGGCGGGAAAACAAGAAGGCAATCCTGTAACCCATTAACCTTTCTTTTTCTTGCCTTTTGAATCCGAGCCCTGTAATTACTGGAGATGATCATTATTGGTATCAGGTGTCGCCCCGAAATCTCGGAAAGCGTGGAGAATGGAGCAAAAAAGAAGGACAGAAAGTAACGGAAAGGAAGAAGAAGGCGACGAAGAATAAAGAGAAGAGATTGGACACAATAGGAGAGAGGTTAAGAAGACAAATGGTTTTTTACTGAAGAGGAAATAATGGAAGGGCGATGTTAAAGAAATTAAACAGTAGTGCTACAAGGAAGGCAGGGAGGGCCTAGATGATAGACAGAGATTACAACATTGTGGAATATATCGTCGTAAGAATAGCAACAGAATTAGCCTTTTGTCAAGCCTAGGCCCTCTCGCTGTATGGGGGTGAGCGAATGATGGGACGAACGAAGTGAGTTTGTTCGCCCGTTATAGCTATCATACAACGAGAGGGCCTTGGCAAAAGGCTACAGCAGAATTAGTAGCATTGGTTTGCATAGTAAGTAAAAAATAAAGAAGAAGAAAAAGAAGAAGAGGAGGAGAAGGGGGAGGAAGAGAAGGAGGAGAAGAAGAACTGATAATGCGGGAGGATGGAGACGAAATACGTCACAATATATATTCGTTTTTAACTATGTGGGGCTGTCAATTACCTTGCCAGTGAGGTATTATTGGACAATGTCGATTTAATGCTCTCATCCACACCCCCGATCGTCAAAATCACCAGACCATCAACAGCATGCTTATTGCTGCAAGAGCGAGATTGACCCCCTCACACGGTTTGAGATAATTGGATGGGCAATAAGCACATCACGCATAAAAGTGGCAGCATATTGCAAAAATGGCAGACGCTGTGTAACCCCCCTGAAGGGCAGAATGGGAGACAGAGTACATTATGTTGGTCAGAATTTCACCTGAAGCTCGGAGAAAACTCTCCAGTTGGAAGAAATTACCCGATCGAGCGGCCGCTCTATTTCACTCCGCCCCCTCCCCTCCTGTGGTTATAGCCGTCAGTCAAGCCCCTGGTCATTTACACATCTCTCTCAACGGAAGATCCAACCTGACGACCCGGTGGCGGTTAAATTACAAACCTACTCTCAAGTCAATATGAATATTAAGCTAGAGTGTTTTATAACGGATCGGCTTGGGGTCCATTGAGGTACTATATATCGCATGTTAATCAATGTAAGGGATAGCTGCGATAACAGAGACAACAGGGTCGAAAAGATTTAGTTCTATACATAATTGGTAGACTGCGTTAAGTGCAAAGAAAATTACAACTTCGGCACAGATTATATATGCTGTGTGTATGCTAATCTTGGAACTGACAAAATGTCAGACTTTTGCTTACTACATAACGGGGAATGCAACAAGAGCAAAGAAAAAAAAATAATACGATGACTGCGGTATTGAAAGTACTTTTGATGAATTCGGTACAATTCGGCGAAGTTTTTACTCTCGTAATATTAAAAATGGACTAATCTAACAACAGTATATAAATAATGACTGCTATGAGAGCACAGTTAAAATTATGGGCCCAAGGTGATGTGAAAACCATAACTATGCCCTCAGCTTCGCTTCGGGCATCACCGAGGGCCTACATAATTTTAACTGTGCCCCGAATATCAAGCTGTCATTATTTGTTTTATATACCGAAAATATAGATTCCGAAATATAGATACCGTAGCATTCGTAATCAACGCTGATCGACAGCGCGGCGGTCGTATCATTGGTGCGTATTGTGATCTATGTGTACGGGGTACGTCTCCAAACGTATTTACAGGCTACAGTAAATCATGACGTCATTTTGATCAACAATGGGGCACAGCTATTTTCATGACTCCCCTTTTAACCAATCAGATGAGAGGATTCTATACATGAGGTATATAATAGACGATGTGCCATAGCTAAAACAAACATCAGAAGTGCATTCATTGCTACTGAAGAAGAGATTAATTTACTTCGAATTAGCCTTACTGTGATATTCTTCGAAAGAAAGGTGGCACAGAACGCTACTATATACCAGTACCCAGCTTAGAAACCATCACTTGAAAGGCATATTCTAGTTTTTAAAAGGCAAGGACCATCGCATTTTCGAGTTTGAGAAGCCTGCCTAACTATCGTGAATGTGAATGAACAGCAACCACCCGCCGCGGCCGTGCGTCTGAATGCATAACTAAAACAATAGCAAGGCCAAGCGAATGCTGACAATGGGCCGAATGCATAAAACAAGCAATCGCTTGTAAGCAATTGCTTCAAGCAAAAGCACAAGCTCGTCTAGCAAAAGGTCTAGCTCAAGCAATTGCTTAATTCCATATGCATAACCTTCTGCTCATGCTAATACCTTTTGCTTGTCCCGCACAAGCAATTGCTGCGTTTTGAACAAAAGGGACGTCACGCCTGTGCGAACACAAGAACAAAGGCGAGTGTGGCAGCATGTACTAGTATTTGAAAGGGCATGTGTGTGCAGAAACATTTCCTGACATAGCAGAAGAGCTTTGAAATGCACACACACACAAATACACACACATCTATACACACATACATAGTACTGGCTGATTCTCCTCACTGCAACTTACAGTAGCTCGGATCTGCCAGATCGCACGCGGAGAGAAGTCTCCTTGCTCTCCACCGAAGTCAGACATCCTACCTGTTTTTCATCACATTTTGCGTGCTAACCACTGGAAATTCCTGTTGTTGAAATGAAAAAGTTTCTTACACTACTTAAGAGTAATTTCTTGTAGATTTATACGACTCCTTCACAAGTGTGGCCTTTCTTTCATAAATATGAAAAGGATAGTTAAAAGGGTACGTTCCGCTTAAGCAAAAGCTCAAGCTCATTTTACAGAGCTTGGAAAATCGTAAGCAATTGCTAGCAACAACTAGCAAAAGGTCCGTTTTATGCATACGTTTTTAAGCAAATGCTTGGTCTCTAAGCAATTGCTTGCGGGCAGCAAGCAATTGCTTGTGCTTGCTAGCAAAAGCTTCTGCTCGCAAGCAATTGCTTGTTTTTATGCATACGGATTGGAGTAAAAGGCTAGCACAAGCAATTGCTAGCGTTTATGCATTCGGCCCAATGACTCTGGTCAAAGTGTTCAGGGTGGGCAAGTGCACGAGAGATATGGAATTTTATCTTTTATACAACGTCCAAGTAGATCCTTGTAATTTGATTGGAGGATTGTTGGTGACGTGATATTCAATAAGTACTCCATTCAACGCGCCGTGCAATTTTGGTTCTATTTTTGCGTGCAACTTGGTTCGATTTTTTCGTTCTATTCCACGGTTCGAGAAATTGTACGGCACTGCATGTACTGTGTGTTGCATAATTGAGGATCGCATGCAGCTAGCGCAGTATACGTGTGCGGAACATGCATGCGCGTATGTAGGCCTACGTAGTGCTAGTCTAGTGTAAGGTGAGCGCTAGCTGTGACCTGTATCTACACTGACTGCACAAGCCAGAAAGAGAATCGCAGTGGATCCACATGTAAGTATGGCTATATTTTTCACACATATATGGACTTCTAGGCCTACTTATACCTACCCAACAATCATCCAACCAATTACAAAGATCTACTTGGACGTTGTATAAAACAAATAGTGTATGGTCTTTACTCGTGTAATGGAACGAGATTTCGCACTCGGTGAAAGATGAGGCGCACTATTCAACTCGGCTTCGCCTCGTTGAATAGAGCGCCTCTATCTTTCACCTCGTGCGAAATCTCGTACCATTGCACTCGTGACCATTCACTATTTGTATACTATTTGATAGAATTGTCGTTATCATTGATGTTTTTAAAGCAGATGATTCAGATGACATGGAAAACCGTTAGATCACTTTGCATTGGTACGGCATTTACCCCTGCTAAGTATCAATACGCCGCTCACCTAGGGAAACAGTTACACCTTTGAATCTGTGCATTGTCTATAGGACATAGTCTGCTTTTGCTTGCCGATTCCATTCAGTGACGTCACAAATATCAGGCGTGTTCTTCGAGTTTCAGTAGGTTTTCGAAATAGAAAGGAGAATGGTATTCTTCTCACTTTATGTTGCACAATTTGTTTCCATGACGTCAGGAATTGCAATAACTGGGGCTGGCTTAAACTCTATATTTGCAGTTTCTATGAAGTATTATTCATATTTTAGATATCTGAAATCAATGTACTTTTTAAAGAGATGACGATAAAACTCTGCAAGAGAAATTAAAAAAAATCCTTTGTCAATTAATAATTATAGGCAGATGTCTCACATGAAAAGATGACTTCAATAACTTCATCACTTCTTCTACGCTAACGCAGAGTTAATTTTCCTACCGGTAGACAAAATAAACAATGCCTAATCTAATCTATCGACTGTAAAGGAATAGTCACTATTCCTATGCAGTCGATAGATTAGATTAGACATTTTAATTTTTGTCTAGGTGTAGAGACGACACTACATGCCAAGAAGCCTCACTCGTTCTACATGGAGATTCTGCAGCATCTTAATACGTGGGTCTTCTCTCTTTCCGTTTTAGTGAGAATGTGATATGGGCACAGCTGTCATCAAAAAGCAATTTCCCTCTCATGCTCTTTCACGTCACAAAGAGAAAGAGGAATGGAGAAAGGACAGGGATAGAACGAGAAAATGAGACATATCTAAGGCCTATACATCCTATTATGTGTTTGTTTGTTTGTTTGTTCATTTCCATCTGAGAAGATAACTGGATAGCCCATATTCAGCTACGTTAAGCTGGTCTTCCATGGGGTCCAGTTGGATGTGAGGTGGGACCACTTCACAGGGTTAAACACCCTGCTCTTTGCGATGAATGAATGAAGCGGGATCTTTTACGTGCATGAGTTGTTACTCTCTCATACACGGGACATCCATTTTGTGTCCTAACCGAGGGGCAGAGTGTTTTGCCTCTTGCTAGAGGGGACGGTATGCTTACACACGACATTGCTCAGTCCAGACTCGGTTTCGAACCTGGGTCCTTAAGATCGTGAGGCAGACGCGCTACCGACTGAGCCAACTCACGGCCCTAAATGTGTGTAATCTCGTGATTGTGTATGTATACCTATTTGTAATCATACACATAATATTATCATGCATATGATTACTTGTTTATATAGATATAATGTGAGTGTACACACACACACACATAATTATATAAATATACGTGCGTGTGTGTGTGTGTGTGTCTGTCTGTCTGTGTGTGTGCAATTCAGAAAGGCAACATGAGAGAAGAAAGGGGGGGGGGGAGAGAGAGAGAGAGAGAGAGAGCACACCTGTTGAAAGTATCCAAGTCACGATCCACAAAATGTAAAATACCATTTTAAATGATACTGTTAAGCCATTACAATGAACATGACATGCATGGGATACACTTTCATTCGTCGTATTAATTGTAACGTCGAACCCTTCTCGAAATGACTACACTATGAGCTTTTTTCCATTAATGTCCATAGGGAGTAGGCCTATATTTCAAGTAGCATGGTCTGCTTTTCTTCAGTCTCTTCCAACTTCATCTTTAATACTGACAACTAATGCATCCCATCCCACATTATGATTTGATTTGAGGAAACCACATCAATGTGACCACTTCTTGGGCTTGAAACTTATCAATATCGATTCGCTATTCCTTTTTTTTTAATGATTTTGAATTAAAATTGATTCTGTCTATCCAGATAAATATACACAATATCATACACAACAAAGCGACAACAGACGAGCAGAATAGGCTTACACAGTACACACGCACACACACACAACCACACACACACGCACGAACTACACACTATGTAAGCCTGCTCATTCTGCTTTAATGTGCTAAACGGCAGTGATGTTTCTTTAGCAATTAATTTGTGTATGGATGGGGAATATCAGTGTTTCACGTACACTTTGAATACCTTTTACTTAATGCATATAGTAATGTCATCTTTTATAGTGATGCCATACATCATAACAAGTGGTGCATGCTGTGCGATCGTAGACTAAATGCGCTCCAAATGAGCAGACGCCACTCAAATATAATTATTTCACAGCGTTACTTTGAGCCATTCAACAAATTACTGTGCATGGCTAGCCATTGTAATTGGCCTGCGTATAATAGTCTGGCATTGTGCATGCGACATTATGTACTTATTCATTAAGGCACATTCTGGTAATGCCAACATCGAAAACAAAAATCTCGTTACACGTTATGATTACAAAAACAACAACAACAGCAACTAACACACACACAAAAAAAACCCCCGCAAAACCAGGGCACTCGGACAAATTGTTGGCATGCTTTATGGGATAAAATGATCAATCCACGTAACACATTGACAAACATGTTTGCTCGTCATGAGTAAATAAAATACAGTTTTAAATAGTCATAATAATATCTTGAAATATTTTTTTCATGACTTTTCCATCAGAGTTGGGTAAATTTGTGTAGAATTAAATCTTCAGACGATGAAGTAGAACTGAACAAAATATCGAAGACTTAACCTATAAGAATATCCCTGAAGAAAGTCTCTTTACAAGTTAACGAACCAATAACTCTCTCGAACACATTCAATGGGGATGTAAGCAGTTAATCTTCAAGATGCGCAACTATAGATAACTGATAGACATACATTATAAGTAAAACATGATGTATCGACACACCAGTGGTATTTCCTCGTTTTTGTAGTTCATTGCTCACCTGGGGGAGGGGGGGGGGGGGAGTAGGATAAGGTAGTCGCAAAGTGGAAAACCTCACATGGAAGACGGATGGATCTACGACAAAAGTCCCTTTTCCTGACAGTCGTTAAGTGAATAATTGATCAAACGATCCGGGCTATCAATAATGCACTCTGATCTCAGAGAGAACCACGACGGCGTCATCAATATTTGAGCTGAAATGTGATCATCCGTCTAGGGATAAAAATATTGACAGATTTCAGAGATTTTCGACATCGCTCTTTCTCTGCTAACCCTGATTCACTAGACGAAAAGTAGATAGAAAAAAGGAGAAAAATACTGGGATCATCGAGATTTCTGCTATAGTAGTTTCACTTTGCAGTATCACACTAGCCACACGAAGTGAAAGAAATGTCCTGCTTTCTTTTGTGAAAATCAAAAAGAAATTGATGATGTGCGAGAGAAAGAGAAGGGGGGGGGAGGGGAGGCGATGACTCTTGCCATCATTTAGGAGTCTTCTCCAAGAGATTTCAACACAAAATCTAAAGGACTGAACGCCATCATCATGCGATTCACATGGTGATTTGTACGGCCTCATTTTGAAACCTCCAAAAACATTTTGAATGGAGTAATGAGGGTTAATTATTAGAAGTCAACGACCCATAATCACATCAGCATTCTTAAAGGGAAAATCCATCCGGATTAGTAGAACACATCAGTGAAATCTGAGAAAAAAAATCGACAATCCAGATTATGAAGTTTTGAGTTTCTATAGTTCATTTTCTAGCGTAATAAAAAACACCTGACTTTCTTCTTTCTGAAGGCAGCTCTCTAAACATGCTAAATTCCTTAGATTTAGGTGGAGGGACAAATCCAAAATTAGATTGAAAATCTCAATCTGATAGATTTAGAAGTCAATCTAATTTTAACTCTAATTTTGGATTTGTCCAAATTAGAGTTTGTCCTTAGATTTCCAATCTAAGGAATTCAGAGAGAGGGGGAACAAGATTGCCCCTATGATAATATTATGTCACGAACAAGTAGAAGGAGTGTGTACTTTTTCACTTCTATATCTGACTTCACTCAATCGAAATATAAAATGAATATTTGATATTCATTCCCCTCCACCCAAACTATGTCAAGAATTGGAATATTGAAATTAATAAGCATTATTTTAATATAACCACGATGTTTATCGTCATTTCTATATCTGTGAATGTGAATTATCATCCGATTTCTAGGACTTGACGATGCACTTGAATGGGCCATAATAGGTTTGTCCTCGCCTTGTTTGTTTTGTTTTTGTCAGTTCGGGGCTAGTAACCTTAAAATTGGGGAAACTGGATGATTTTTTTTTTTCATTTTTTTGTTGTTGTTGCTCAAACGAGAAATTTCCTAAAAATATCATAACATCGAATTCTACACATTGAAAATTATTCGAGCGTTTGAAATGTTAATTTACACTCTAATATTAGGACTACAGGGACCATTACAAGCCTGTGCAGTACCTCAGATGCACAACTATACACCCTGGCTCTCGGCTATGTAGTGACGGAAGCAAAGACATTGAGGAATACCAAACTCGGAAGTAGTCTTACCGGAAAAAATCTTGTTATGGAGAAAGGACAACGTCCTTTTAAAATGTGATTGAGAGTATGAGGAAAGCGCGGCAGGTATCAAAGGAACATTTACCCACCGGAGTAAGTCTTTTCTCTCTCTTTATCATTATTATTCCGCATGCTCCAAAAGCAATGAAATCACATTACCATTTGATTGAAAGGTCAGACGAAAATCCAAGAGTATGACTGAAATATCAGTATACCTCAGTTCAAAAGCAACCGTCAAGTTTTCTTCAATTTAGTTTGTCTTGTGACATGCCCATTATACTCCACAATAGACATTATGATATGACAAATTTAGCAAGTTTAAACAAAATGCAAAGTATTTCACAAAACTGTGCAATACTGTGCTTCGTTTTTCCCCTGGTTGCAATACTGTGTATACTTCTCAATGTAAAGTGCCCGGTTTACTATGATTTATCATGCAATGCAATTTGATTTTCATCATTTCCATTCACTATTATCATATTATTTTATTGCGCTGTATCATTAATTGAGTTTACTTATGTTCATTTGCTTCAATTTATATTTCCGTAATCAATTTGTCCCTCTACCAGTGGGTGTAGACTTTCATAAGTCTCATAGTAGTATCACATTGCATGCATTTCACGATTATATCATACTATAGTTTCACATTGCTATGATCTTTGTGCAATACTGTGCTTCGTTTTTTCTTCTTCTTTTGTTTGCCATTCTGAGTATAATTCCTAATGTATTATTACCTTATTTATTATAATTTATCACTAACAAACTTGATACAATATGAATTTTAGCATCTCCTCTTTAATTTTAGTTTATTGTGCCGTATCATTAACTGAGTTTGCATATTTATTTGCCTCATTTTACATTTCCGTATTTATTTGTCTCATCATCAATGGGTGCAGACATCAATAGTGCCACAATAGTATTTCATCGCATGCATTTTACGTATTTTACATTATGTTATTAGTTCACATTATTATGATCATTGTGCAATACATTGCTTTGAATTCACGTGCCATCATATGATTTCTTCCGATTTGACTCTGCAACAAAAATCAACGTTTCCCATCTACACCTCCTTTTTATCTGGCAAATTATGGTATGAAATACTGACTAATTGTTTTTTTTACATGTATAGTAAGCATGCTTTAAAAAAAACTGACATTATATTTCATTTGTATAATTATGTTCGAATAATTATCTACTTTTAATGTTTTGCGTGCTATATTGTTCTTTTATGTTACTGTTCAAAGTTCATTTTAATCATTATAACTGGATGTTAGTGTTGATTAACATTAGTATTGATTATTTTTCTATAAAAATCAAAGGAATTATACCATTGACGCTTATAATATATTTCGAACGCTGATTGACTATTAATTCAATGATGTTTTTACTGTTTACTTGGCCTCTGTTTAACTTATCCAATCTGATATTTCACATCTTTTGAGTCAACGTACGTTTCAACCAACACTACTTTTTTTTGATGCCTCACTTACCCGATATCCATTATTTTTTTTTATTTGTTGTCTTTGTGAATGTATTTTGTATGTATGTACGCATGTATGCTTTTTTTATTTTTAGTCGCTTTTATGTTGTATATTATATCATTATTGATGTTTATTATACAGTTGCAATAGGGTGCACCTAATACCCGACAAGCGTTTGCTTCTTATAGGTGTCACCCAAATGAATCCTTGTAATATTTACCTTGTTTTATATCCGAAATAAATGTGAATTGAATATGTACTGCTCGGGAGTCTGTCCGTCTTTTTTTTTTTCAATTTGAGACCATTTTAGACCAATGAGATTGTGCAAGCGTTATGTATATTACTTTGTATTACTTTATATGGAAATAAAATCATTTGAATTGAATTGAATTGAATTGAATTTAAAAGGAAATATACTTGAAGATTTGGCAAGGCTAAACTATGTGCTTTCTTTCAAGTTTGCGTTTGAATTTTGCTTATTGTTTTTTTCTGCCTTTTTTAAGACATCTTTTTTTTATACAGAACAGGACATCTATAAGAGCACGACATATGGGAAGCGCAACTGAATACAAACTACAGTATGATACAATACAACATAACGAAAATATATTAAATGCATAACCACTATAGTAATGTATGACTTACAAATGGTAATAAATGAAAAATGTTTTTATGTAATCATGTCATTAATCTCTTGGAATTGCATAAAAAGCACAACAATGTTAGAACAACTTTTTCGTATCGTCGGTTAAGTGAACAGGTGTGATACATTGACAATACAATTTCAGTAAAGGGAGAAAAAAAGTAATTGTATCAAAATGAATCTTTTGTTTGCGGAAAAATGAGCAAAGGAAATGGGATTCCAACGGGATTCGAACCCGAGACTTCCGGATGCTAGGCCGGTGCTCTACCGACTGAACTATAAAAAGCCCTAGAATATATACAAATTTGCATAGTAAATGAATATGAAAGCCCTGGAAATGAATATTTGTCAAGTTTGCGGGACTCCGCATTTAATTTGGATCATTCACGAATTATTTCGTGTCAACGTGTTAAGATATCGCTCTCTATCATCAATGCCTGTATCGTACTGTAAAGCAATTACGCGCATCGAATTCTTTACTACGTTCTATTTTTTTTTTTTTTTGATGCCCCTAAAGATGTTTGGAATACTTGAAAGTATGAATGTCGGGCGGTAATTGGTTATTTCGTGTGTCACATGGCACATTTAGCTAAAATTGAGCTGGCAGTCAATGATCACGCTGATTATGTGCTTTTTCTTGATGTAGGTGGAACTAGAAGATCTATCAATTTTATAGGGGAAAGGGAGGAAAAAAGAACGACAGGGAGAAATGAAGGGGGAAACGACTGGGGAATTTACGGAGAGAAGGAGGGAAGGAAGGAAGGAAAGAAAAAAAAAAAGAAAAAAAAAAAAAGAAGACCAATCTCCTCCTGCACGATCGATCTGATGAAATGTGGAATAGGTTCCGGCAGGTGGCGAGGCGGGGAACACGTGAAATCGTTCCCTCCATTTGGTAATTGCTTCCAATGTGATCGCTAATCATCTTCGCATCCATGCAAGCGACCGAAGACGACTTACGCACCTGCAAGGGGGCGAATGATTGCAATCCAAGGCTTAAGGTACACCTCATCATTGGCTCGTATAGTGGCATGCATGCCGTCGTTAGGGTTACAGATATTTCATATCATGAGTTCTTGGAGGAATTAGCATTAGTATTTACATATCATTGAACCATGTAACGCCGTTTCCTGATTTTTAACCACATTACTTGCAGCAATTTAAATTGTTCTGATTTTATTGTATTGCGTTGCTAAAATAAAAACAGGACAAATTATCTGAAATTCATAGCCAAAAAGAAATCGAGTAAACAGACTAACAGACAACAAATACATCAATAAAATAACTCGAAGTCAGGTCATTTAATTACTGAAAGGAAACATATTTCATATTGTTGTGCTAATTATTCATACGTGATTTAAAGAGTTTTCTGAAGCAAACGCTCAACACCATAACAGTGCACATTTCTTGAAGACCAGACTACATTCCTCAGTTTTCTACCCCCTTCTCTTAACAGAAACAAACAAACAAACAAACAAACAAACAAACGAAAAACAGCTGCTAGTATAAGAAAAAACAAGAAAATTGCGTCAGAGGAAAAATCCTCCGTCTAAATAATGTGTTTATAACTAAAAGCGCACTATCGCTATGCTTGCTTGTGTAACAAGTGCACTTTGTATCACCACCCATACGCTCTTAAAGCTGTTACCTATATATTAGGCAAGTCTTATATAATATGTTCCATATTCGTTCCTTCGCGAGTCGCTGATGGACACAGGAACAAAAGGATCTATACAACCAAATAAATGAGCAGCCTGTATGAAAATATTGAGGGCTCGTGAAACCAAACGAATAGGAAGGAGAGACTCTTTGCAAACATACTGGTATAATAATTATCTTCCAAAAAATGTCCATAATCACCATTACTTAAATTCCAGATAATAGGTGGAAAACATACAAAAAGAAAATGGTCGAGGGTAGATATCCTGCCAATTTTGAAACCTGCCATGGGGAATTAATGGTTTAACATTATCTGCACTTCATAGAAATAAACATCATTCAAGGACCATTTTCATTCCCATTCTTCGCACGCAATCCTGATGCGAGGCCACTCGTTGCAGCTAATATTACACGGGTATTCAGCAGAGGTCTTTCAAAAGGAAGGCTAACATCTTGAAGAATCCAAATGACATTACTTGTCTATGCACGCTCCACCCACCGCCGGTATGGTATTGACTGCGCGGCGGGAAAGCAGTGTTACGCATCGTCAGATTCCCCCAAGTTCACTCTCGCGGCACAACGATTTTGTATCATATGTGTTTCAAAATTAGTGCTGGAACGTCAGTAGTTCCTCCAATTAGGATGCCATTACAAATGCGTTTCACTCTATCTCTCTGCTCTCTCCTTCAAGCTTTGCAACATCGTAGAATATCAGAAGGCACGCAGTGACGTCCAAATGGCTTGGTGTTTGGGTTCATGGGTGGCTTTCAGCTTGGCGCCATGCACTCACATATCCGTGACTCAATTTGACGAGATCAGATAACCCAAACGCTCACAAGCTTGTGCATTTGTGTATGATTGTGTGTGTATGTGTGTGCGTGCGTGTGTGTGTGTGTGTGTGTGTGTGTGTGTCAGTGCGGGTGTGGTTAAATGATTTCATATTCTCTAAAGATTACTCTTTCCGTCCATTATTGTCCAGTGTACACTTCACATGAAACGTGATCAATATTGCATCATACTGATGAGAGAGAAAACAAATGTTAGAATCAATTCTTAAGATATTGACAATCACACAAAAAACACGATATTCTGCTAACAGTGCTGTGGTCTAAACTCCATCATTATTTCCCGAGTCAGCCTCCAAGATTGATATGAAAATATTCAAATGTCCAGATGGATTTTTCCAGTTCAAGAACTATATCATTTTTTAATCTTTACAAATGAGAGTGAAACATCAAGTAAGGCCTAGTGTCAAATCTTGTAGATATAAGACATCAAAAGGGATACGTGTGATTGCTCTCAAACAAGAGTATTTACTCGGTATACCATAATTATTATAACATCTCTCTAGGAATACACATTTAAATTGTTTGTATTGAACGGCACACAACTGAATATGTTGAATACTACGAAAGTAAAACGTATGCATACATGATAATTATGTTAAATCCCAAATTCTAGCCCAGTCTCTTTGTTAACTAATTTTGTTCCAGAAGTAATACAATCGAATGTCTACAAAAAAAAAAAAAAAATCAATACTACACTTTACCATACCATTCCTAAGTTCGCAAACGTTATCAATCTATAATTGGAAACAATGTCTTTTTATTGACTGTTGTAATCGTTCTTTGTCTATTAGACTTCCCTTTATCATTGTATAATCATGTGCATACATGTACATGTAATTGTACATGTATATACATTGCTGGTGCCATACATAATATTACACATAAACATAAGTTGTTAACAAAGTAATTTTTCTTCATTGCCTTTACAATCTACAACAAAACGTATGGTAAAATTATGTGCAACTGTGGCACATTTAACCTATTCTATTCTTCTTCTATCGAAGAACGCTGTAAGAGTCTTTACTATGTTCTCTCATAATCATGACCCATATCATACTTTACTTTTGCTTTATCAAGAGAACAATTTTCTTCAATTGCAATAGTCATGTTCCACCAGACGAAAGATGTAGGCCTTACTTCCACACGCATTTCGAAATTTAATTTTATAATAGTTCCACCCTTACGCTATATACGTACTCGTAATAATATTCATTTGACTTATCACAAACTCTTGATATCTCATAAATCCCTTAGATATCATTGTTCTGAACCCTTTAAAAGAATCTAATTAGACCTTAACCAATACTCTAACGATGAGTTATAAGATAGAACAGCAAATTCAAGATCGAGGACAAAATTCAGATTCAGCTGCTTCACCACTACCAGTGACCACTAGACGACAGAGAAAATCGACCACCGTGACCAAGCATCGTTTTTGTTCTTATTGTCTTCAAAGAAGATCAAAACTTACGTTTACAGAATCTTCACATTAATTTATCATCATGTTATCACTATCATTGTTGTTGTCGTTATTTCTATTACAAGATTTCCCAAACCATTAACCTAGAGTGAAGTGTATGCTATACCATGTCTTGTGCATGGCGTGCAAATTATCTTAGACTCTGCATTTCCATATTGAACGCTAGTTGATTTTTCGATTTCCAACCCCACTTATTCCCAGCGACCGAAGTGACTTTCGAAAGACGACTCCCACTGGGTTCAATTATGTGTGCCTCTTTTCTATCGAAGACTGGTGTACTTTCTCCCCCGATCTTCGTTAGAAGCCTCGAGCCAAAGTCGATATAGCCTTGATGGTGCTCAGGATAGGCACTCTCGTGCCCAATTACCCATCGAATTCATATCATCTCTCCAGAGAACGGGGGTGTGGTAAAGTCGGGAGAAGGGAGGGGTGAAATGGGTTGAAGAGGAAACTGCGGCTATTTGCACGAACGTATAACACCATCAAGACTCGACCTTTAAAGAAGGTCATGAAGAACGCATAAGAGAAAGCTAAATCAAAAAAAAAAAATCTGCACTTTTTAACAGTCTGCTTTAGAATAAAGGTGATAAAGCAAGAATTGGGAGAAAATATAAATAAACAGAATATCTTTACAACTAAAACAAGAATGGGGATGCTCTTTTGTTATAACTTTCTCTATTTTCTTTCAAGAATCAGCAGAATTGGAGGGAAAAGCCTAAAATATCATTACGTCATATCTTTCGAAATAGTTTATAGCTAAAACAATCAATGTTTTGACAGTAGACAACGATAACAAAATGGTTCTCTAAAAAGTTCCTACCACACCAGTGAAGAATTGATAGATTCGTAAGGTAAAGAAGACGTTATTGTCAAACTTTGATCAATGCCAATGTGAGACTTTTAACAAAGATCATTATTGGCACTTGCAAATGGGGCTTTTTTTGCTTTATGAATGTAGCTGACGCATAAACATTTTATATCTAAAGTAACTCGTCTTCTGTCCGATTCTGATTGCACTTTCAGTGTCGTATTAATCTAAATTGATTTGCTTCATACGCCAAAGTTGATAAGAATTGACATGGGGTTATAGGACTGGTATATCTCATAAAAGTATATTTCACACCCTGTTCAAGTTGCGTCTAATAAATGATTATGTAAAATCCAATGAACAGAATGATAAGAATTATAATAGTTCCATCATATTTGCTATTAATCCTTTTGAACCAAACAAAACAGTTCAATACTTCTGTTGACCTGTACATAAATCTCTATTCTCAATGTTTCCTTTTGGACATGACAGCAGTGAGAGTAAGACTTGTTCCCTTTACATCAAATTATTACGGTTTTAATATGATAACTTGCAGCAACGGTAAGAGGGCTTTGGACTGAAACATGATTCTAATGTTGCGCCTGTGTATAAACAGATAGACAGAGAAGTCGCCGACGCCAAAGAGCGAATATATTTGGGACTAAAATCTTTTTTTCAGATGAAAAACCTGTGAACATATGGGACTGTAAAAAAGTCTTTACCCCTGCTATAAAATTGGTCCGACAGAGATATTTCTTTCATTTCTTTTTTTTTACACTCTACATTGGCAAATTCAACATGAACATGATATGAAATGCCACTTTAAGAGAATCGTCTGCGTGGTGTGGAATACATTTTCTATCGCTCCTAAAAATAGCGACCTTAAAACATATCAGGGAATCCAATAACAATGGACGATCATTAAAATGGCGATGCTCCCATGGGCCGCGGAGCGCCTCAAGGTTTACCCGTCTGAACGGAACCACATGTTCCACGGTTTGGCTCATGTTGAGTTGGTAAGCGCTTGAGCGTTAGTAGGCGAGTTCATCGTGTGTGTGTGTGTGTGTGTGTGTGTGTGTGTGTGTGTGTGTGTGTGCGTGTGTGCGTGTGTGCGTCTGGGTGTATTTGGAAGGGTTTAGCGGAGGCGTGGGTGACTTGCGCTGCACCTGCGCTAATGTGCTAATTAGGAATCGTGCTTAGAGGAGAATGTCCCCAGCAGTAATCGGTACCATCAATCGCTTGTGCCATCAACAGTGTGCGCGGAAGCAGGAGGAAGTCATCTTGGATGCATTTTAGATCTTTCTGAGGATATTTTCACCCTCCTCTCGCTCCCTCTCTTCTAACTCTACTTTCATGCCCTACAAAAGTGGGAGTCTAACGACATGCCAGTCGCTAGTCCCACTTCTGCTACGTGTCATACGTGACTACATTCATTAGCGTCTGCAGTTTCCAGGTCATATAATCATTACGCCAATCCCTGCTCCGAAGATGTGTATTGAGAAGGCTTTCAGACAATATTCCCTGCAGACAGTGTATGCGTGTGCGAGAGAGTTACAAACAGACAGACAGACAGACAGACAGACGGAGAGAAATACGGGGGTGAAGGTTGATATTCCTGCTTCTGATGAAACAGTGCACTCCCCCTAAAAGGAACACTGTTACAACGAAATTCCCTGTAGAACGAAGTAAAATGTAGGGTACCAAAACCATAAATATTTTCTGCTAGGCCATAACGAGATGTCAATTATATACATCGAAATAGAATAAATCGATATATCTGTGTGCGTGTGTGTGTGTGTGTGTGTGTGTGTGTGTGTGTGTGTGTTTGTCGTATCTCATTCTAAGCAATGCTTGATGACACTGAGAGATCCTTGGTGTGGATTTTAATAATGGATTGCTATCATGGGGTATGCTCTCCTAATGACAGAATCTGAAAGTGGAACCACCTGAATAGAAAAATCAATGTACAGTGAACTGCCCGTTTAGTCGAAGTCGCATGAGTCGAATTTCGGATAATTCGAAGGAAATTTCAAAGTCCAATTATTGCAGATATGGAGTCTATTTCTCCCTATTAAACGTCATGTTTTTTCTCCCTTTTTTGGGAGGGGGGGGGGGGGGAGGTCCCATCAGATTCGGCTTTAACAGGCGAAATTCACTGCACTTTTGATGTCAAAGTTCAAAGTATCATAGCATTTTGACATTATATTGGTATGGGGAGGGTCAAAATAATGTAAGTGGTCCTCGTAATATACCTAACATACAGAAGTCTCTTTGTAGCTCAGAATGATTCACCGTGTTTATATACCAAACATCTGTTAACAGCCAAGTTATCATGGTTATGTTGATCAGCAGATTATAATGGTATCAATTGTATGGAGTAGATTTTTTTTTTTTTTTTTCGAATCAGAAAATGCGGGGATTCAATCACTCAAAAAATGGGAAATCTCGGGAAAAGTTTTGAGTCTCGCTACTTGTCCAGTGTTGGGGGTTGTTTTAGCCGGAAAGTGACATGTCGTCTTTATTATACATCCACTCGAGGAAAGTCCGGAAATCTCGGGAGAAGCTTTAGAGTCTTGCTACTTGTCCAGTGTTGGGGTGGTTTTAGCCGGAATGTGACACGTGGTCTCACATCCACTCGAGGAAAGTCCGGAAATATCGGGAGAAGCTAAAGAGTCTCACTACTTGTCCAGTGTTTAGGGGTTGTTTTAGCCGGAAAGTGACACATGATTTCACAACCACTCGAGGAAAATCCGGAAATCTCGGGATAAGCTTTAGAGTCTTGCTACTTGTCCAGTGTTGGGGTGGTTTTAGCCGGAATGTGACACGTGGTCTCATATCCACTCGAGGAAAGTCCGGAAATTTCGGGATAAGCTTTAGAGTCTCGTTACTTGTCCAGTGTTGGGGGTTGTTTTAGCCGGAAAGTGACACGTGGTTTCACATCCACTCGAGGAGAGTCCGGAAATCTCGGGAGAAGCTTTAGAGTCTCGCTACTTGTCCAGTGTTTGGGGTTGTTTTAGCCGGAATGTGACTCGTGGTTTCATATCCACTCGCGGAAAGTCCGGAAATCTCTGGAGAAGCTGACACGTGGTCTCACATCCACTCGAGGAGAGTCCGGAAATCTCGGGAGAAGCTTTAGAGTCTCGCTACTTGTCCAGTGTTTGGGGCTGTTTTAGCCGGAATGTGACACGTAGTCTCACATCCACTCGAGGAAAATCCGGAAATCTCGGGGGAAGCTTTAGTGTCTCGCTACTTGTCCAATAATGGGGGGTTGTCTTAGGCGGAAAGTGACACGTGGTTTCACATCCACTCGAGGGAAGTTCGGAAATCTCGGGAGAAGCTAATACGTGGTTTCACATCCACTCGAGGAGAGTCCAGAAATCTCGGGAGAAGGTTTAGAGTTTCGCTACTTGTCCAGTGTTTGGGGTTGTTTAGCCGGAATGTGCCACGTAGTCTCACATCCACTCGAGGAAAATCCGGAAATCTCGGGGGAAGCTTTAGTGTCTCGCTACTTGTCCAATCACGGGCGTAACTACGGGGGGGCATGGGGGGGCACGTGCCCCCCCCCCCCAATCCGCTGGTAAAAAAAAAAAGAAAAAAAAATAAAAAAAGAAAAAAAACCCCTACCAAAATGGTAATTCAAGGGTTAGTAAACTGCTTTTGAAATCGACATGAAAGGATGATCAAGAAAAAAAGATATTTTTCTAAGATTTCTTTTAACCATATAATTAAAGAGGTATTATAGTGAAACATTGTTCAAAAAGCCCGGAGACGACAAAAGATTGTGATTCAGTGTGATTCCTGGTTGGCATTTTGAATACAAGCAGGATGTGCGCAGTGTACTCAGAACATCGGAATGGCAAAAAGAGTCGTTGCAATGTTGCGCAATGTGATGTTTGATATAGGTTGTACACATTTTGCTATCAAAGCTTGATCATTGATTTTGCAGTGTTGCTTTACATACTAGTCTATATTAAAATACCTTGCACTGCCAATAATAAGACTTGACCTTGGCTATTTCCTTACTTTTCCATCTATATGAAACACACACACTCACAAACACAAACAAATTAGGGGATGCTCTACTAAAGTGCAGATTTTGGACATCCTTCTCCCGCTTGGTCACTTCGACGCCCCCTCGCTGGTCATACCTCCCCCAATCATGAACATAAACCGACACCCTTGACTACCAGTGGCGGATCCAGGGGGCGCACCGGGCGCCCCCTCCCTCCAAAGCGAAAAAATATATATGTAGCTACAAACGACAGTTTTTGGACTGTACAATGACAAAATTTTCAAGCTCGCTCGCTTCGCTCGCTCGCATTTAATCGTTATGCAATTCTCCTGATGCTGCTGTCAGTATTGCCAGCAGTTGCGCCCGGTGCGTCCCCTCCCCTTAATTTCCAAAGCGAAAAAATATAGCTACAAACGGCAGTTTGGGGACTGTAAAATGTCAAAATTTTCAAGCTCGCTCGCTTGCATTTAATCGTTATGGAATTCTCCTGATGTTGCTGTAAGTAATTGCCAGCAGTTGCGCCCGGTGCGCCCCCTCCCCTTAATTTCCAAAGCGAAAAAAATAATAGCTACAAACGGCAGTTTTGGGACTGTAAAATGCCAAAATTTTCAAGCTCGCTCGCTTCGCTCGCTCGCATTTAATTGCTATGCAATTCTCCTGATGTTGCTGTCAATAATTGCCAACAGTTGCGCCCGGTGCGCCCCCTCCCCTTAATTTCCAAAGCGAAAAAAATAATAGCTACAAACGGCAGTTTGGGGACTGTAAAATGTCAAAATTTTCAAGCTCGCTCGCTTGCATTTAATCGTTATGGAATTCTCCTGATGTTGCCGTAAGTAATTGCCAGCAGTTGCGCCCGGTGCGCCCCCTCCCCTTAATTTCCAAAGCGAAAAAAATAATAGCTACAAACGGCAGTTTTGGGACTGTAAAATGCCAAAATTTTCCAGCTCGCTCGCTTCGCTCGCTCACATTATTTTAATTGCTATGCAATTCTCCTGATGTTGCTGTCAATAATTGCCAACAGTTGCGCCCGGTGCGCCCCCTCCCCTTAATTTCCAAAGCGAAAAAAATAATAGCTACAAACGGCAGTTTTGGGACTGTAAAATGTCAAAATTTTCAAGCTCGCTCGCTCGCATTTAATCGCTATGCAATTCTCCTGATGTTGCTGTCAGTAATTGCCAGCAGTTGCGCCCGATGTGCCCCCTCCCCTTAATTTCCAAAGCGAAAAAAATAATAGCTACAAACGGCAGTTTTGGGACTGTAAAATGTCAAAATTTTCAAGCTCGCTCGCTCGCATTTAATCGCTATGTAATTCTCCTGATGTTGCTGTCAGTAATTGCCAGCAGTTGCGCCCGATGTGCCCCCTCCCCTTAATTTCCAAAGCGAAAAAATATACCTAAAAACGGCAGTTTTGGGAACATAAAATGTAAAAAATTTTCAAGCTCGCTCGCTTTGCTCGCTCGCATTTAACCGTTATATGCCATTCTCCTGATATTACTGCCAGTAATTGACAGCAGTTGCACCCGGTGCGCCCCCCCCCCCCCGAATTTCCAAAGCGAAAAAATACAGCTACAAACGGCAGTTTGGGGACTGTAAAATGTCAAAATTTTCAAGTCGCTCGCTTCGCTCGCTCGCATTAACCGTTATGCCATTCTCGTGATGTTACTGCCAGCAGTTGCGCCCGGTGCAACCCCCTTAATTTCCAAATATATATATATATGTATATATATATATGAAGAGTTTGTTTGCAAAAACCGATAAGTCCATATTTGTCAAATGGAGATATTTGCCATTAAAGGTCAAGAAAAATAATGAGAATAATAAGAAAATTTTTGCTTCTTTTGACCATAACTTCAAAAATGTAACTTTATATGTAGTGACCAATATATCATTTAAAAGGTATTAGTTTGTACTTTATGACAGAGACCGTACTTCAAAATCTTCAAAAATGGACTTATCGGTTTTTGCAAACAAACTCTTCATATATATATATATATATATATATGTTATATATGTATATATATACATACATATATTATTATATATAGCTACAAACGGCAGTTTGGGGACTGTAAAATGTCAAAATTTTCAAGCTCGCTCGCTCCGCTCGCTCGCATTGTTACGTTATGCAATTCTGATGTTGCTGCCATGAGGTGCCCCCCCAATGTCTTGACCCACGGTACGCCACTGTGTCCAATGATGGGGGTTGTTTTAGCCGGAAAGTGACACGTGGTTTCACATCACGCTCGAGGGAAGTCCGGAAATCTCAGGAGAAGCTTTAGAGACTTGCTACTTGTCCAGTGTTTGGGGTTGTTTTAGCCGGAAGGTGACACGCTATGGTCTCACATCCACTCGAGGAAAGTCCGGAAATCTCGGGAGAAGCTTTAGAATCTCGCTACTTGTCCAGTGTTTGGGGTTGTTTAGCCGGAATGTGACACGTGGTGTCACATTCACTCGAAGAAATTTCTAGTCTGATCTATACGAAGATTTTAGAAAAGAGCCGATCCCTTTTGGCTATCCCGGAAACCGCAGAGGTAGAACCCAAGTCATTCTTCCAATTTCTACTGCCAAACTTATTGGGACAATCTAATTCATTCTCAAGTTTCACCAACAAGTTGAGCCACCTAAACCAAAAAAAAAAAAAAAAAAAAAAAAAAAAGAAAATACACACACACGCACACACACACACACTCACAGAAAATGCAAATAAGAGTTGTTGTTTCTCCTGATAACAACAACAACAACAGCAGCACCAGCACCAGCAACAAAATCTGGTATAGGCCCAAGAAAAATAAGGGGTCGTACATCCACACGTTTGTCTCAGACGTATCCCATTCGTCTGCCGCGACATTACAAGGAAAACAATACCGAGGGAATTGAATCTGCAGCAGTGAGGGTATAGCTCCGTTTGTGACGTAATCCCTTGAGGCAGACTTTAATCTTATAGACTAAATTTAGAAAAGGAAAACGTTGGCAGAGAGACGCCGTTCTTTGTCCAATCATTCGTCGCGACAAAGCATGTCTCCGGTGGTGGAAGAGGGGATATTTTGTTTTTCTTCGGCGTGCAGCGGGCCGTCGACGGCGTGGTCGACGAAGCTTCGATACCGTGCGGCCACATTCATTACCAGCTGGTGGCGACAGATGAGCGTCACTGTACTAGTAACCTCTGGTTTCCTCGTGCGGAGATGCTCGCGCGCAGAGACATATTATGATTTCAGTCGCAATGCCGCCGTTGTCTTGTTGTAAAGATGGCAGAAAAAATCCTATATTGGTTGATGAGACACTCATCGTACATTTGTTGCAAAGGTGTGTGTGTGTGTTTGTGTGTTTGTGTGTGTTTACATGCTTACTGTGACGCATCATTCGTTCGTTTAATAAATGCAGCAAGCAGACACAATTCGATTGAATTATGATCGAAGAATTGAGCCCATTGCAGGCTTTTGTGTAATGCTGTGTTTTCATTTTGTGAAATAAAGTAGATATTGGTGAGTTTGATCATGATGGATTTTCTGGCTTTCTGATTTAGAATGTTGTATTACTTTCGCATATATGGTATGAATTTGCGTAAAATATTTATCTCAATGTAAAGAAAAAAAATGTGATAGACCATCACACTTGAGAAAATTACTATATAGGTGCCTAGTTTTGCTGATATTCGTTTTATTGCGAATATGATGGTGATATCGAAGGAAAATAAAGAACATCAGTAAATAAAAAAAAGACCCCCCAAAAAAAAACGTGTACACAAAATAAAATCGCTAATGCTTCCATATAGGATCACATCTATACTAATAGGCCTTTACACGGCATGCTTCAACATCCAGAAACAGGTAGCTGTGCCACGTCAGAGTAAGAAGTGTACGTACTTTCTATTTCTCTTAAACTCTTGTCATTGTGATACTGCATATAGAAAGTCTAAGCGATCTGATGTTTTTCCATTTAAAATATAAAGACAAAAACAAAACCACTCGGTTCTGGTATGGATTTTGGAATCCAGCAAGTATCTCTTTTATATCTTTACCTCAGTTTCTGTGATAGGAAACGTGCATTTCATTTCAAGAATCTCTCCTGCAAGATTCATTGTTTTTTTCTTCCTCCTTCAGCTTTCCTTCATGGACATTCTTGCGATGAATTTCTTTGAGCCCTGGATGATTATGCACTGTCTTACGATAGCTATCACTCATTTTTACCAGCACAAACTGTCAGAAAGGGGTTATGTATACAGTAGAACCTTTCTTTCAGTTTTTCTTTAAGTCTACGCCGGAGAAAAGCCAAAGATTTGGATGCTTATCAAAATGATCGATTGAGCGGAATTCCGAAGCGCGTGGCTCCATCAGACGCTCTTTCATCATCTTTTTCCAGTAGTAGACACACGCTCAACATCATTGCTGCCTGTATGTCTTTGTACTATCTGTTTTAAAGACCCAGTTGTTATACAGCGTGAGGATAGCATGCACGGTGATGCAGTGGGAAGGCTGGTCCAACTCGGATGTATTCGAGAATTCCCGTCACGTGCTGTGTATAGATTTATAACAGATCTCAGTACATATACACACACATAGCCGAAGAATCTCGATTAGAGTCGAGGGTTACCGATGAACGTATATTACGCTTCGATGTACATATTCGCTGACGGGCAATTCTTTTTAAACAGGCTTGGGCAAGTCGTGGTTTTCGCAAGTACACCGATGTGCAGCGAAAGAACATTCATTCTATCCCAACGTCACCGGGTCGTTATGTGTTTCATCTTCACTATCTTCAGTCCGAATTTCAAGCCGTAAGGAAATGATGAAATTAGAACATTCATCAAGTCACTACAGCATTTGTAACGTTAATTGTGTTTAAATGCGATGCTTATTCACAATCCCAGCAGCCGATTTTCTGAACACTACACGTATTTATATATGGCGGCCGGCTTTCTTGAGACTGTTTGTATGGTGCAACTTTACAGAAATAGTGGGATATATCATCGTTGCAAGGAACAGGGTCGGCAGAATTCAATGATATAAAAATCAGAAAAAAAACCCTCCTGATCGGTAACATACACAATTGTAACTACGACTTAATCAAAATAATGTAACTTTGTATTAAATAGGTTTTACACAAAATTATTTGGCAGGGGCATTTGTACTTTTTCTATCAAAGTGTGGGTGAAATAAAAGTGATATGTTGAGACATACCACATGAGTGAGCACATATCAAAGACAGACATGCCACTGTGAAACAGTTTATTTCTGGTGAATATTGAAGTGTTGTTGTGGTGTTAACGACTATTCCCGTTATAGCGAATCCTCGAGACCGCCAGTCCTCTTTCGGTATTATCGACATTTATAACCGAACATAAATCAATAAACATATATCTGGGTATTTATTTTGGGACCTGAATTTTTGCTTTGTTGCAACGTGTTTGTTCTAACGAAAAAGCACTGTGCATCATCAATTATTTGACCCCCTTACGCCATATATGAATAATGGGTTTCTCCCTCTTTTACTTGTTGATATGATGTCAATTACTTCAATAACTGACAAATTTTCCAGGGTTTTTTTTAGGGTTCAACAGAATAGCCACTTTCTGAAAAGTGCCATTTTGCCTAAAATGTGTGCTCACTCATCTATGACTGAACGAACCATTTCTTCTTTTTTCACACACAAGTTATTCATTACGTTTAGAATTACTCTTGGCAAATTATTTTACTTAATTTTTTTTCCTTGAAAAGTTACAAAATTTTGATGGGGTTGGTACTTCTTGTTGCGCATGTGTAAATTGGCCTAGTATCTGAATATGTCAGTATGATGTATATTATTTTATGGGTAAACATGTGTAAAATATACATATGATTATTATCATAAATCGCGCTCGTGTGTGTTTTTGTGAGTGCATCTACACACAAGTATATCGTGTTACGATGTGGTATTCACTAGGAGCGTTTGGTGCCTTTAATGTGTGTACAAACGAGTATGTACGGACGTAATACTCTTTCTCTAACGGTGCTTACTGAGATATAATTTAACTTTTTTATGGAAGTTTATCAAAGGTTTCTGCTTTCAGCTCTTAGCTACATTCTACACCAAATTGACTGAACGTAACAATTTCAGAAAAAACTACAACAAAACCCATCTGCTCCATTCATGACACTACTTTCTAACCACTATCCCAAAGTTTTTCGATACTATCTTCAGACTCCAGAACAGGTGCACTACTATACACTAAAAGAAAGGAGATGAAAAGGAGAAGAGTTCTAGGGCGAGGAAGAGGAAAACGTGAGGAGGAGGAGAAAACGGAGACAGGCATGTAATCACTGGTAATAGCAGGCATGAATGCAATAGAAAGAAGTGTGAATTATGGACAGACTTTGATGGTGCCACTGACGTGTCAGACACGAGTAAAAAGCTCATGCAGTTTTCACCAAGAAAGTCATGCCCTGATGTGCAAATTTCGCTTTCCTGCGTTTCTCACCCGACCCGAATCAATTTGAGTGTCACGATTGGCGCGCAATAATTGGGTGAAGATTGAGCTAAGGCAAAGTTGAAGGAACATGTCATCCGCGCCGTGAAAGTGGTTTGCTTCCATGACAGTGTTTGCAGAAGCTAGGGGGGCGGCAATCACCCTTAGCAAACAACACTCGCAATCCCGTGTCTGCTCCGTCAATTTTTTTTCTCATATTTTTCGTGTGTGTGTGTATGTGTTTTTTTTTTTCTTCTTTCCAGTGGCGTCATGGCCTACGTGGATTTGATTCAACATACGCGTGCTCTATAATGTTAGAAGACACGCTTTCGATATAGTCGTACTCTCTCGATATTTGCAATTAGGCCCCTACATCGCCTCTAAACATCCTCATGTTTGATTTGCGCATGTAAGATTACATTAAGCCTACTCATATATATATATATATATATATATATATATATATATATATATATATATATATATATAAAAGTTATACAATCATTAAACAATTAAGTCTCTATAATGGCGGTAGCGCATTCGCGCGAATGCGCGGTGGCTCGAGGTTACCAGAAATAAATGTCGCTCCACCACATTTTACGAAATTAGGTCTATATGTTTTTTCTTTTCTTTTCTTTTCTTTTCTTTGTTCTCTGGTGGCCCAAAAGAGAAATGTAGTTGGCCGAAATAAATGGAATCATCAAAAAATTTTAATCTTTAAGTGCCCGATCAGGCCTCCAAAAAATGATAGCCTTTATTTGCAAATTTGATAGCCCGACATCATTCTTAAAGGCCCCAGGCCATCGGGCCACCGCTAATGTCTATAGTCCTGATTGTTAGACTTCTAATAACTTAAGTGAGAGAAAGAATTTGAATTGTAACGAAACAGAGTAGATTAAAATGCAAAAGATTAACACAATATGCACAATGCGGATTCCAATAAAGGACAAGTTTCGTTAATATGATGGGGGGGGGGGGGAGGTGAGACGCGAACTGCTATCGTTGATATAAAGACTGTGAAAATTCTCGCCTAGATGAATGGACTAGTGCGGCACTATGCCATTCAGGCGATAGCAAGACTTCTGATACGTGCTAATCTCTCGGGAAAGTGCAAACACTTTAACACAGCAGGCAAGAATAAAACATCTGGCAGCTAGAGTGCAAAACGAAAATTGAAAGAAAATGGTCTCAAGAAAAAGTCACAGTGGGAGAAGACAGAAAGCAACAAGGGCAAAACTAAAAAAAAAAAACTAAAAAAAACCTTAGAAACCGTAGGAGGCACGAACTATTATACGACAGAGAAACTACAGAGAAACCTACTACTATACGTTTACTACTAAACCTTACTACTTCAGAAAAACGTAGGTCTGAGCTGACCTTTGTGATAACCTTGTGTAATCATTATCATGCTTCTTTTATTAAAACTATATCGTTATTGTTTTATATAAAAATCATACCATCAACACACATGATAGTGACTGTATACATAAATAGGTATATATGTAAGATGTATTATTTATAATATGATGTTTATATTATAATATAAAATACAGTATAGAATCACCTCTGAATAGATCCAAATTCCATGCAAACATGGGGCTAACACTATTCTTCTTTTTCCTTTTGTTTTTCTTCCTAAGTTAATTTTATGTCAGTTGACATTGGTTTCTTTGATTTTGTGTACGTATTTCCGAGGGTCCCATACCTCACAAGCTTTGCTTTTTAGTGGGACCCTCCATTTCCATTCTAATCTTTGTATTATGTATATGTATATACCTTAGAAAGGAATTTCTGTTGTTACTCGTGACCACTTGTACGTTTACTTTGAAATTGTTACAAATATATTCTGTAAATGTATTGTATATGATTTTTCCTGTTTATTCAATGGAAATGGAAATAAAATTGAAATTGAAATTGAAATTGAAATTGAATTGATACATGATGCTACAAAATCCACCTTACAACAAGAGCACCACAATATTTGATGATTTGTAGATACGAAAAGGATTTATGTTTTTTTTTGTATAGAAAAACAACATCAACAATAAAAACAAAAATCCATGGGATGAGATAACAAGATGGTGAATGATATAGATACTGACAGCTTGCACATCCATCGAGTCAACAGAATGAAAAAGAAAGAGAAATGAAAAAGAAGACAGACAGAGAGAGAGGGAGAGAGAGATCTAGAGAGAGCGAGAAAGTGTTCGTTGGTAATCCGCGCGGATTTGCTCAAGCGGACGTAGCTGCAACCTCTAATGCTCCAAAGTCTCTTGCCTCCTTCTTAAACTCATAACCCGAAGCGCGCCAAATATCACCACAGATATCTGAAGTGACAAAAATGTTTTCTGAAGGATTTCCACCAGCTGCCTAGGGCTATCTATATCTGCCTGTTGGAAACGCTAGAGAAGCCTTCAATTTTGTGCACCATGTCTTATTCATTTATTGCATTCAGGAAAACAGCGTTCAGAATATAGTTAGTGGCCCATGAAAAGGGTAACGTGGTTATTTGAAACTCGTCAAAAATGTCTCTCAATATACAGTAAAAACTTTGGGTTGATGTACTGCACCCCCATAGGATGTATACGTCTGCTATAGTGTTGATACGTCTCGCCTAACACGGCATTTTGTCTCACAAACCATTGGGTAACATGAGGCTCAGATATGTATTGCTCAAGGTGGCTGGCCAACATTCAAACTTTTTTTTGTTGAATTGAATTAAATTGAATTGAATTGAATTGAATTGAATTGAATTGAATTGAATTGAATTGAATTGATAAGACTCTCGACTCCCGGTCGGAGTTCTATTCCCGCACAGTGCTTACGTCCTTGGACAAGGTGTTTTTACCCACCATGCCCCTCTCAACCCACGTGTATAAATGGGTACCTGACAATGCTAGAGTAATAATAATGACAGGGTCCTGTGGTAAAGCAATGGCAACACTGAAGAAGCTAGCCTTGGTAAAGAAGACCTTGTTATTATTATTATCATCATCATACACCAGCTCATGGCACATGATTATTTAAATTATACAGTTTGACTGTTGTTCTGTAGAAGGTATCTCATTCATTTCAATAGGTTCCACTATAATAGCTTCCAATGCAAGTAAAGTAAATTTGCGCTTGATGTGAAAAACCAGATTCCTATTCCACCCCCCCCCCCCCAAAAAAAAAGAAAACCAACCCTCTGAACGTTAACGTCAGATGACGACATGCAATATCTGAACGTCACACTAAGTTCAGATCTACTCTGGATACAACACACCTTTCAAACACAGGAATCCGCACCAAAAACAAAAAGAAGCATAATGCAAACAACAAAATAAAAAGCACCCAACTTGGGCCCTCATTGAGTCAGTACAAGCTCATGAAGTCTTGATATGATCAATAGGCACTCCATGGCGGAGATGGGGCTAGACATGTTAAGAGTTGGAATGTCCTCATTTCATACCTGTAGTGATAAAAAAAGAGACTTTGTAACAAAAGAGACGTCGTTGAATATTCTTAATATTGTTCTAAACTCTTAATGTGATTTGCACTAACGTCAGCACAAAAGCAGCTAACTACTAAATATATGTTATTGTTAACGGGAAATTTATCCAAATACCCCTACGATGTACATTAAACTTATTATACATACCTGTATATGTATATATATATATATATATATATATATATATATATATATATGTATTTATATATATATATATATATATATATATATATATATAAATTTATACATAATATTATACATGATTATTTATATATTTATAATATATTTAATAGCCATGTCAGCAGAACACATCACTAAGTTCGAGCGAAATCGGACAATCGGTTCAAAATTTATTACTTTGTAAAGTTTCAGTGCCGCAAATAGCTGGGAGAGAAGACTGATTAAAACAGTCCGTGACGTCACTGCAGTATGAAAATATAAAAAGATCTAAAGATTCTGAAAGAGGTTACCAAACTATGGTGAATCCTCTTTAGATTTTAGTCTATTCATGTGACTTTGTGCATAATCAGCACGAACTACCCATATCAGTAAACATTTATACCCAGGCACCAAAATGGGTGCTATCCTTGCGTGGCGAGCTGGATCAAGGGATTATGAGAATCGAGGTTTCGGGTGTTTTCCAACACCCTCCCCCCCCCCCCCAAAAAAAAAAAAAAACACACAAAAAAAAACACAAAAAACAATATATAGCGATGTGGTTTGCGGATAGTTACCTTGCTTGGGTTAATTGTTTTGGTGTTGTAGTTATTTTTATATGTGTGTGTGTTTTTGGTTATTTTTATATGGCATTTGCCAAAAAAAAAGATTTCTGGAAAAAAAAAGATTGAGTGTGTGTGAACGGGACTATAACTCCCGTACAGTCCCGTGCGAGTCCCGTTCACATACACAATCGAAAGGTAGTACGTGTAACTATTCCTTTCCTCACCCACACTCGGGCAAGGAAGTAACCTGTAACAAAATTGAATTCTCCGCCTTGTCTTTTCTTCTTATGGCTGGTAGAAACAAGAGGAGGAAGGATATGTGACACGCGATTGCTTCTTCACGCAGTAACTTTCCCATTCTTATGTCCCCTTTCAGCGCAATGCCCATGCTCCCCCTACCCCCCCCCCCATGCTCTATGAGAAATTTCGACGCCAAATGCTACTCGTGATTGACTCCACGCATGAGCGCACTTTTCAAGATGAACGCATCAGCGGCTAGGCTGCCGACTTGTATGAGGTTATCCAGTGAGGTACTAGAAACTCGTCTCGTATCTCCTAGGATTACCCACTCGACACTGCACTGTCTTGCTGTTCATCTACCGTAGATGGCAACTTGTTAGATCACCGCGTTTGCATATATCTGCCATTATGCCGCAGAGAGATTTTCGAAATTCTACAGGTGTACTCACTGCAGATGGAATGTTTGCTGTTGCTGTCTTTGCATTGCCTCTCGTCAGTCTTTTTTTTTTAAATCGCAAATTCCCTCATTAACATTAAGTCATTTCTTCTTTTAAATTTGTTAATGTGAAAGAAAATTTTGTAAGTAGTCTTGAACACTATGGGTTTAGCGGCAACTTAACGCCCTTATCATTCTCAACAGACGATAATAAATTACTTGAATTTGTAGTCACAAGTACCACTTGCTGAACCTAGGGAAAAAAACACACACAATCTTGTCTTCCTTTTTTTCTCTATTTGTATACGAAAAGAAATGAAGATGGAAACTTACAAAATCCATATCAAAATTGTATGATATCTTAAAGCTCCAGTCGGCCCATATAATCGTGTTATATCCACATGAATATTCTCAGTAAGAAATCGCGGACTAAAAGAAACTTATTTCTATCTCATTGTTTGTTTTTATTTCAAAATACATGCCTATGGAATATATGTAGAATTGCTGTGAGTTCTGTAAAGTGAAAAACAAAGAAAAAAATATATGACGCCGACGGAAGTCATCGAGTATATAATTCCGTTCACAACTGTCATCTATTTTTTAATGATACACTGTAAAAACATCGGTGTTAGATTTAACACCATGGGTGTTAAATCTAACACCGATCAAGTGTCAATAGAGGACCACACCGACAGATGTTGAAAGTATTTTGTGATGGTGTTGAAAAGTGTTCACCTGGCACTTCGTGGTATAATTTGACACTGTAGCTGGTGATATTCTGACACTGCGTTGGTGTTAATTCAACATTGACACCACATGGTGTTGAATTGATATTGCTGGTGTTAATTTCAATGGTCTAACACCCGCCCAGCTTCAATAAGGGACCACACCAACTGGTGTTACTGTGGTGTAAATGTTTTCACACCTTTTTTTCCAAAATCAAGTACTTACATATCTGAAAGTTCTTGATCGTTTTGTTAAAGTTCAAAATCAACAAGAAAAACAGTAACCAAGTAACTAGTCAAAAAACATTTTCACACATTGAAGTGACACCAGGTGGTGTTAATTTAACACCAAAAATGAGCACCGAAAATTTAACACCAGCTCGGTGTTTCATATTTAACACCGGACTTTTTGCAGTGTATATGCATGGATAATACGTCCAATGCTTACCTGTTTTGAAACCATCAAGTCCACTGTATCGAAAGTTGTATCGGGCATAATTTTTGTCAGCGTAGGTATAAACTACGTAGCTATTTATTAGTGGTATTGTTTTGGTAACTGTACATGTCAATCTACGGTACATCGGTTAAATCGAGTAATGTACAAACTTATTGTATACAAAGCCTCATTCTGGCAAAGGTTTGCGCAGTCTATCTGTTGGATCGGTGGGAACTTTTGAGATGAAACGTTGTGATATATGTTTATAAGTTGGTGTTATTTCAGTGCCCAAAAGAAGATTGTAACCTTTAAAGGGAGGACTTGAATTTTTCTCTTTTCCTGTAATTGGAGACATGGACTGCCCTATATATACAGCAGACTGCTCACGTGCATGCGTCCATCATTCACGTACCTCGTACACGAGACTCTCAGCGAGGCAAACCGTCAAGCGATATGTTTATTTATGTCACGCCAGCCAGAACGAATCTTCATAAACACTGAACCTCGTGTTTCTCTTCATACATCGACTAGACTATAAATGTACAGTATAGGTGGGGATGGATGGTGATTGTCAAGCTTGTTTGTTGTATTGTTATTTTAATGCTGGTTCAAAACTTGTAGCCACACTGCTTTAAACATTTGATATGCTTCATTGACAGTATGCTAAGTGTTTTGTATCTTCTTTCATAATGCTTCTGGTGACATCTATAGCAAAGTATAAACAATCAATAATTAAAGTGCCACCGAAGATAAAAGTGACCGTTAAAGCAGGAAGGATGGTGCTAAACAGCTTAAGACAGATTATAAGAATGAAAGAAATAAAAAGAATACGAAGCCACATAAATATACTCCAACCTGGAATGAAAATCAGTAATCGGTGTAAAAGGGCCTACGCATCAAGCACAATAGATATTAACCTACTTTTACTATTCTTTAAATGTGAAAGCTATTCTTTGGAACGCGGCGTCTATCTTGAACTTGTTGCCGTTGTTAGCACAGGTGTTTTTGTCTGTACTTTTCCAGATCGAAACTACAGGTGTAAAGTGAATTACTTTACGTGTGCATGCATGTACAAACTGCGGCGTGGGAGTTCTGTATAATGCAAATTCCTGTTCTGTGACGTCACAAGCATATGGAACTTGAATACTGCCCCTAGGAGAAAACCTGACCTGATGGCTTAGTCCTTAGAATATAGCTTTATGGACAATTTGTTGTTTTACTCCACCATAGATTACTCGTTTGCAGTTCTCGAACAATAGATACAAAGTTGCGGTATAAAAACAAACAAACGAACATGCAAGGGATAGGCTCGTTAATACCCTTTAGACCTTCATAACACTGAAAACTGGAAGTCAGGTAAGGCAAATCAATAATATATTAAAGTATCAATGACTCTTTGCAACTGATTGACAAATTGAACTACATCGACAGTGTTGTAGTAGCAGTCATGATAAAAAATCATGGGCGTACATACTTGAGCAGGATTCGAACCTACGACCTCCTGATCTCCGGAAGGCGTCATCTCCACTAGACCATCGAGCTTCCGCCCGACAGCAAGTGTTGGTTCTAATCCTTAAAGCATGCAGCGGGTACTGCGTAACTTTTTTAAATTCATGAATTTCTTCCGTCGAGATGTTTTCATTGCAACTGATTGACAAACTGCCCTCCATCGACTTAAATAAGCGATGAATTGATCAGTGTTTTAGTAGTAGCCATGATGAAATATGTACGGCCATGATTTTTGTGTGTCATATGGTTTACCATCAAGTGAAACTTCATTTCATATAATGAATAAACATGCAAAATATAGCCGAAATAAATTCTAGCTTTCAAATTGAATCTTCAGATTGCTCAGAAAGACGGCGGCATCGAATCTCGATCATCAAAGGCACAAATGCACATATAAGATTCTTTTGTCCATTCATAGAAAAACTGACAGCTGCGTGAATAATCCACCTAACATCACTGGCTGTTTAGAATATGCTATTAAATGATGTGGACGGGTAGCACATGACGGGTGCATGCAGACATTGTCAAGCCAGTTGGAACTTAATAGTATTACAGTATGTGACTGCAATAGACCCATACCAGCCGTAAGAAAGAGAACAGAATATACCTATTATTACTTCAAAGTATCATTTCAATTTTAAGATCACGCAAGCAATCTTTAACAAATTGCCCATCACTATCTCAAATACAATACAACAAAACTGTACAAGTTCTGAATCTCATAACTAAATGTTAATGATACTTACAGGTTTTTTCATCTCTCTAGATAGTACGGGCTATGTTCACAGTGTTGAAATGATAATGATGATCCAGTGTCACACACACAAGGTTATCACATCAGGAGTTTTTGTGCCTGATTTGGGAGCCTCGCTATTAAACCACATGGGGGGGGGGGCGCTCTGTGGCTTAGTGGATAAGACTCCCGACTCCACATCGGAGGACCCGAGTTCGATTCCCGTCCACTGTTTCTATACGTCTTTGGACAAGACGATTTTACTCATTATGTCCCTCTCGACCCAGGTGTATAAATGAGTAACTCGCAACGCTATAGGGTGATAATAATGACAGGGCCCTCAGGTAGAGCAGAAGCAACACCTGAAGGCATAATTTACCATTAATTTGCAGATGAAACAAAAACCCAGCATTAGTGTTGTAAAATAGTTCTAAAATGTGAGTTAGGGATAGAAACAACCACTGTAAAAATTTGAATCCGTATAATCGATGTTAAGTGTTGTTAAATACACAAAATGTGAACAGTAGTTATGATAAAAATGTTTCCAGACTAAACCGTCTACAGTTACGGTTTATTTAGACAAACACTGACATCTCCTTATATTTTAGGCTTTATTGCGAAAATTTTATATGGTAGGATGTTTTGTGATACAACAGACCTACACCTATGCATCAAATGTGAAATCTTGAACATTTTTCAAATCACGGCTCCCAAAGGTAAACAGACCTTTAAGAGGCTACCCTGGGTAAAGAAGACCTTATTATTATTAGTGTTATTACTCTCATTATTATTATTTCTGTCATTATTATTATTACTATTATTATTATTATTATCATTATCATTATTATTATCATCGTCATCATCATCATTATTTACATTGCAATCGAGAATTGGAAGAGCATGAGAAACCATGCCTCCAATGCATCCATACATCTGAGAGACAATGAATATTCATAAGCTGACGTCAGAGGCGAACATGTTGCATGAATGGCGATCAGCACTTACACATAATTACAAGTTTTATTTTGTATCGTGTACGAACAAGTGATTTAAACCAAATCGAAGCAAGTCGGATCAAATCACAATCATGCCACTTGCAAGATGGCCACATACTTTAGGTGTTTCTCTGAGCTTACGCAAATGTTGTTTGAAGTAGCGTAAATAATGTATTTTATATATGCATGACATATCACTGCGGGTTATTGCCCGAGGAGGATAATTATACCATGACTGAGTCTGTGCATCCACGCGCTCGGTACATAATACCATGATAATTCCAACCTCCGTCCTTGTGACAAAGTGCAATACCACACAATGTGCAATCAGTTGAGCAATCGCAGTAGAACTAAATATGTTTTTGTAATACTTTTATTTCAGGTGAGATACAAACGTTTTTGGTTAGGTTTGCTCAACTTGTTACCTGAATAATTGAGCAAACTTATTATAGCTCTAATAGATGTTCGTAGTTCCATCAAAGTAGGAAATAAATCAATATCATTTTCAGGTGGCATACTATTGACTTGGTGTGTGTGTGTGTGTGTGGTGTGTATGCGCGCGCGTAGGTCATCGGAAGACCTATTGTCAGGCCTTACATCATCACCATGCCATTAAAGTTGTATATGTGATGGTTGGTATTAAGATCAGCAGCTTGATCAAAGCACGTTAATTTGGAGAATTAAATAACATCGCAATTTAAGGTCGGATTTGGATGATGTATACGTCTACATCCTGTTCTTTTACCTTACTCAGTTACGTAATAAATTCATCCGAAATGCATTTACTATAAATTAAACTGTATACGTGCCCTATAGCTGCGCGGCCCATAAAACATACCAGCAATCTCTGAAACTCTCTGCAAGTCAAAATCTCGCAATCACCTCCAGATTGACTTCAGCCTATGTCGTCCATAAGCATTATTTTAATAGAGTGTTGCTCGTTGCCTCTTGGGTCACTAATTAATTGAAGTGGAAGCCTTCTTCTTTAGAATGGATTAACTAATATGGGTCTCTCTCAATATAAGATCATCTCACGTGGGGATATTCTGTTGATCTTATCTTTATTTCTATTTTTTTTTTGTTTTGTTCGGATACCTTTCATGCAGGATAAATAATCAGTAACTTAATCGAATCTGTGTTCATTTTCTTCTTTTTTTTGTGTTCATTTTCAATACAGCCGATTTCTTTATCAAACGTATTCTGACAAAGACGTACTCTCTGGGTAATTTTCTGATTGCACCGATGTAAGCACATGATTCAACAATATAACATCTCATCGCTTATGCAAACTGTGAAAATGTGAAAACTGTGGAAACAAAAAACTGCGTAGCCTCTAAAGACCACCACCAAAAAAAGAAAAAGAAAAGAAAAAAAATTATCAATTGACATTGTACACAGAGTCATGCAGGACTGAAGGAATTGATTATTATTTCAATCATTACATTATTATGAATTTTTCTAAACACTCTAGCATCTCACCTATTGACGTGGGCTATCGATATTGAACATCATTATTCTGCATTACGCTAAATTACCCAAGCATTTTATAGCTGTGCAATTTTAGCGTATTTTCGTCCGTAAAGCTGTTTTTTTTTTTTATCCAAAGATAATCATGTGCCTTGCCTCCTGATCGTCTCTGACATTTTCCTGTAACTATTTTCAGCCGACCTTGAATCGAATGATATGCTACAGCTAGCAAATGAGTAGGCGTTTCATGTCACTATCTGCTCATGACCCCACCCTCCTTTGCTCATGATACCGATAATGTTAAGAACATATGAGCGTTACTATAGTGAACGCAACAAAATTATACTATTGTGGCTCATCTAATATTACCTAGTCTAATTTATGACAGCATTCGAATATACAACGACGACGACAATGACGACGAAGTAGACTGAAGGACAAGAAGTAGAAGAACAACATGAAGAAGCTTGACAGAAGAGCGGGGGTGAGGGAGAGAAAAGGAGATTAAATTTTCTTTTTCGCGGGTAACTAAAACGATCTTGAAGGAGATATTCTCTTGTCAGTAATTTGAGTCTTTAGTTAAGTACGATTAAGAATAAATCTAAAGGAATTACAAATCAAAATTACTGCACAGTTGCGCAAGAAATTGAAACTTTCCTCTTTTTTCTGAATCAAAGTAGAATTACATTGCGTTTGTAATCAAAGGCGATGACGGGAAATTCAGGGCATTTTTTTTTTCTCAGTCAGGAATGGTACCGACAAGGTTTGTATCTGCGAACAAGGGGATGAGAGAATGTAAACACATTTGCGGCTTTTCACGATCACGCCACGTGTGTATCCAGTTCGTCAGAACAAATGTTGACCCAACCACTCAAAATAACCCCTTGACTAAACTGGAGATGGAAACAGATTTGCGGAGGTGACACACGCGCCCCCTGGGCCAGTCCAGGGGACCATCTATCCCGACGGGTGGCGGCGTGCGTTGACAAGTAACGTTGCTGTAAGGTTTACTAATAATTCATCTTACTGACATGTAAAAGCCAGGAATGTAAAGTTACTCAGTAGTACTTCATAACACTGAGCCAAAAGAACTACATGGATATAATAACTACTAATTCAAAATCATATGGCAACATGCAAACATTAAAAATGTCATTACAACATTGTCCATACACTGTTAAAAAAGGTAAGCCGACAGTTTGTTCAGTCCAGCCAGACAATGATTTCTCGAGTCGTTCGAACTCGTGAAATCTTCACCATTCTGTTTATATCTGAGACTGTCGTTCTGTTAGTCGAATGATCGGACATGTAAAAGAGCACATGAATCTTAAAAGGATAGGAATGCGTTGCAAACCGAGAAGATACACTCGTCAATACAACTTAGCTTTGTATTAATCATACGGATTAAAAAATAAATCACTGTCAAACGTCTTCTTCTTCTTTTTTTTTGGGGGGGGGGGGGGCATTCAATGAAAATGTTATGCAGATCCCTTTAGTTTAGTCATTGTGTAATACGTTATTCGCTTTATGTGTATTTTTGAAAGTTTCCGGATTCTTCGTTATAAAGTGAGATAAACGACTGCTTTTAATACAATTTCACATCCTGCTGCTTAAATTAATAAAATACACTTTGATAAACCAACTGGTAGAGTTTTCACCAAAATCGGACTTGAAATATGAAAGTTCATGGAACCTTACATTAATTGATTGTTTACTCACAAACAGCAGGTGTGTTTGTATTACCTCACAAGCTTCATAAAAACCTGTACTTTATACATTAGGCCGAATGCCGTCTTAAAAACAAGAAATTAATTCATAAGAATAATTTGGCTTGATATGGAATTCTAGCAACGAGGACTTTTACTGGGAAAGGAGTAAAACCCCGCAGTAACGCTACGCGTTCGGGCTGGTCGCAGTTACTGGAGTATCCGAATACAGTACGTTATGAGCCGAACACAAGGTTTGCATAGCATTCTGCGTGTGTGTGTGTGTGTGCGTGTGTGTGTGTCGTGTGTGTATGTGTGTGTATAAATCAATAGACAGTTGGGAGTGATGAATTTGAATGCCCATCTGCATCGTCTGCGTGAGTGGATGGTTTTGTCAGTTTTTGATGAAGCTTCTGCAATTCTGTTTGTCTGTTTCTTCTGTCTATTCAAGTCGACCTCAAGACACGTTTAACTGCGCTTTCCACTGTACTATGTATTTTACCGCACAGGTTGTGAACGGCAAAAAATGCTGGCATGCTGTTTAAAAACCAATCTCAGGGGGCATTTCATGAAGCGCTTTGTCATTCATATCTTTTTTTCTGACAAACTGTTATAAGCTACTGAAATCCTTGCATCTGATTGGCTGAGAGCAAATTCGGACAAAAATCGTTTCATGAAATGCTCCTCAGCTCTCATTATTTTTCCGTGTTATCAAATCGTAATCAAGACGCAATGCATGCGTCAACGTCGCTATCGTTCATACAAAAATGAAATCTGCTCAAAAGATAATCCGGTGTTTTGTTTTTCACAGTCAGTAGTACTCACCTCAATGAATGAGTATCATGTCTTTAAACGCCAATGATGACGTATTAGAAATGATTAACTAGTGTTATTCAACTTACCAGAACAGGTAACCAGGTACAATAGAAGAGGATAGCTACAACGAGTACTAGAACAGTAAATTCCCGTATGGATTTCCTTTCGGAAGGAACTTCACTTCTATCTGCTTTTAATCTCCTCCTGAACCGCGCCAGTTTCACCATAAGACAACATTTAAGACCAACACGAGTACCATGGTGACCCATCCTTGAGTTATGAGTACGATGGGGAATACGCTGTGATACCACATTTCAGGCTGGGTAGCGATCCACGACCGGCAGAATCGGCTGCCTTCTTCGACACGGCCGGCGGGGCGAGTCCCATGATCGGGAGGCAGGCGACGACGAAAGTCGATCCGAATATCACCACGACCATGACTCGGGCCCGTCCGTGGGTCGTCCAGGCCTTGTATCGGATCGGAAACGTCACTGCGAGCCACCGTTCTAGGGCCATGGCAGTCACGAGAAGCATGGCTGAATTTTGGAGCCAGTAGACGGAAAACTGGTAGAAAATGCAGGCGGCTTTGCCGCCTTGCCAGACGGACTCAGGTCCAGGAGCGATGAAGCTAGGAAGCGACACGGGTAACGGCAGTAACACTGAGAATATGTCGTTAAGAGAAAGAGTTCCTATAAGAATATCGGTGACCGTTCTCTCAGAGCGCGATTTGAATCGGAATACCACAAAAACGGGGAGAATGTTTCCAAGCAGCGTCAGTGCCTCGGCAGTGAGGCTAAGAGCCCGCTGAGATCTCTTTCGGGTCGGATCGGGCTCCGTTCTTGTTCCAGACCCTGTCCTTCCCTGTACGCCATCGTAGCCAACGAAGATGTCGTTGACGCTGCGAGATACCTGCGCAGTCTCCTGTTAAAAGTCTACCCTCACTTCTATTTCCCTGCGCATCTTACAAGCTGCGAAATAAAGCCTGCAAACTCAAAAACACACCGAAGAACGTTGTTCTGATGCTTTCATGGCGTGCGTGATGACTGCGATCTACTCATCTTAGCAGCAACTCGAATCCCTAAGTTTCGTCAGTCAAGTTCGCCTGTATTTGACGAACTGTAGAAAGAGCCGCGCATTCGCGATTTACCAAAAACGATTTCGTATGCTAGGCTTTGATAAGACGAGCGAACGAACGAGCCGCAACGCACCGATCTGTTGCGGCGTGTGTGAGCGCAATTGGGTTTTAATGCATTGCAGGCGACATGCACGTATCGCAAATCCCGACACAATTTGCCGCTCATTCTAGTAAAGTGACATGGATGCACATGTCCTTGGATGACAGTTAATCAATCGAATCACAACATGATTGCCACCGCGCGTAATCTCTAAATTGTGTTATGTCGGCGTAAAGTGCAACGAAGAGAAAAGGACTCAGTAACACCTTAGTAATCAGCTGTGTCAAGATGGATTTATTGATTGCAAGCGTAGTTGATGTATATGGTATAGGTTGAGAGCAATGTTGTCTAAGATCTTATCAATGAAAGAATTTCATGCGAGGAAAAAAAGATGCACCTTTCTACTTGACTGCACATGATGTTAGATATATAAGCAATCCTTTAGGGACTGTCAGAACTTATTTAGTTTTACCATGTATAGACCCTTGCTTTTAACAGGGTTTACAGGGTTCTCACCTGAGTGTTTTTGTTTGTTTGTTGTTGTTGTGTTTCCTTTTCGTACCTGTACGTAACACAATAGGGCCACTATGACACCCATGCTGCTGCGAGGTCTACGAGGGCATCGATTTGATTATCGTTCTGCAAAGGGTACAAATATTGCGGCTGTTGAGCTATCACAACTATGCCCCCTGGTGCAATATTTCTATATTCACAGCGTATTATGCCAAACGGAGAGTGGAAGAACTCACAATATGACTGCAAATATCTGCTAAGAATTTGCAGGTCTGTGTCATTGCATATTCAGCATTATTGCATTGGAATCAAGCAGTATTCAGCCCCAACTCTATAGCCATAAGCCTACAACTGGCTCTTCCTAAACAAGCAGTCTGCCTCTCGAGCTTCCCGTGTATTATTGGCAAACATCATTTCTTAATTCAATCTATAAACTTACGAGTGAAGAAGATGGCGGGGGGGGGGGCAATGATAAAAAAAAAAATCGTTGTATTTTTTTTTTCAACCGACTGTTTGCGCAGTAAAATTTCAGTAGGTGATTGCGAGCTCTCACAAACAATTTAAAGTTTACTAGATTTCTGGCCGTAGCTTTGTTCACACGAAGAATTTCCCGACATGCCATCCACTGAATCCCATGGAAATTATATCAGGCATGTTGATTATAAAGAGTAAAACATCAGAACATGACCGTCGCGACCCTATAATAGGGAGCTTCAGATTTGCGACACGGACGTTTGGATGACGATTGCGTTGGCGTTCTCCTCTCTCCCTGCGTTGTGTTACAAAGTATAATTTTAATAGATTACGTGAGAACGCATCCAATACAGGTAAAATGGCGCCACATAATATTTCATTAGTAGACCTGTATGTATCATTATTCATCATTGCGTCCTGTAGCTCTTTGAGTCGTAGATTTGAGCGGACGGGAATTATGGCCCAGAACCGACCGTGAAATCTCAGACGACGCGAGATCGAGTGTGAATAAGCAAGTTTGCGCATCCGCAGAAAAGTTCCCCCCTCCCCCCCCCCCCGGACCGTCCGCGTCGAGAAAATCGAAAGCTCCCTACTAACAACACTAACCTTCGTTGAATTTTCCCCTCCTCCTTCTCCCCCCCCCCCCCCCCTCTTCCCCTCTTTCTCCTCCGCCATCACTGTACAGTAGCACGTCGCACGTCACACCTTGCTTTGATTTGGGTTACATGAATAAATAGTCCATGACGGCAAAGGACCCTGGAACTTTTTTTTTTGGGGGGGGGGGGGAGGGGTTCTTTCTTTTGTTTCGTTGTTGCTGTTGCTTTATTATTGTTTTTTTTTATCAGGAAGGCTGATAATCGGAGAGAGCTCATCCGCAGTTACAATGCATCGCATGTTTGATTTCGTCAAACGTATCACTGATTTTATTGATGTTGATCGATCTTGCTACTACTTATACATTGCAATGTCTTCGTGTCTTCGTCGTCTTTTTCTCGTCCTTCTCCTCCCGGACCTCTTCTTCTTTCTCCTCCTCCTCCTTCTCCTCCTCCTCCTCCTCCTCATCTTCTTGTTGTTATATCATCACTGATATGATTTGTTATGGTATTGTGGAATAGTGGCAATATAGTCTTATATACTAGGATTATTATCATAGTCATCATCGTAGTCGTGTGCATGAAAATATCATCAGCGAGACCTCGTCAGCGACGAAATGTTGTATGTTTGACAAGATGTTGAAGATTATGTCATCAAACCTCGAACACTACATTTACCGTGTGATGAGATTTTCCAGGAAAAACACCTCAATGATCCGAGTAGCCGCAAACGAATCCGGAATATTTGCACACCGGTGATTCGCTATCGGCTAATGACAATTCGCAAATAGTCGGCACACGTAAGATACAACACGTGTGTTGACAATCATTCTGATTGTTCACAATCCCATTCACAAATATCACGGAATTGTTCTTTTTTCTTTCACTCTGTGCAGAGAACTCTTGTATCCCATATAATATGCGCAAACGACGGGTGAAAGATGGGTGTTCAGTTACAATTGCTGACAAAATATACACAATGTGCAAAGTGTTTTCGAATAAGCGGAACAGGTAAGAGAATGCGCGATAGAGATTGGAAACATAGGAGAGAATAATATA